>NC_138862.1:41884714-42447214 GCF_965194805.1 Balaenoptera borealis
GTGAGGATTTCCAGGAGTTGGGACACTACCCACTTTTTGGCCTTTTATGGTTGGCCTCTGAACTGCCATGACACCTGTGGGTGTGACATTTAGCATGCTAATGTATTACAGTGAGCGTATAGTAAGGCTCAAGGTCTACTGGGAGTCATATCTTCTGCCATCTTGGGCCTAGTAGGTTATAACCAGTTTTTCTGGTATCCTGTTCTTCTTAATGGTCGTGTCATTCTTTTAATAGTTGTGCCCTGCCCCCTTCCTTTCTGTCTTACTACAACCACGTGGCATAGAAAAATGCAACATTCCTGGACAAATCAGAATCAACTGAGAGGATGAAACCTACAAAGTTTCATCCCAAGAGTGATGGACTGGGGAAGGGAGAGAAGAAAATCCCATTCTAAAATGAAGGACCCCTATTTGAGGTCAATACAAGAAGTCTGGTTGGTTTATCCAGGTGAACTAGGGTCAGATTAGAGAATTGGATCCTTTAGCATCTGACTGTGCCTAGTTTGGGTAGAGAAGTCAGCAGTGAAGAGCACCAAACCAGGGTAGAAAATGATATCAAATGGTATTAAGGAAAGAGAAATGACTCAAGTTATTCCAGTGATATTGTTGAATTGTTCAGGTAGAAGTAAAATTTCAGACAGAAAGGAGCAGAGAAAAGTAATTGATCTAGAGATGCATGGACCTGCCAAGCAGCCCAGACAAAATCCAACCACAAAAATAAGAAAAGCCACGGAACTTTTGTATAATGGATGTCATTGCTTGAATCAACTGGGAAATCTTTGTTGGGGGACATTTCCCAAAACTTATTCCACACTTGACCTATCCTGGTTCTTGCCATTCACAGCTTCTCCTGCCCATTGGGTCTGCTTCCACCCATACTCTCTTGGGGGTGAAAGCCATTAGTTTTTCCTGACTTCTTCTGCCCTACCAGAAATTTTTCAACACAAAATTCTGGATGCCTTAGCAATCCTTTTCTTTAATGGAAAAAAAATTAAGTAGGCAGTGGAAATGATCTCTAGATTATTCAATGAAAGCATGTGCTTTTCTTCCCATTTGCAAATTAGTGCTAACAGATTGTGCTGGTATGCTACTGCCTCCAAACACCCAGTAGAATAACCATGAAGTATATCTTAGGAACTAGATGAACTTATTTAATAGAAGGAATGAACTGATGATAATCAAGATACTTTATATGAAATTTTATTTACACAGCTACACAGAGACCATTGGTAGTACTACTCAAAAAGTTTTTGAGTACAACATTGCTGATTTGGGGTTCTCATATATTTAATACTTTAGAAACTTATATTTTAGTAGTTTGGTTTTTAAAGATTGCAGGAGCTCTGTATTGTCTTTCTGTCACTTCTAATCAGTGAGGGATTAGGAGCATAAAACAGATTAATAAAGGAGACATTCTGTACGTGATTCTGATTCAGCATTCTAAACAATCCCACTGGGACCATGGGAAAAGCCAGTGTAGTATTCTCTCTAGCTACAGTGAGAAAGTTGAAAGAGAAAACAAAGAACCTTCTTTTAAGAATAAGACAATTTGCCAATGCTAATCCTCAAAAATTGATCTTGAAAATTAAAATAAAACATAATATACAACCCACCCAATATGTATTATCAGCATATAAAACTTCTCCAATGAAATAATACATTTTGTAGAAATGATTTTTTAATAAATGCAGTGTAATAAAACACATTTCAAATTGGTCAAATTCTTTCCATCCCCAATGCTGCCACCATGGTCCAGACCACCATCTCTTAACTGGTCTCCTGCATGTAATAAAACTGTCATTACTCTTCCTGCTGCCTTTCCCTTTAAAATCTCCACATTGCAGTCAAAGTGATCTTTTTTAAAACACACATTTTATGTTAATCCTCTGCTTAATTTTTAATGTTACTACTTTCAGAAAAAAATAGTCATCTTTTTCATATTGTTCCTTTCTACCCTCCATTATCTTGAACATTTACATACACATCTTCTGAAGGAAGAGCAAACATCAGCTTTTGTACAACAAACAAAATCTAGACTTCTTTCCAAGGCTGGCTTTGGGTGGTACAGCTCCTGCTGTGCTTCTCTCGAACTTCATCTCTGCCAGATTATGCTGTAGTCACACTGGCCAATTTTCAGTTTCTGAGAAGCACCAAATGCTTTCACTCCTTAGGGCTCTTATTCTTGTGTTTTCATTTTCCCAGAACACTTTCCCCTGTCTCTTCAAATGTGGTTCACCCTATGGTTTTAGATGCTATCATCATCTTTGCTTTACAGATAATGAAACTGAAGCCAGAGAGATTAAGTAACTTGCCCAAAGGCTAATTAACAGCCAGTAAGTGGCAGAATGAAGACCCCAGTGACCTAACTCCAGATCCTGGGTTCTTCATCACAGTAAGACCTCTATGGTACCACCCTGCTGGTCTGATTCTCAGCTTAAATGTCAGGCCTTCTCTGATCCACTGTCTAAACTAGGCCTAGTAACCATCCTTGTTATCTTCTATTTCTTCCCTTATCTTCTCCCTCATACAATTTATCATAATTTGTAATTATTTATTATGGTAACTTGTTCATTTAAAAAAATTGTTCACTAAATTAAAAGATTTCTGAGAATAAGGGCAAAATGTGCCCAGTACATGGACTCTCCTTTCAACATAAGCACCGACAACATTTTTGCTTGAAGTTGCTGAGACCCGCTGGGAGGCCAGGCGGGTGTTAGACATGTCTGTAACTCTTGAAATGACACAAAGTCATTCAACGTATAATAACTGCTGTTTTCTGATTTTCATTCTGGTACCATCATAAGAGCCACATTACAAGGTTCTCTTTCATGCAGAAGGACTGAAAACAACAAAAACAAAGCAACAGAATTCTTTGGAATATTGAAGATAATCAGTTATCTTCTGTTTTTAGCTTTTCTCCTTTTCTTCCCCAAATGCATCTGCTTCCTCCAATTTGCTCTCTTTTTTGCTTACGCTTCTTGGCACCATCCACTTGTAACCAGTTTCCAAAGCAGTGTTTCGGCAGAATCTTCAGACTCAAAATATTTTGGATTGAGGTTTAGGGAGGATCCAGATAGAACTCATTCTCTGAGTGAATTGACCTGGCAATATCGAAGGGCTCCCTTGAGCAGATGATTCTCTGAGAGCATCCATTAACAAAAAGCACAAAACACAAGCACAGAAACCCAGCAAGTATGATGTATTATTAAAGAGGGGTGGAGTGGGGGCATTTTTCTGACTGCTCACAGCCAGGAAAAATATTCCCCTAAACTGGCCCATTTCTCCTCAAAATGTCTGAGGTGAAATGGAGCATCCTTTGTTTTATGTAAAGAAAATAATTCAGGAGGATGACAGTTTAGTGATATATGTCTTCATGGCCTAAAACTCAAAGGCCTGAGAAAAAAAGTTTAAAATTTAAGTAAAGTGAAGGACAGATAATTTAAAATATCACACTTATTTTCTCTTTGATTAATATTTTCTCTTCTTTCAATGAGAAGATAAAGTATAACTACAAGATAGAGCATGGGTAGGACAAAGGGGAAAAATGATGGGGGATAATGAAGAAGTTTGTCTATAAATTCTATATGGGGAGAAATAACATTGCAGAGAATAATTTAATAGAAATTAAAATGCATTGCCTTCAGTTGAGTGTTTACCGAATATTTAGAAATATTTGTAGTTATTAGAAATCCCGATGTCAGTGGTAAAAGACATGGGTGTCTCAGTTTTTGTCCTAAAAGAAGGTCAAAGTCAGATTGCACTTTAGACTTTCCAGTGAACAGCAGAATGTCAAGGGTCCCTCCCTTAAGAAAGTATAGTGACTGTCTAAGGACTGACACTAAAGAGAAATATTTGCACATTGCTAAAACTCTTTCTCCTTTTTCAGCAGGATAGAATTCCCATAGCTAGGTCATTACCTTTTTTTGACTTCTAACTCCCCATCTTTATACCATTTGTGAACATATTTGAGCATTGCACAAGGTGGGAGCAATATTTTCTCCACTAATTTCCATCTTTCATTTAATACATATATATCCTTTACAAAATTCTGATGACATTTTATTTGAAGTGTTCAAACTATCAGAAAGTCCCTAGGAAGAGGGTTTGAGGTTGGCACTGGATAAAAAGACAACCTTGAACTAATTTTAAAGTTTGCAATTAACAGAGATCACAATGTGGCAAGTAAAAGTTTTAATGATAGACTGGCCTAGGCCTTGAGGTAAATTATGCATAATTATTCATAACTGCTATTTTTGGCTTGCCTGATTTGTCCTAGACCTCTGGCTGAGGAAACAATTTGAAATAATTAGAGTACTAGTGCATTGACAGTGATGAATGAATTGAATACTTCTTGTGCCAAACATGGGTCTTGATAGGAAGCAGATAACTTTGGCGACTGTGGTATTTTGTTATTGGATCTCTGAAAGTAGAAAGTTTGTGTTGTTTTTGTGTGTGTGTGTGTGTAATTTTTATAGGTTGTTTTTCAGTCATTCTCTAAAGACTTCAGTCATTAAGAAGACTATGATTAAAAAAAAGCAAAAACAAAATTTTAAAAAATTGTTGCTATAAAACTTCTACATTATTTATTTATTTATATCTAATTTTTGCATGCTCATTGTTGAGAGTTGGAACTGTGGTGAATATAAAGTAAATATAATTTCACCTTTATTAAGAAACTTCCTTTAAATTTTAATTTCATGGAAATTCTTTTAGTTTTTAGTATATTATATCATAACTGTAGTTAAGAAAAAGATGTACTGATAATGAAATAAATGCAATGCTTTTTGAAATAGAGAAATTTTAAATAATTAATACATAAGAATACTATGTATGTTTCTACATATTTCTTTTAGAAAGTAAGAACAAAATGGATATTTGCTGCATGCTAAATTCCTATTGCTAAGTAAAGAAGCCTTATCTTTATATATAATGATATTTGTATGTATGTAATAATAATTTTCAGTGATTGTAATAGATAAATGTTTGAAATAGAAAATGTTGAGTATCTCTCGTGCAGTTTTATCTTTATCAGAAGATAAAACTAGCAGAAAAATTAAAGAAAAGGAGTCTTAGAGACCTATCTTTTTAATTCATTGTCCATAAATTGTATAAAGCTCCTTTGTTAATTAAGCAAATACTCAGAAACACAATATATTCACATTTTTCAGTAGAATAAACACCAACAATTGTCTCTGTCTGGATACAACAATTGCCTCTTGGCTGGAGATTTGGACAAACAGCCAGACAATCTTTGTTTTAATGAAAAAGCTTCAGCCCATTTAGGTCACCTGAATGCAAAATTAGACTTCTTTTTTCTAAAACCATAAAGTAATTTAAAAGTATAAAAAGACTGAATTTCCAGACAACCTTTGAAATTTATACTAGTTGAATTTTATTACTCTGCCAATGGTATATGTTATTTTCTCGATTTTAAAACAGTTTCTTAAGATATTCAAGCTTGCAGTGAAAACAGTATAACTTTTTCAGGTAGAAAATATATATTTTTGTATTATACATATTACTTGCACCTTAGCTATGCTTCTGAAATGCTAAGTCTAATCCAATTGTATTATTCTTTATTACTTTTAACCATGATGAAATTATTTAAATGATGTTGCCTTTTATATACAGGATAAACTACAATCTTAAATAATCTACACATAAAATATATCTACTCATTTGCTAATTTTTGTATATAATAAAACAATTCTTTTATGCAACTCTTACCCCAAATGAAGAAGAAAAAGGCACATATGTCACCATATGGTTTTTTCTGTGTATTATTAGGTATCATGTGTTTTGAATGCTATGTCCCTGAACTTGAAAAACTGTTTTGCAGGGTCACTAAGCCATAAAAAAAGAGGTTCCTTTCAAGTTAGTTCTTCTGCCATTTTATTCTTTGGTTTACAACCCAAATGTAACACAGCTTGTTTTGCTGAGATGTAAATGATAGTTCACAATCTTAACTTTGGTTTTGATTCACATTTTCTGATAGAAATTGTAGCATTGAGTCGGCTTTTCCTGAAGAACTTTGTTAATTAGAGTATCACGTAAGGCTACTTACTGGTGGTGATGGAAAGAGTCAAGTGAGTGATTTTGGAAATCAGTAAACTTTAATATTGAGATTAGCCTCATAAAAGGAAGATTTCATTACAGAAGTAGAAATACTAAAGTTGAGACATGGGGATCCTTGGCTTAGTCTATTTTATTTTCTTCATAAGTAGCTTACTATATTGGATTACCAGCCTTCAAGGACACTTTACTCTGGCTCTCCGTCCTGATGGAATGGAACAGCAGTACTCTGGTAGTGGAGGTATCCCCTGGTCCTTTGAATACACACATTTTGGGGGTGAAATGTGGCCAAGGAGCTGATGGCATGTGAACTGCCATCTTCTACAGTTTGCTTGTGTGTCCTCCAGAACACCTCTCTCTACTAAAGGTAGAGCAAGAAGATAAACAGTGGGATCCTGAGCCCAAATAGAAATATTGAATGAATCCTAAATCTGAATTACAAGAAAAGATTTCTTGCAAAATAATACATGAATGCACATCGCTACTGTTACTTTTGTTACTGTTACCTAGAATTAAGTTCAGTAGTTCACTTGCCTAACGGGTCATTAAAAATAAAAGATGTTTACAGCATGAAAAGCAAATGTTTACTTTTTATAACCCTGTTTCAAAAATTGCATTCTGATACTTTTTCTCAGCTGCATAGCGAAGCAAACCCTTTAACAGATTTGACCCTACAAAAAGGGGTTGTTTAGCATCACCACATGGGCACCTATTTGCAGACTGGTACAAATTGGCCTCTGCATTACATGCAGATTTCAATGCTCCAAGTTTATGAGTTATTTCAAAAACTGTATAAAGAAGGAAGCATTTTACCCTCTAAATTAAAGTGAAATGTTATACCAGAGGTTTACCCATTCCTGTTAAGTTCCTTATGACAGGATTTTAAAAAGCACATCATATTTTTTTTTTTTTTTTTTTTTAGCACATCATATTTACCAAATGCCTTTTCTCATTGGAAGCCAGGCAGATTCAATTTCATGGCAACAGCCCAATATTGAAATCTATGAGAACAGTAATTTTTCAAATTGATTATCACTAATCAGCACTAAAGAAAGAGTTGCTGTCTTTTTTAAGGCAGAAACAGTGAATTCTGACATAAAATGTAGCAGGTGGTGAGTATGATAGGTTTTTTCTTATAACATAAATTGATATTTAATTTTGAGGCTTATGTTGAGTGAATATGGTGGGACATAAGACTCCATCTCACATTTGTTTTATTCTAAGAAAATGGCAAATGATGACATAATGGGCAAGAAAATGTCTTTTATAATTTATTTCCTTCACTAATTTCTTAATTGCTTCAGGCTACAACCTCAGGCAGGGCTTGTTTCCAAAATGGCATTATTTTTTCTTATGATATGATTTTTCACAGTCTCCCCAAAAATGTCTTGTTATTTGGGCAGATGGTCAAGGCTCTGCCACAGTACGGTGGAAATCCTCCCAAAGGAGGGAGTTGAAGGAAGGGTAACACACAACCATAAAACCAAAGGTCCTTGGCTTCACTTAAAAATAAAATTGCCACCTCCTGGTCGCAACAGTCATGTTTAAATGCAAGGCTCATGGAGATGTGCATGTCATTGATAACATTTCCCTCGGGGCACTGTGTGAGCCTGACTGTAATCTCTGCTTAGACAGAAGCCCTCTGTTTGGGTGGAAGGCATTTTAAAGCAGTTTTCTGTGAGATAGATTGCAATTTCTCCCATTCGCTTTTTGTTTCTCCTCCCGAACCAACTGCCCCTTCCTTTCTCCTCCCCCATCCACCCCTTTAAGTTTGAAGCCATCAATTCATGTATTTAAATGTCCTTGGAAACTGAAAGTAATGTAGAAGGTTATTAGCATATTGTTATACATGTTAATGGCCTGACACCAAGGATGGGCTTTTTCTTTTATGGGTGTTGTTGTGAACATTACCGTTTTAAATGGGGAAAATCTTCCCCATTCAGAGCGTCGCCTTGGCCCTTCATTCACTTGTCAGGAGCCCATTGTGTGCCCAAACCTTGTCAGAGGCTTCTAGAGGGTTAGTGGCAGCAGCTTGCCATTGAGAGCTGGGAAGAGGGCTGTTGGGGACCGGGGAGAGACTGGCCGAGGCAGCCAGGTGGTGGCCAACTGGCCAGTAACTGACAGATAATTTAACCTAACGAGGCTGTACAGTCAGGCCTGCGTTACAAAAGGCCCACATGTGTCCTTCGCAAGCTTCATTAACTCTTTTGGCCAGGACTATACTCCTCTGACATATTAATTAGTTGCAATGCTTTCTCATATTCCAACTTAACCTTTCCATTGGTCACTCAAGTGGATTCACGGGAAGCTATTAGAATAAATATATGCAAAATTACTGGGAAAAAATAACTGTAAGAGGAAGAACATACTCCCTACCACTGGACTGATTTTATATGAAAAAATATATGTAAAAGGAAAATGAGTGACCATTAATATTTTACTCAGAAAAGTTATCTATTCCATATTGTTAATAAAAATAGGACATCAATTACTATGCAATTATGTGCTGATAGGTATAAAACTGTCTGCCTTCTCTGTAGTGAAAAGAAAGGTAAATACTATAAAACAATATTTTGAGGCATTTTAGACCATCTTAGTGCCCAGAGTAACCTGAACTTGGGATTATAAATTGATTCAAGGTTTTGAGTAATTTTTACAAGTTAAAAAATTCTTAATAAAGGAAAGCTATTATAAATGTTTTCTAAATTATAAAAAGTTTAGAGCATTCAGAACCTGTAAAAATGTTTCAAATATGTATATAGGTAGATATAGATATATTTATAAACATATTTACTGACAAAAAAGTGATGAGTTTTTTTGTGTTTAGCCTTGGCTACTTTATATTACATAAGCAAGCGCCATATCATGTGAACTATGAAAATATAGATGCCTCAAGTATTGAATTTAATGATAGATGAGCCTAATTTGTATTTTTTGTTTGTTTTGCCTACAGAACATTTCTTGGCAGAGATGGTCTATAGATATAAATTAATTTAGAAAAGTCCAAAAGCCAAAAATGCATTTTATATCTCTGCTCTTGGTAAGCAATAAATCTTCAATGATATAATACTTCTCACAGCAAATTAGTCACTTGTCAAGTCCATTGAGAGCGTAAATTCAGTCTTGTTTCATCATTTTATATCTTGTGATTTTTTTCCAACTTAAGCAATGTTTTATACTGTAGTTAATTTAATATTCCACAGAAAATAAAAACCTACAAAGGAACAAGTACAATGTGTTATTTGTGTACTTATCGTTAAATATATGAGTTCTCATTAGCTGTGTAAAATCAATAATTCTAAAAGTAACTTTTGCCATCCTTTTAAGCTGCATTGCTAGGGAGGGAGAAGATGTGTTTCAAACCTGGTCATGAGCACTGCCCTTACTTACTTTCCAGTCAGCCTAGTTATAATCTTCCAAGCAGTAGTTAGTTATTAAGTTACCCTTAATTTTCAAGTTACTCTTATTCAGGCTGATTCTAAAATAAGTATAGTCTAAGCAATTATTGAGGTTTAAACCTAGATTGGTTAGTTTTAAACTATAAAAAAATTAAATACTGTCACAGTTTAAGGAAAACACAATGATTCCCCTCAAACATGGGCTAATGTTTCCTAAACAGTGTTCAATAACACATAGACTGACTTCAAAAAATTGGTGGTTAGTGCTGGCAGTCTGGTGGCATCCTGTTCTCAGGTGACCTCACATGTGTATGTTTTGAGGTGTGTGTTTTGGAGGAAAAGGGTTGGTATTGAAGGTAGAAGCAAGAAAACATTGTCCAGCTACCACAGAGAACAAACTCAAGAAGAATGTTTGTAAGAAAAATGAGTAACAGAGATGAGTTGTAATAGTTTTAATTTCAATTTATATTTATGTTTGATAAATAGTTCAAAATTATGTATAGAATCTGTCCATGAAAACTGCAAATTAAATATTAAGGAAACTAGGGCTTTTGTGGCAGTAGTAGTTACCTTCTCCTTGGCCCTAGGTGTTCTCATAAATTTATATAGCAATGAAATAAAGATGATAATGCCTGTCTTTAGAAGTGTGTGAGTCTTCTTCACAGTCAGGAGGAACTCTGAATAGAACTGATTGAGGCAGAATGTGGGTGTGGCCATTATGAGTATTTCAGTACGGTTTTTATTAAGGAAATGAGAATATTTACAGTTAAATGCAATGAACTTATTATCTGTGGGTAGATTGGGTCTGTTTGAGTTTGTTTTTTAACCCATTTCCAAACAGTGTGTTCACATATAATTTGCACATCACTTTAGGAAGTAAAATTATGGAAAGATTGGTTGGAGAGAGTATATTTGCACTATGTTCTAGCAAGTCCACCATTTTTCTAAGAATCTCTGTCTTGAATGCAAATTAGAATTTATTGGTACCCTTAATTTTCAAGTTATAAGCTGGAACCAACAGTCTTGGAAACACCTATCTTGATGAAAACTGATTCCTTTTTTCTTAAGCATCAGATGAAACTATAAAACAAATATCAGAGTATGATGTCTATAGAGCTGGTAATACTTTATAAAAGCAGAAAATTTGGAGAGAACTTACACTAGTCAATTTAATCAAATGCCAATAATTATAAGATTTTCTGATCCTGCTTTTTTTAAAAAAATCAAATCAAGCTTTGTAAATCTGACAATGACAGCATTTGCAAAAAAAAAAAAAAAATGACAGCATTTCGTGATACTGGTTTTGTTGTCTCAGTTTAATTAGAGGCATATAATAATATCATTCTCTGGTCCTGCATAATTCTTTTTCAGTTAAACCAAGCTTTGAAAATCTGATGACAATAGGTTTTGTAAGGAAAAAAAAAGTGATAGTATTTTTAAAATTTGACCCTGAACCTTTCATCTGAAGAAATAAACATGAGTTGGTTGTATTTGGCAGTAGAATATTGTCTTTGAAAATATGCCCTTTTTATTTGATGTGATCCAAAATAATGCTTAAACAAATTGGGTCACAAGTGCCAGCACTCGATAATTTAAACTGTTGTAAAAATGATTGGTGTTTACAAGTACAATTTTCTCCAGGAATATTTGGCACTCCTTTAAGTTGGAAAAGTGTCAATATTTTATGATATATTTTATACCAGCCATACTCAGATTGCAAGATCTGTTCCAAGTACAAGCTCTAGACAACTTTATTCACTTAAAGTTGTGATTTACAGGTACAATATAGTTACTGGTTATTTATTAAAGCACATCATTTTTAAATACTAAAACACAGGAATGGGCAAATATATATATATAGAGAGAGAGAGAGAGAGAAAGAGAGAGGTTTATTTTGAACTATGTTGAAATATTAACTTTTTAAAATCTTCTACTGAAATAGTAAAGTTTTGTTTTCTTCTAATGGACTTGTAAAATCACTATTCCTAAATATTAGTTTGCAAAATTATTCCATTTTAAATATTTTATTCCTACAAGTTTGTTAAAATATTTTCCTTAAAGGAAAATCTGCTTTCTAAAAATTTCCTTTTGGTTTCTGAACCATGCCTATGATTTTATTCTGGTTCTCTTGTATTCCGACATTCCTCGTGTTAAAAAAGAGAAGACAGAGGAGACAGAGGAGGAAGGGGGGGAGTGGGAAGAGGGAGAGGATGAAAGAAGGTGGAGAGAGAAGCAGAGGAGGGCATGATTATTCTATTCTCCAGGACTAAATTTCTCCTTCTAATTCAGTTTAATCTGTTTTGTTTTGTTTTTTTAAATTGGTTTTGTTTTGGTCACCACCACCTCCAATTGATGCCAACTTGAGGGCAACTTTTTTCTTATTTTATATTCAAGTTCCATATTAGTTTTGAGAGATATTTTAAATATTCTAATACAGAAACTAAATCTTCCAGCCTTTTCTTATTCCATTTCTGTGTTTGTGATGCAAATCTCAATGCAGTCCAATTTGGGGATATCAGAAGCATGGCACAGTAGAAAGATTATGTCCAAGTTAAAAACCTTGGAGATATCTTTTATCCACTGACTCTTTATTCTTATCCTAGTCATTCAATCTTTCTTACTCTCAGTAAATTCACTTGTAGAATGAGAGTAATAACACATCTCACAGAATTGTATGTGACAGTATTTTGTAAAGCGCTTTACACATATTAGCTGCCTTAAATATTGCTTAGAGCAAGGCGTGTTATAAATGTAGTTAACTATAATATATAAATAAATGTATAATAAAATATTTTCACTGTCAGAATTTGTTGTGTAAGTTACTTGGAATTTATTTGGAATGCACTGTAGGAAAATGAATGAAGGGAATAAATAAAATTCAAAAATGACTTTCAAAATATATAATTTTGATTTGTATGATAATTAAAGACATACAAATATTGTTTTTAGTGTTTTAGACACTCATGCAAACAACAAATATACACAAAACACAGATACAGGTATCTACAGGTATCTACACACATACACACACAAGATTTTTCTAGACATTGAGAATAAAAAACAAAACAAAACAAAAAACACTTGCCTACGTGTAGATAGCGTAAAGGGCTCCTGTGTGTGTGTGTGTGCATGTGTGTGTGTGTGTGTGTGAGGTGTACCACTTTTCATAATCATTTGGAATTTTCCTAAATACTGAGGGTAATTTTTCTTCTTATATATGATTCTATAGCTTATAACAGACATTTTTACCTCTAAGCATGTGCAGAATGCTACCAGCTACCTGCCAGCAATTCTCTGCAGCAGGTCTGCAACAGACACTTGTCTGGGTGTTGTGCATGCCTTGGTGTGCTCTGACAACTGAGTGTTGAAATCTCTGGGGGGCTTCCAGGAGCGACTGCAAGTCTGATGCCTTGGATTGCCTGTCCGCATTTGGAACTCTATCAGTAAAAAAAGATTTCTCTCTCATGCATCTGCCTTCTCTTTTCTGATTTGATGTTCTCTCCCCAATTGGTAAGATTTCAGTCAGCAACTTCAAAGACTGGCACAGGCTGACAGCACAGTGCAGATGGGTAGGGTTACCTTTCTCCCTTTCTCTTTGGATTTCATTTTTGTCAACATTTTTTGCAATTGTCAATTAGGTTTAAGACTTGGTTTGTTACAAAAGGGTTTTGAAAAGCCACTCAAAGTGCCAGAAAATGTGAAAAAAAAAGCAAATAATCAAGTGTTAGTTCAAATTAGTCATTGCAACTTACATGCACACTTTTATCACAGCATGCTGTACATCACCCTGAGGGTAATTTAAGGTGTCGTGTTGTCCACAGCAGTCCGTGTGTTCTAGATTTGTATTCTGTGTTTTCTGCTGCCGACTTTATTTTCTCTTCTTCCACTTCTCTTTCCCTTATTCGTTTTAGTTCTCTCCCGTTTAGATATTGTGCAATTCAAGGAAATGTTATTAATTGATTAATTTACGAAACCCAGAATTTTCCAAAGAAACTTGAGGCATAAAGCAAAAATATAATGTCAAAGATAATGAAAACAATACTCCCCAAAAGGAATAAAAGTATTGGAGGAAAATCCCAAAATGTGGACTATATTGATATCTATTTAATCAAGTATATTTCTAGTTTGGATTTTACCAAAATATTGAAACCAATCTTTTAACCAGCATTGAAACTTCATATTGTATATGGATGGTCTTGAAATATTGAGAACAATCATTTTATTAAACCACCTCAAGGTGTACTTCCTTTAGCATTATGAATCATAAATTACTCTTAATTAGATGTGAACAATATTTTGAGGGCTCATAATCAAGAGGCACATGTAGCCTTTTTTAATATGTGAACATTTCAATTCATTTTTAAGTTATTTATTACAAGTTATATTTTTAATATCTGTCTGGATGTTCCAGTTTTCATTGTAGAAAGATAGGACTAATATATAAAAGAATGCTATTAAATAACTTATAATTTCACATATATTATGGTTGATTTAGGAATTAGAAATGAAAACCTGTCTGTGGAGTCATATGTCTTTGCAAAGATGCACCAAATGTTTTAAAAGAAATTATTGTTCTGAACTTTTAGACCTTGGGAAATAATGACCCCTATGAATCCATCATTTATTACTGTAGATGGTATATCTGTGAAGTTCGTGGATTAGAATAGACCTTGCTTTAGTTATTTTACATGTATTGGAAAATATATTTTAAGGATTTTTGTGTTGTAGGTATTATTAATTATTTTTGAATAATACAATTTGATATTTAAAATGATAATTTCAAGACTGTTACATCTTAAAGGAGCCACACTTTTAAAAACATTTGAATACCTTAACTTCTATTTGCTGAGATGAATAAGAATTTCATATTTAGGGATAAGTAAAGAAAAAATAAAGGATATATTTTATATCAATTGCTGCTTGTCAGTACCATCTGAATCTTGAGACTAAAACTTTTTCTGTGTGCTTAAGGTCCTAATTTTATTGCTTTTGGTCATGGTATATCATACCGTAATAAGATAGTCAATAAATATTTGTGGTATAGAAACTACAGGTGTAATGTATTATTAATATGTAATGCCTTTCAAAATATATCACTTATATTTTATTATAAAATTAATTTGCATTCTCCCTTTTTTTAACCTGAAGAAAATAATTTCTTTATCCTCTATAAGCAGCCATTTTAGGAATGTTATTTTGATTTCTTCCAATGTTAAGTTATTTCATGTGCATTTTCATGTTTTACCAAAGATCCAAACAAAAATTGTGAAATGATATTGGAAAGAGAAATGATTTGGGAGTCTAATTAATATGTCTCTAGTATTGTTCCTAGTGTAATGCTGATCTCTGGTCTCTCTACCTCTGATCCTTCCCTCAATTATCACATTGGAGTGAGGTGTAGACAGGGTTATCAAAGAAGGGATTTTCAGTAAGTCTAATTAAAGAAAAAGGAGGGGAGGTCTAAGAATGAGTTACCATCTGACTCTATTTCTGAAATAATAGAACACATACTCCATCATCTAAGAAGAAGGAATTCATATGATCCATACTGAGTCTCTTTATGATCTTTGGTCCAGGCTGGTCCACGGAGAATGTAAAAGTAAAAAGTTTGAACTTTCTCTCATCTTTTTTGTTTGGATTGAGGTCCCTGATGGGGCAGAGCAGGGAACTATGTGGTTAACTGTAGTGAAGACAGCCTTTGAGCCAGTGCTAAGTGTTATGTTCAAATGCTGCCAATATTTTTAAAGTCTAACTCCAAAAAAAAAAAATCTTCAAAAAACGTGGACAATGAAATCCTTGTCTAGCTCCTTTTTTACTTTTTCCTATTAACACATAGAGTCACAAACCCGTGTTACCAAGTCAAACACACTCACACTTGTAGATACATGTTCCCAGCAGGGTTTCATTTGTGCTTAGTGCTGCGGTTTGGTGAAAGACCCTCTCATGTGTGTAGTTGTTTTCATTTTTGAGCTTGTCACAGCGTGAAATCAGTGTCTCACTGAGAGCAGTTTTTCTTTTTTTCTCTTTTTAATACCCTGAGACTTAGAGGGTAAGTAATTTGAATGTCTGAATATGCAGAAATATAGCTCGTATGGTTTATTTATTTCTATTAATTCCTATTATCAAATAATAGAAAAGTTACAGTAAAACAATGTGATGTGTAGTTGAAGATGTTTGGGAAACCTGTTCTTTTTGTTTCCATGTTTTTCTAGGGCAGAGTGAATAATTTCTTCCTTAAAAATCTACAAATGCATGGTAGATTATAACCAATTATAAGATATCAAAACAGCTATGCATTCAAAAAAGAGTCTCGATTACAGCCCTCCCATTTCTTCCGTATATCTAAAATATCTTAGCTAGACCAGGCTTGAATGTGAAAATGTTTATGCATTGTTGTTCAAACAATTCCAATCCCGATGTTTCTATCTTTTGTAAGTTTTCCACTCTACCAGAAACTGAGTCAGGAGTTAATTTCTCTTGATTTTCGAAGCTGTACACTCAGTTCTCTAAAAAGAAAGATGAGACCATACCCTTAAATTTATAATGTGTATATCTGCTGACTGGCATGTGACAGGAGCTATGGTTAGAAAGCCACAGCTCTATGATGCTTTGGGTCAAATGTTGTTTTGACATTATGCTTACTTTACAGTAATCAGCATATTAAACTGAGGAGAGTTTGCTCATATATGCAAAATGCAAAGTATGAAAAGCAGCAGTTTAGTAGCATTATAGGGCCAAGCAAGGTTAAGGTTTGCTTGCTTTGTGGTGCAGCTGATAAAACAACTGGACTGTTTCCAAGATTCCTTGACTCCAGCTTTGTCATTTATTTTTCTCTGTCATTATTTTTTAAGGGGGAAAAAAAAAAGACTTATTTCCATGAAACTCTGAGGTGGTAAACCTGTACTTTACATGAAAGAAAAACATTTTCTTGCAAGTGAAATCCATATGGAAATACTCCAGCAAGTTCAGTTTGTGTAATTTGTTAAGACTTACTTATATAGGAGGAGCTAAAATAATTTCCATAGTTAAAAAAAAGAAAAAAAGAGAGATTTTGTCAGAGTCTCTTGACCAAGATATGGACAAACCAAATGAATGGTTAACCACTTTAAACAGAACATTTTCCATACTCTCTAACATATAGTAATTAAAATTTGCTTTCACAGTTTTGAAAATGCTTCTTTGTATGAAACACTAATGCTCCTATATTATAATCGAGCAATTTGTGTTTGAAAGACTTAAAATAATCTCCTAGTTTTGTTATTTAAACTACTCCCTTAATCTGTCTGTTTCTGTTTGTACTGCAGTTCATTCTTTTTAGAGTTTCACTGAATTTACATGTATTTATTGGTGTCTACCATGTCCTCAAAATTGTAGGAGGTGTTTTGAAGAGCACAGAAAAATTCCTGAGGAGTTTACATCTAGCCGAGTACATATAACAAAGATATATTAAATAAATGAATAATGCCATACTATCTGGATCTTCTGATTTTTACTGAAGAATTTTTTTTTCTTATAGCAAAAGGGAGCAATTATAGACTGTGTCATATAATTGTGTTCAGTTTTGTACACTGATTGAAATTTTTGAAGAGACAGACATTTAAGTGGACCTACTTGACAGGTTATAAATACCCATCTTAGAAGAGGATGCAGCCAAACAAACTAGAAAAATAATTAAAAGACAATGTGATGGAGTTAATAGTGGGGAGAGATGTTGAGACAATACCGTGTGTCTTAAACCTGTTTGAGTTTCTAAATTTTTAGTGCCTCAGTCAATAAGCGTTCCTTAAATGTTGTTCTCCAGTATTATAAGGTATCATAAGGTATCAGGACTGGTGACATAATTTAAGAAGTATGGGGCATAAAGAAAATTCCATGTTCAAAAATTATGAACAATTTTAACTTGATGACAACAAAGCATTAAACCAAATGCAGACCCCTTTACGCACAGAGGCCCACGCAGCTGCACTGATCACATGTCCCAAAAGCTGGCACTGAAAGCATGGTAGAGTGATAGTCTCCAAAGTAAAACCTGGTTTCCAGTTCTTCAAATGATTATTCCTTGGCAAAATACTAGTACCTTCTTTAAGGGTTGCTGGGAAGATTAATGAAATACTGCATAACACTGTTTAAGCAGCCGTGGGCATTTAGAGACCATTTGACAAATGATAATTCTTATTTTCCATTCTATGTTAGCTTTATTGCACTATAATTTTTCTCTTATTTACTGACCATACAATCATAAATTTTCCCTCTCTTCTACTCCTTTTCCTCCACTTTTCTTTTCCATGATTTTAATCAGCTTCCCCCAATAATCCCTTTCATTGAAAAATAAATACTGGTCTCGTGCCAGCCTTTATTTCCTACAGCTAGGGCATACTCAGTGATGGCACTTTACTGTCCCAATCATCCCGCCGTTCTGAGAACATTTTTTCATAAAATTCTCTTGCCATATGTGAAAGATCAGTTCAGGAATGTATAATTGCTAGCAGGGTAGTCTGTGCAGTACAGAAAATATGACTTCATCGTGGAGAGTAGCCCAGTCACTGAAGTTTGAATGTATCAGGGTGTCCTTTAAAAATAAGATGTAGGAATGCACTGATAGTTCGGTATAGGAGATTTTATAGTTTGAATAGAAGTTGAATTGACTTTCCATATAGTCTGTGTAGAATTTTACTTATATCAGTCGTTTCAAAAGATACAGTTTACATTATGCCAGGAAGAGGAAAATGTTAAAGTCTGTTGAATAATAAAAGGAAAAGTCAGTGTATATACAGTACACAATTTGAATAGGAAAAGTACAGCTTAAAGTTTTTAAAATTATGGGTATTAAATTTGTGTGTGTACATGAGTGTAATTCTTTTGCTTTACCTGGCAATAGAATATAGGTGAAAATTGAGATATAACCAACACAAACTCAGCCTGTCTTTCTACTTCTGTAACAGTATAAGGGAGTTAAGATGTTCTCCACTCACTTCTTCCTAGGGAACCTTAGAAAGATCAAAACCATCTTTATAATGATGTAAAAATCTACATTACTGTTTTACAAATCACATGGTATATGTTACTTTGTTTTAAAATGTTTTGGGAACTTCCCCGGTGGCGCAGTGGTTAAGAATCTGCCTGCCAATGCAGGGGACCCGGGTTCTAGCCCTAGTCTGGGAAGATCCTACATGCCGAGAAGCAACTAAGCCTGTGTGCCACAACTACTGAGCCTGTGCACCACAACTACTGAAGCCCGTGCACCTAGAGCCCGTGCTCCGCAACAAGAGAAGCCACCGCAATGAGAAGCCCATGCACCACAACGAAGACCCAACGCAGCCAAAAAATAAAATAAATAAATTTAAAAAATAAAATTAAAATTTTTATTTTTATTTTTTTTTAACATCTTTATTGGAGTATAATTGCTTTACAATGGTGTGTTAGTTTCTGCTTTATAACAAAGTGAATCAGTTATACATATACATATGTTCCCATATCTCTTCCCTCTTGCGTCTCCCTCGCTCCCACCCTCCCTATCCCACCCCTCTAGGTGGTCACAAAGCACCGAGCTGATCTCCCTGTGCTATACAGTTGATTCCCACTAGCTATCTATTTTACGTTTGGTAGTGTATATATGTCCATGCCACCCTCTCACTTTGTCACAGCTTACCCTTCCCCCTCCCCATATCGTCAAGTCCATTCTCTAGTAGGTCTGTGTCTTTATTCCCGTCTTGCCCCTAGGTTCTTCATGACTTTTTTTTTTTCTTAGATTCCATATATGTTAGCATATGGTATTTGTTTTTCTCTGTCTGACTTACTTCACTCTGTATGACAGACTCTAGGTCCATCCACCTCACTACAAATAACTCAATTTCATTTCTTTTTATGGCTGAGTAATATTCCATTGTATATATGTGCCACATCTTCTTTATCCATTCATCTGTTGATGGACACTTAGGTTGCTTCCATGTCCTGGCTATTATAAATAGAGCAGCAATGAACATTTTGGTACATGAGTCTTTTTGAATTATGGTTTTCTCAGGATATATACCCAGTAGTGGGATTGCTGGGTCATATAGTAGTTCTATTTTTAAAATAAAAATTTTTTAAAAATGATAAAATGTTTTTAATGACATTTATCTATGATAAATAACTTGGTCTTTGGATTAAAATACACAAAGCCAGCACTAAAACTTGTTAGAATGTCGGACATTTCTGAACCTGAAAGGAAAACTGATTACAAATGTGATTTTATTTTTAGTATTCAGAAAGGTAATTCTTGAAGTCAGAGTCCCAATATAATTTAAAACCATCTGAACTGTTTGGTGATGTACCCTGATAATTAAAACAATTAATTAAATTAATACACATAAATTGAATATCTCATATATTTCCCCCTGCCCCACATGTTTTCTGAGCCCTTGAGGCGTGTTTATCCCATTTTGGATAGTCCTTGCTATGGGGTAAATGTTCGTGTCCCCCTGAACATTTATATGTTAAAGCCTGAACCCCCAGCGTGATGGGATTTGGAGGTGGGCCTTTGGAAAGTAATCACGTCATGAGGATGGAGGCTTCTTGAATGGGGTTAGTACCCTTATAAGAAGAAACATGAGAGATGGTCTCTCTCTGCTGTCTGCTGTGTGAGGATGTAAAATGAAGATGGCTATCTGTAAATCAGGAAGTGAGCCCTCACTAGACACTGGGTCTGCTTGTGCCTTGATCTCAGACATCTCAAAGTTTCAAGAACTGTGAGAAATGAATTTTGTTGTTGAAGCCACCTAATCTATGGTAATTTCTTATAACAACTCAAGCTAAGACAACGTGGGATTATGCTGTTGGTGGGATCTGCAAGATTTGGTCTTTTCTCAGGGCTGCAATTAGGTCTTCTCTTACTGTGCCACCCCATCAAATACCTAAAGATATGTTAACATTATTCTGATCACAGTGTGTCTTAAACCCACAGGGCCATAATATTTTAATATTTTCAATCTTGCACCTTTCTTTCTCTATCACTGAAGTCGTTAATCATTGTCTAAAGTTCTGAAATATCATACACATAACACACACACACACTTTCCACACAACTAATTTTTCTCTGTGGTGATTTAATCTACTTAAAAAAAAAAAAGAATTTGTTTAAAGAAAACAGATGTATTCTAGTCCTTTTCTGTTATTATGATGATTCTTTTCAAAGAGTTTATGTTCCTTTTACTTTATGAGAAGAAATCTTGAATTTTCAACTCTACACATTTTTGAGTGACTTATGAAGTAGCTGTCATTTTTAGGAATTGGGAAATAGCTACAGATTTTTATACTGGAATCCTAACTGAAATTCCTCTGAAAAACTCTAGGCTTGTATGTAATCATGACTGTAAAAGTTTGAGATTCTGTGTATTAAATAAAATTATTGAAATTTAAATGATCAATTAAACATCCTATGAATATAAAAAGGTTTTGTATGTAATTTTTACATTTTCATGTGTCAGTTTTTCTTGCTCTTCTTTAAAGATTTGACCTTTTTCTTTTAAAATATTCACTTGATTCAGAGCAACATTTGGAACTTTAAGGATGTTGGTATTCTTCACATGTTTCAAGGACCAAATAGTTACAGAGATCACTGGCAAAAGATGATAGTCTTTCCCGCTCAACTTAATCTCAGATAGTTGGAAATTGAGAGTACCAGTTCCCCTCAGGGAGTTATTTTCCTTTGCATTCAGGAAGCAAACATGAGGATAAGCATGTAAAAGTAGTTGAGTGGCTGGTTGATTTGTTTGAGTGACTTCATCAAAACTGAGCCCCCTGAACAGCAATGGTATCTTAGTACATTCCAGGCCACAGGGATTTTGTGGCATCAAAACCATTGCACTCGATTTGTACTTAAAAGACCTCGATTCACTGGGTTGGTGGTTTATATTGGCATTAATCTAATTACATTCCAGTTGTTATGAATTTAGTTTAGATATGCCATAAGTGATCCTACTTTCAATAAGCGTATGCAGAAATTACAAAGTAGCAGTCAGTAGAGGACTTCTAAAATAAACAAGCATTGGAACAACCAAACTCTTATGTTTTTCAAGAGTATAATCCAAAATATAAACATATGCTGAAAAAGCTCTTCAAAAAATCAGTGAAAGATTTTTCATGACACTCAAATTTTTTCATGCCAGAATTCCTGCTATCCATTGTGATTGCTATAAAAAATTAAACAATCCTCTTGAAAATGGAATCTTTTTACCCTTTTCCTCCTGCTTTTCTAATAAGGCTGGATGTTTTATAGCAAGATGATGATGGAGAATCAGGTGGGAAGATACGGGTCTCCGTGTATGTGCACCTGTTATCAGGGGATGGCTGAGAACCTAAACCTAGAAATGTTATGCTGTCCCTTGATATGTAATTCAAAGTAAAAGCAGTATCAGTAATATAATTATAAGATAGGTTAGCAAAGTTCTAGCTTTTCCCCTGAAAATAACTTATTTATTTTTTTCTTTTGAATATATCAAACATCTTTTTAGATTTTGGAAATTAAAAAAACCCCACAAACTAAAAGTTTGGTGAACCTGCTGTTTCCTAGGTAGATGTTGATCTGTCTGATGGCTAATCCATCACTAGTGGATGAATTAGGCATTTAACCAGCTAAGTATGCAGAAAGGGACTTTTGTTTGATATATATATATCTAATAGATGGGAAAACAGAGACTTCAGGGTCGTTAAGTAATTACCAGATGTCACACAGACATTGCTAAAAACAGAATTCAGGTCTCTCAATTGTTCAGTTTCTTATCACACTCACTCCCTGCCTCCCCAATATTTCAGAGTTAGCTAAAGGACTATATCTTCTACATCTTTTCTAGGGCTAAAACTTGGGAGAAGTTTGGAGTAGGTGGGGTTTGAAGAATGTGTTTTGTTTCTCCAGTTATAGTCTCTCATTTTTCAATTCATGAGGGTCCTCACACTCTCCACACAGCCTGCCCTTCCACCCTGTATACTATCAGAGCATTCTCGGTTTGGATCATCACACTATTATGCAAATGGCAGTTTGGGTTTGATACACTCTCACACTCAGGGATGCGGCCATTTGCAGGGACAAGCAGTCTGATTTTGTTGAAATAATGACTTAAGAGTGGAATTTCTGTCATCTTAAATAGTGGTTTTTTGAGAGGAAGATCACCTTCTTGTCAATCAGTCAAATTTAAAGCATATAAAAACCTTTCTTGTTCCCAAGAAAGGCCCTTTTCTCCCTCTGTCCGTCTCTCTCTGTCCCTCCCTCCCTCCCTTCCTTCCTTCCAAGGGGCATATTTCTAGAAATGAAAACCTAAATCACAATATTACATTTTTGATTAGTACAGTTAGTGGCTCCATCTTACTTTCATGTAAACCTCTCGGTAGAATCTCACTGTATTATCATGAGATACTAATCTATCTTGACACTAGACTGTGACTTCCTCAAGGGCTTAATAACCTTTACTTTGTCTGAGAGGCCCAGGGACCTGTCTAAATACCTCTGTTCACCCGTATAATGGTGTAAGCTTTCCCTATCAGTAAATGCCCCCCGTTTAATAAAATGTAGACCAGATGGTAAGCTTACAACTCACCTACAGCTTAGTTTACATTTTTTTCTTAAAAAAAGGATTTTTTTATTATTATTTCAGAAGAAAAACTGCTTAAACTCATTTTCCACTGTCACAAATTCAATTATATGAAATAAGAACAAGTCAAACTTCACATTGAGAAGTATTTTCTGATATTTTGTTAGTTGTGCTTATGTAGTACTGCCAATTATATTTATTAGCCCTAAATATTAAACAGCTGGCAGAATTCCATTGTATATAAATAAGACATTTGAGACCTGGACAAGTGCCATTTTGAATACAGCCAGCTGGTGCTTTTTACAGTTTCATTCAGCCTGGCAGTACTGATTCCACAGTGCACTCAGTGTTTAGGTAGATGACAATAGAAAAACAGGTTGTGAAGAGACAGTTACATAGAAAATTCCATTGTGTAGAAATATACCATTTCAAAGACTTGTTAAACCAAGGAAGTTATACTTTATGCACCTGTTTGTTGAATTTGTTTACATTTTTTTTGTTACCTGGGCTATGTTTTTAATCTTTAATTTTCTATGTGCCCATTTTGTAGAGCTCTGAGTAATGTCATGCAAAATGATTGCTGCTTTGTTTATTTTCTCCTCTTTCAATAATATTAAATTTTTTCCAGATTTATATTAATCATGAAAGTGTATTGAACTTAACAGTAGTGTACAGTTTAGAGTCTCACTTCATATGTTGAATTTACTCTTTTGGGGTACTACAGACTTTAATTGTTTTTTCACCAATATTTGCATGTGAATGCCTTACCTTTGTTGAGTTACTATTTAGAGGTCTTTTATTATGTTATTACATCAAATTAGTGTTTTAAATATGTAAATATATAATATTATTACATTGAATAAGATATGCAGATAAATATTGATAAAGTTACTTGAACATTTATGAATATAGTGAATATAAAGTAATGTTAAATTAAATGATGAATTTGGACTTGGTACAATTCTAAAAATATTTCCTTGTTTTGATTGTGTATATTCTTAGAATTAATTGGTAAATATCATAGAAAATATTGATTGATATGTATCATGTGTGTGTATGAAAAGTCTAAATTAAGTAACAGCCTTGTCACTGTAGGCACTTATATGAGATAATTGGCCATGACATAGCTCTGTGGCATCACTTAAAGGATTGGTTTGAGGAATGCAATATAGCAACTCTCTTGACTTGTTAGCAAATAAATCTATTACATATTAATAAACACAAAAATTCTCTTAGCACCTTACTCTGTTTCTTTGACAATTATATTTTAAATCATATAGGAAGTATATCCAAAGTAAAAACAAGCAATCTGAAGAAATACAAAATTTTGATGGGCCATATAAAACAGCTTACTTTATTCTAATAATATAAAAGAAGATGATCTAATGTGTGGCATTTTGTTTTCATTTGTTTTGTGATTTAATGATTTAAATTATAAAAAGAAATGGATTCATTCTTTTTCATACTCACCCCTTTAGTACTCACACATAATACTTCCTTAATAAAATGTTGTTGAATAAACACATAGATGAAGCACATCCAGATTGGAATAAGCCAGCTTACATCTCATTTTATAATGGGCTCACCAGTGACATCCATGTTACTAAATGCAGTGGCTCAGTTCTCACCCTCAACTTTCTCATGTGGCAGGAAAGTTTGACAAAGCTTATCATTAATTATCTTCTTGTTCTAGAAACTTTTTCTTCATTTGGTGTTGGAGCATAATTTTTGTAGTTCTCTTGCTTTACTCGTCACTTTTCTTTTGGCTCTTTTGCTAGATTCTCCCAGTATTCTTGATTTCTAATAAACGAAGAACTCTAGACCTCACTCTTCAAACCTCTTCTCTCCACGGTTATTTCCTAGTCAATATGACCATCTGTATATTGACACATCACATCTCTGTCTTCACTGTGCTTCTGAATTCCAGACTCACAAGGACACAGGCTTGATGCCATCTTTGCTTGGATGTCTAGTAGGCATTTGTAACCAATATATCCAAAATACCTTCATATTCCTCCCTCAGACCTGCTCCTCCTACAGTCAATCTTCTCATCTTGATAAATAGTTTCCTTCCTCACATCACTCAGACCTCTGCTCATAACAGTGTATCAGCATAGTGGTTCTTGACCACTGTATCACTTTACCCTCTTTGATTTTTCATTATTTGGTCCCTTTCTTCCCCTAGAAAATAAGTTCCATGGAACGTGGGGCTTTGCTGTTTGTTTTTTTTCCCCTACTGACTCTATACCCAGTCTTGAATAGTGTCTGGTTCATAATAGGCCCTCAATAAATACTTTTGAATGGATTGAATGTAAGACTGTAATAAGTGTTTCTTTCATGTTCTACCTAGACCAGATGCTTGTGCCTGGAGTATAGTAGTTAAGTGGATTCCTGTCTCCTTAGAAAATGTTTATGAAAATTTCTGAAGGGAATAAATTTGAGTCTTTCTCAAGAGTATAAAGAGGACTAAACAAAAATGATTGATCCTACATTATGAATTGAGAAGTATACCATAGACTATAATGGATATAATGTGGGATTGCCATTAATGTCTAAACTTTTATTGTGTTAGTATTAATATCCAATTCTTCATTCCAAGTATAGTATTGAAAACTATACTAATAAACTTAGCTCTATTCTGAATCATGTATCTCTTCTTGAAAAGTAATGGTTTTCGGAGATATTTCTTTGAGTTGTTCATTGCCGCATATCAACCTGCCCTGACACAATTGCTTTTATTCCAAAAAAGAACCCTTGCTTTAATTTGCAATATTTTTTCCGCATCAGCTGCTCTTTTTAAAATATCACTGTAATTACTCTATTTTTAACAAGGAAATTAAAAAGAAGACATTAATTTTGTTCAATATGTTCTGCAATTTATTATTATTTTATGTCTTCCTTTGTGTGATAGCCCTGTTATTTTCTACCCAGATATAAGAATGGAAAACAAATTTTAAACTCAGCTCCTTTTATTTGGAAGCATAATTTCAACATTAGGTCTTAGCTGAAAACAGGTCTCTCATTGTACAGAAACTTGGACTCTAGGATAACTTCCTGTGCGACACCATTAAACATCCTCCATCTGTAGCCATTCAAGGTTTTGCTGCTTAACTGTTTCATGACTACTTAACCTAAAGGCTCTATATGCTTCTCCAATATATTTTATATATTTTATTGAAATAAGGATGCACTTTCCTTTACTTATCTTTGTAACCCTTGTTAGAAAATGCTGATAAATAATTTTTGTAGGCTGGTTCAATTATAATAAAAGGTCTTACATTCTTTTTCTAATTCTCTTTGAAATTCTGTTTGCCAGGCACAACTATTAAAATATTTGAACCAGGAATTTCAGAAAACAATGTAATAAATCAACCAATTAACTAAGCACCAAAAATGTAACCTTTATTTGAATATTAAATTTTAAAATTTTGCATAAATGTTATTACACAGTGTATCCCTTGCTAGGGCTGCCATAACAAAGTACCACAGACTGGGTGGCTTAAGCAACAAAAATTTATTTTCTTCTAGGCTAGAAGTCCAAGATCAAAGTGTCAGAGGGTTGCTTCTTTTCAGGGCCATGAGGGAAGGATATGTTCCAGGCCTTTCTCCCTGGCTTATACATGGCTGTCTTCTCCCTGTGTCTTCACATAGTTTTTTCTCTGTACCTGTCTGTGTCCAAATATCCTCTTCTTATAAGGCACCCAGTCATGTTGGATCAGGGCTCACCCTAACAACCTAATTTTAGTTTAATTCTCTTTAAAGACTTTATCTCCAAATATGGTTAAATCCTGAGGTACTGGGGGTTAGGAATTGAACATATGAATTTAGGAAGGAACACAATTCAGCCCTAACACATGGTTAAATGCTTTCCTGTTTCATTTTGGTTTTATTATTGGAAAAATTAAAATATAATGTTTCTCCTTCATTGGTTGAGCAAGTATTTATTGTATGACCCCAGTTAGATATTATGACAGATTAGGAGACAACAGTGTTTAAGAAAAATTAAAGAGGAATTTCTTCAGACCATTAATATACTCTCTAGCTTACCATGGTTCCCTTGAGACCCCATCATGCCCAACCAGCTTTATACTTTATATGATCTTCCGCTGCAAGTATATAAATTTTTAAGCACTCTGCTAGATTCTTTAGCTGCACAAAGAATTTGTACTCTTAAAGGTGACATAAATTTACCTTCAGGGAAAATGTAACCTCTTTGGAGAAAAATGCTTAAACAAATCAGTGCTGCAGTAAGAGGTAATATATGCAATAGTGGAATTATTTAGGAAGTGATGGAAAATGTACAGCTGAGGAACAAGGGACTCAGGCTTAGCCAGGAGGGAAGAAATCTTAACAGACCAGGTGCCATATGAATTGGGACTTAAAGATCAAAGAGTAGCTCACTGTGTAGGCACTGGGAAACAGCAGAGCAGGGAAAAGAGGAATTTTAATTTTTATATGATTGTAAGAGTGACACATAAGTGTCTTTTGGAATGAAACCCCCCAAATAAAAATAATAATAATAAACACTAGAAGGGAAAGTAAAATAAGCAAAACTAAATCAACAGAGAAGTGTGATTAAGAGTACCATCTGTGAGTTCGAGTACCTAAGTTCAAATCTTCTCTCTGTCACCTCCTAGAGTGTGTTGACAGGATCATACTTAATATTTTGTTAGCTTACTATCCTTATTTATTGGAAGAAGATATTAGTAATCTTTTACCCTATAGGTTAGTTATGAGAATTAGATTCTACATGTCAAATCTTAGAAAATTGTCTGCTTAATAGAAAATAGTCAGTGCATGATTATGTTGGGGACTAGGCAAGCCTGATGAAAGAACACCAAAATCCAAGAGGAGAATCCTAGGCATTTTATTCTAAGAATCACATTACACTATACAGTGTTCATTAACTTAGATTCAACCATCGATAATACTATTGGATGATTGCTATCTTGAAAATGATGTACTCTGGACCTTCTTGGGTCCAGATTTACAGGAATAAAGGGTTAATTGTCTTCAAAACAACAAGGCTAAGATTTTAAAACAATAAACTATGATAATGAATACAAGTAAGTGTAAAATATACTGTATATAAAATCACAACCATATATACACTTTATATATATATATATACTATATATATCATATATATTATAAAGTGGTTTATATTACATATTATACATATTATATATGTATAATAAAGTAGAAATAAATGCTAAATGGTATTTATAACAACCTAAATGGTTGTGGGATTTAGGAATTACTTTTCTATTAACCAGAGTATAAAATTGACTAGGACATCCCACCAGAATATTTTCTTTCCAGTGTACTTATACAAATCTGTAGTTAATATTGGTTTTCTTCAATATAGTACTATAATCCTCCTTAATTCCCCAGAGTTGACTTGGGTTCCATATTTTGAAGAGGATCATAATATAGAAAACAAACTAGTACATGTTATCATTTTGGGTGCCATACAGCTCTAGATGCTGAAGGATTCTGGAGTCATGTAATATTAGGAAAATAATACTAGGAGCCATCCTGCTGCTAATCCAGCACAAACGACTGCTTTGAAATATACCAGCATTAGCCACATTTGATCAGGAAAGCAGAAGCTGATCATTAGTTGTAAAATTAGAAGCAGAATTTAGAAAATTATTTTCTACTAAATGTATGTTGACACATCTGTTACTTATACCTAAACTTTGGATTTATCTTTGAATATTCTCTGAAATATTGTGTAGACAGTTGAACTAAAATTTATTTGGATAGTAAATAGGGATATAATAACAAAGTTGTAGTTTATATTACTATAATATTTGAAATCACAAAATAAAATGTTGAATACCTTCTCTTTATGTGGAACATTTATAAGATATGGGAACATTTGAGATACCATAAATAAATAAATGGTCAAACTGTGAACAAAGAAAACAAGAACTCTGTAACTTATGTAGTTGGCTATTATTTTTGGATTCAAAATTTTTTTTAAGTTCAGAATTGCTCTCAAGATAATTAATAACTGTTTTCCCAGTTGATAGTGGCCTTGGCATTACTGTGGTAATAATTATTGTAATTTCATAAACATATTTTGCCCAATTTAATTTGTCATTAGAAAAATTTCCTCGATCATTTTATATTGGATCAGTTACTTTGTAATATTTTGCTATACAAAATAATGTTCTGAATACACACCACTTAGCTTTATAAGTTTATTCCAGTGTGTTTATTTGCTATCTAAATATTAGATAAATAATATTGAACCATTTTTCCATTCTCAAAATGTTTAAATTTTTATTCACCCCTAATATTTTATTAAATCCCGTGTGTTACACTTATTTCTAATCCTGGATATGTGATTATTTAAAATCCCAATTTATTTCATTGTTTTTGCTTCTAATCACATTCACCTTGGCCTATGAAACAGAATATACTATGTTGTAGAACATTTTGTAATCATATGATAATTTTCACAGTGGAATGTTTATCACTTTTGATTTGTTTACAGTTGTCTTTAAGTCAGGATTGAAATAGGGTTAAGTCCATTCTCAAATATTCTCCTAGAAAGGTAGCTTTTCTTTAAAAAATACTAATATTTCAGAACATGTTAAAACATACTATAAAGGAGATTAATGGGCTTATAAAATGAAGTTTTAATAAGGCAGTAAGTTTCATCTAAAAATACAGCAATGCAAAATATAGCAATGCATGTCCTTGAATTTGTTTCAAACCCATCAATCTTTGCCCATAACTGAGGGGAACTTTTAGTTAAAATTTCCTATAGATAACTAGAGGATCAGAACTCTACCAAAACTGACATGAAAACTCGTCCTTTCTGTCTTGCAGAGATAGTGTGGTGTATTGGTACTAATGCAGGACTGAGAATAAGACCTGGATCTTGTTTGGTCTAAGTTGAACCCTTCCGAGCATTGTGACATTGGACACTTTTATGTCTCTCCAGATGTCAGTTTCTTCATCTGTGAAGAAAGTCTCTAGGTCCCTGTATGTGGTAAAATGCATTATGCCAGGCTTTTTCTCTGGAGAATCACTGAGTCTTTTCTGTTCAATAATAAAATTTTTTTTAAAACTACAATTACTGCCTCAACCTATTCTCTGCCATACCCTCTTTAGTTCCAGAAAGTTTTGGAAAAACCTCTGCTACCTTAAAAAGAAATCTTTGTAAGTCACCTGTATCCTTCTGCTAACCAGTTCATTCTTTTCAGACCATATGCTGTTTACTCTATTCTTCGTATTAAATACAAAGTTCTTGAAATTCTCTCCCGTCTTGTATCTTTGACTTGTTTTCTTCTTGTTCTACTCCTACCTCTGTAAATGCTCCTTTTCTAGCAGTAGTTACCATACTTAACTTGAAAAATTTTTTTGATGTGGGGAACATTTCAATATGAATGCTTTGAAAGAGCAATTTTTATATTTCCATTTCTTTCATCGGCTCATCTTTCTCTTCCTAATCTCTAAACATAAGCATTTCAAAATTAAGTTTCTAAAATTCCTTTTGTCTTATGTATTTTAAAAATCATCTTAATCATTTCCAAAGCTTTAATTATGCAACTCCAAAATCTGAATTTCCACTCTTAGACCCTTTTTTTCTGCTGACTTCTGGGTGACCTTTCCAACGTTTAAAAACATCTTTGTCTATGTTTCTCTTTGACACATCAGGCTCAGCTTATATTAAACAAAATGTTCCTCTTCCTCACATAACTTTTTCCACCTATATTGCTGCCTCTCTCTACTAATGACATTCATTTCCAAGTCACCAAGACAGATTAGTGGAAGATAGGGAAGGCTTTGTAATGGAAGAGTTTTGGGTTTGAATCCAAGCTTCACCTTTTACAGCTGTGTGACTTGAGGTGAGGGGTTGGGTCTCTTCCTAAGCTTCATTTGTCTCCTCTGTAGAATTAATTGATAATAGTACCTGCCGCACAGGGGTTTTGCAAGGATAAAATGATGCATTGCTGGGAAAGCCCATTACTGTAATGGCCTCATAAAATGGTCAGTATGATTATCAAATGTTAACTCAGAGTCATTATCAGGTTTTCATTTTTTTCAAAGCAAATATCCATCAATTGCCAAGCCTGAGTTTCACGTCTGAAATACTATTTGCACTCAAAAATTAACCCATTCATTTACTCATTCAATAAATGGATTATGTGGAACCGTGTTGGGTGCTGGGAATCAATAATGAACAAAATGGACAAGCTCCCATCACCCCTCCCTTGGTTAACTACAATATCTCTAATTCATCTCCTTCCATTCCTCCTCCAACCCATCCTTAATACTCTTGTCAAAGTAATGTCCTTAAGTCTGATCTTTGTTTGAATCTCTTGAGTGATGAGAAAAACCTCAATTACATTGCACACTATCCACGTGATCATCGTCCTCTCCTCTAATTTTCTACTGTTCTCTTCATAGCAACCAGAGTGCTCCCGTGAAAAGGCGGGTCTTCTCAGTCCTCTGCTCAGATCCTGGTATTGGACCTAAACTCCTCCAACTCTTCTCCTCCCTCCCTCTGTCCTGACCATACTCTTTTTCTTCTTTCTTCCTAGGACATTCCAGATACACTCCACTCCGTATGGCTTTTTATGCCAGACACACTCCTCAGGGCTTTTTACTTCTATTTCCTTTGCCTTCAATGCTCTTTCCTGATGTACCCATTCTCCTTTAGTCAAATATCACCTGCCCAGTGAAGTCTTTCTCTGTCATGAACCATCCTTTCAGGCCTTTATTTAAACAACACCTTTCTGGTGAGGTCTTTGTGGGCCATTCTTTTAAAATACCACTGTATACGAAGACATAAATTTTATATCTTCATATGTTTTTAGTCTGTCTATCCTACTAGAATGTAAGCTCCCTGAAGAGAGAGATTTCTGACCATTTGTTCACTGCTGTAATTCCAGCACCTAATAGAATCCCTAGCACATAACAAGTTCTGATAAACACGTGTCAAATTAATCAAGGAAAGACTAGCTTCATCTTTCTCTTTAGCAGCTTCATAATCCCCAAACTCAGTTGGTGTTTTTGTGTTTTTATGTCTTTACGTATTGCTTCCTCTGCCTGGAATGTGTTATTTTTCCTCTTTCTCCATCATCACCCAATCTCACTAGGCAAAATTCGACTTATGTTTAAGTTTCTTGCCTATATGCCACCTCCTGGCTGCTGTTCTTTCTCTGGTCTCACATTGGCTGTTGCCACTCTTTGATGGTGTATGTCGCAGTCTCCACCCTTCTCTGATATCCTGCACCCAATCTATCAGATCAAGTCCTTTGGATCTACTACCAAAAGAATCTGTTCTCCCCACCTTTACCAACAATATCCTATCCTCTGTCATTTGAACTATTATAATAACCTCCTAATGATCTCACATTATAGGCCTTTGTTCTTTACAGTTTGTTTTTCACACATCAGCCCTTGACCGTTTAAATACATGAATCAGATCATGTCACCCGTCTGGCCAAACCCTTTACTGAACACCCCTTTGTCTGAGAATAAAATCCAAAGTCCCTCATATGGCCAACAGGGACCTAAATGCTCTTATACTCAACTTCCTTTCTGACCTAATGTTTCACCACTTCGCTCCTGGATCACTCTGTTTCAGCCACAGTCGCCTTCTTGCTATGCCTTGATTACAGCACCACCCTCAATCTCACAGCCAATGGGCTTTCTGTTCTCTCAGTCTGGGATGCTGTATCCACAGATATTCTCTAGGCCTGGTTACTCACTTCATCCAAGTGGCTGCAAAAAATGAGAACTTAGCCCTGGCTACCCTATTTGAAATGTCATTTCATCAGCCCACCTATGGTCTTCTATCCCCTTAGCCTGTTTTCACATTTGTTTTTCTTTATAATGATTATCATCACCTCACCTTTCGTGTGTGTGTGTGTGTGTGTGTGTGTGTGTGTGTGTACTCTTTGTTTTCTTTTAAGGAAAACATAAGCTCTATGAAAACACTAGTGGTTTCATTGTTATCTTTTCCATGGAGAAGGAGGTACCCAGGGCATAGAAGGGTGCCAGGCTCACAGTGGATTTCTGTTAAATGAACGAATGACAGTCTAACATTAGGCTTACACAAACATATTTCCATTCTTATAATTAAGATTTTTCAAGGTCAGGAAACCATGACTTCTGCACCTTTATCCTAACGGTAGTACCAGAAAACAATTTTGTAACATGTAAGTGCTTAATAAATATTTGTTTTACTTAGCAGGTAACAACTATGTAAGCACTTATTAACTACCAATATAATCCACTAAGCAACTGAGCAATACTCTAAGGAAGGTACTATTATCATCGCCATTTAGACATGACATAACTGAAAGTTAACACAGTGACCAGTATGAAGTAAAAGCGTAATAATAATAATAAATATTTTTATTTTATTAAAACATATGTCCATTAATATGTTATACAGATAGATCATATACTTTTTATTTTAAAGAGAATAGTGAAAGGAATTGAAGTCAAATGTCTAATAAAGTTATAGAACTATAGTACCTAGTAAAGTGTGGAATAACATTGGCAAAACTTTACTCCACATAGAATAGCAAATTTATCATAGATAAAAGACAGCAGGCTCATTTATAATATAAATATGAAGCAGTCTGATAGTCAGTCGACTTTTGTCATTAATTATATTTATTGAATTTCAAAACAGTAGAATAAATTGCACTTGTCAGAAACTGTGGTGACCTTAAATAAATTTGAAGAATCTCTAGACTATGAAGTAAGAGTAGGAAATAGAAATATCTTGAATTTAAAATACATTCCTATTACTTTATAAGGAAAAAAATCCATATATTCCAATGACATTTTTTGTTAACTTTAGCAGAATAATAACATTTGTGTACTGCTTCCCAGGTGCTGCACACTGTTACAGATGTTTAAAATGCATGATCTACTTTTGTTAACAACATCTCTAGAAAGAGTTTACTATGATTTTTCCCATTTTACAGTTGTGTAAATTAAATCATAGTCTATTATTTATTTATTTTTAAAATAAACTTATTTTATTTATTTATATATTTTTGACTGCATTGGGTCTTCGTTGCTGCATGTGGGCTTTCTCTAGCTGCGGCGAGCTGGGACTACTCTTCGTTGCGGTGTACAGGCTTCTCATTGTGGTGGCTTCTCTTGTTGCAGAGCACGGGCTCTAGGCACATGGGCTTCAGTAGTTGTGGTACGTGGGCTCAGTGGTTGTGGCTTGCAAGCTCTAGAGCGCAGGCTCAGTAGTTGTGGCTCACAGGCTTAGTTGCTCCGCAGCATGTGGGATCTTCCCGGACCAGGGCTCAAACCCGTGTCTCCTGCACTGGCAGGCAGGTTCTTAACCACTGTGCCACAGGGAAGTCCAATCATAGTCTATTATTAAACCTCCTATTAAGTAGCAGAGCTAGGCTTCAAACCTAGGGTCTGTCTGTCTCTAGAGCTTAGACCCTTACCTGGGCTCCCTAAGATACTCAATGGATAAATGATTAAAAATGTTCCAGTGAAACAGGGTTGCCACCCTTCTGGGAAGAACAGCCAAAGATGTCGCTGCAGCTTTAAAATTGTTGCTATAAAGCAGCTTACATCTCAGAAAAATGCTTTCAGGAATTACACTTATCGTGTTAAAAAATAAACTGAGTTATCTGAAGATCTGTAAAACTTAGCATATGTTCCACAGTGACATGAGTTAATTTCATTTCCATCACTGTGAGTGCTCCACAGGTATATAATAAATTGCTATGAATTACTGTGTCTGTGACCCATTATCATAGCAGGAAATTACATGAATCTCACAACTGGCATGAAATGTACTGCTGTCACTGCTATGCATTAATTTCTAAGTAGTTGGCCATTTGTAATAATTCTGTAAATGTCCATTTTAGCACAGTTTTCAGTCTAGACAAGTTAAGCCAATGTGCATGGAATTTTCCCCCACATTTCCAAGCAGTTATACTGAATTCTAAAATTACCTTTTTATTGGGCAATTTCATATTAAATATTTTTCCAAGAATTGGAAACATGATAGTCTCATTGTTTTACTCCCTAATATTTAAGGGAAATTTATTCTCTGAAAAGTGAAGTTATTTGGCTGTATATGAACAGAAAGAGTGAAAAAAATTCCGATAAATTATAAATGATTTTCCCCAACTTTTATAGAATAGATAAATGGTTTATTCATGATTTTTTAACTATTTTGGCCTGCTCTTTATGGAGGTAATTTTCAGATAATGGTATATGTACTTCATGGTTATAGTTCTAAAAATAACATTTTTGCAATTATGTTTCTTTTACATTATAAATAGAAATATTTCACCATTAATATCAAACCTCTATAGTGCAAAGTATACTTTTCCTATCTTTCCTTTACACTGGCATTTTTCCCCTCAGGAAAGGTAAATTTAAATAGCAGGTTTAATTGAAAACTTTCGACAACGGTGAATTTAGATATGGTCTCCCCATGGTATGTTTTATATTTTAGTGTATCTTTTGCAAGTTAATTCCTCTGGCTAGAAATTCACTTTTTGGTAGATCTTTAAGCATTTCACATAATTTTGGAAAGCTTTTCATTGCCTACCACCATCTCTCAAACTTTAAGATCCTTTTTCTTCATCTTTCAAAAAATTTTCACCATATATTCCAAAAATCTTTATCATAAATTTGTTAACACATATTTTGTAGAAATTCATTTCCTTCTTCTTTTTTTAATTATTACAGAATACTTATAAACATGATATGTGTCTTATATTTACTTGGTTAAGGCCACTCTGTGACACATAAGTATCCAGAGTATTGATTTTTAAAACTCACTGCCTTCTGTACCCCAAAGCATACTTCTGTGCTTTGTTAGTCATATAAGTTTAACATTTGGCACGTCACATGATATTTCATTTTAGTAAGTCTATATAAGTTATTTGGGTTTAAGCACAGGGCTAAATGTTAGGGAGGGAAAGATAAGCCAAACCAGAGACCATACAGGGGAGAAAGGATAATGAACAAAGAAATAAATGAAAATGTATTCATAAAATAAAAATGGATATAATAATGGTTATAACATAAGGACAGTATGTTCCTTAAGGACAGGCACCATTCCTATCTCCTTCATTACTACATTATCAATATCGAGCTTGGCACATAGTAGTTACTCAATAAATATTAATTAAATAGTCTTCAAATCAGATATATAGGATCTAATGAGAACACTATTTCATAAAAGAAAAATTAAAGAAACATTTATTTACATACTTGTACCCTTGAATATTTTTTTCTGTTGTTGCCTGCAATCTTTCAGTACAAACAGGGATCTTTCTGAAATATGTTTTAGTAGTCAAAAACTTATAATATAATGAGCTGTGTTACTCTCTGCACATGTAACCGTATCCTATATAAATTCATAAGAAAAAATATATCCTTTTATAATCTTTTGGGAAATATTCACTGTTCATTCACTCAACAGAGGTCATCTTCTTCAGGCTTCTCTTCTGGATCTCTGCAGTGGTCTTTCTAAAGCCCCTCTTTTGCCTTCTCTTTGGAGAACCAACTCCCAGTCCAGAGTAAACCATGTGCCTCTTTTCAGTAGTTTCTCACGGTAGCAAATGAAATAAACACATATCAGCTGATGTTCCCAAATTGGCCCAGGCCTTTCTTTTCTAAGTAACTGCCCACATCCCTGCTGCTCAATGCCCTACATTCCAGCCTAAGTAGAACCCAGTTCCTTAAACAGGTTCTGTCCTCACATGTCTTCCTGTTTGCTCACACTTTCTCTTTCTGTGTGCCCCCATATTTCTACCTGTAGAAGTTCTAGTCATCCTACCTTTCCATTTCTTCTTTAATGCTTTCCCAGAACCTCCTTCCAGCAGTAATCCTTCCTTTCCCCACAGCTCCTTTCAACACCTCAAGTAGACAGCATATCATCATCTGCCTTCAGTGATACTTATACCTCTCCCTCCAGCATCAACTCCTGAATAGCAAAAGTCACATTTTACTTATCTTTACTATCCACAGTTTTTAACTTGGGATTTGCATATAGAAATATTTAATAAATGCATGTGGAATCACATAAAACTGCTATTATAGAGGCATCTTAAAAATCACAAATCATTACAGAAATCACAGTAGGAGACTACCAAATTACAGCAAACTCTAAAAATTGTAGCATGTCTAAAACCAGTTGTCTTATATTTATACCAGGAGAAATATGTGATTGGAGGTAACCCTCCCACACACACTGTTTACATCTTTTTGTAATGCACACGTTTTGCATTTACCACCAAATGCAAAATAGAAGACCACTATGATTAGATTTATGTTGTTTATTATAATAATATCTTACAAATCTTTGTGGGAGGTGGAAGATGAGGTTATTCAGGTGAGCTTCTACATAAGGCACATCTGGGCCTCGGCAAATCTGGAATCAAAAAACAGATGGGATGAAGGCTGAGCAAAAGGTCCTTCTACAGAGACAGAGGCAGGGCTATCTGTAAACTTTAGACATAGTTTCTGGGGAGATTCAGAAGTCTTGCAAGCTGATAGTGGAGTATGCTGTCAGGTCAAGTTGAGGTCAAAAGTTGGCCAAGGGACATAGAACATTGGTTCCCAACCTTAGGGAATCGCCTAGGCACATTCTAATCACCTAGGCAGTGTAAAAAGAAATAGCTTGAATAGGCACCTATGAAGCAGTATTTTAAGAAAGCTCCCTGGCTAATGCTTAGCCAAAAATAAGAACCTTTGAGGTAAGGAAATTAGACTGTACTCAGAAATATGGGATATTTGTCCACAGGTGCAAAGATGTGGCAACAGCCCTGAGATCTCAATACAGTACCACTAAATCAATCCCAGCTAGGAGGAGAATAACTAAAATTAAAGCCCTAGAAATGGTGAAGCTGAGGATGCCCTAGTTCTTGTCTCCGTCTAGGGGTTTTAGGGACTGAGAAGTACTACGACTGAAGATGGAAGCTTTGTGAGTATGAGGTGCTGGGTAAAGACAGAGAATCCAAGGTAGGGGCTGATGGGGCCCCAAGGACCCCCACATGCTCAAGCTTTCAGAAGACATTACCTTGAATAGCCTGTGTCTTGTTCTAACTACAGAATGTACCTAATATCTGAACAGAGATCATACATTTTCCTGGTCCTAACTCTTCCTCTCACTCTCCGAAATCCTGTGTTGGCTTTCCTCAATAATAAGCTCTGGTTCTTTCACTAGTTTCCTAGTTTTCCAGCTCTTTTCAGTATACTTCACCTAAACTAGAACATTGACCTCTCTATTTTCCACAAGACACTTCTAATACCATTATCCAATTTATGCTAAATACTTAGGAGTTAAAGGTGGGTGGGAGAATGGATAGTAGTCATTATTATTAAGATTACTGGACATACCATCTGAGGCATGTACCTTCTACGCCTTTTTATCTTTAGACTCTGGCCTGCCTCTTGTTACTGATGCTAGATTTTCAATATCAAATCCCCACCTTCTCTCTCCTCAATCCTCTGGTTACAAATGTATTCCTCTGATTTGACCCCAAATCATCATCAACAGCAATAAAACTCCCAAAACCCTCAAATTCTATTTTTCATTTGTCTCGACAGTTTTATTTTACTCTACCTTTTAACGTGATACTATTACAAATGTGTGTGTGTGTGTGTGTGTGTGTGTGTGTGTGTGTGTACTTTTGAGACCTATGGGCTAAGAAAAACTATTTATGAATAAATGGAAATATAATGATTTTTGTAGATATATCTGTGCCTGACACTTGACAGTAACATCCTTCCTGTAAGTGATTATGCATTGCCATGCTTAAAATGCTGATGCATGGTAAATGTTCAAATATTTCTAGGATGAACATTGCATTTTGAAATAGCTATGATGTGTACAAAGAGAAAGAAACAAAGGAGTAAAAACATGAGTGGAGAAAGAATAACATGAACCAATTTAATATCACTTATAATTATTGAGCACAAGATTAGTCATCATTAGCACTTTGTAAAGTGCAGAACTATGTGCTTCTTATTAACCACTAGAATTACAAATGTAATATTGCAAACATAAGCATATTGGTTATCATTTTCTTTTTAGTATCATCTGAAAATTTCTAAGAAACTGGTTTAAACCTTATAAGGTAAATCATAAAGTTATTTTTCTCACTTTCTTCGTATTTCATTATGTTAGCCAATACACTAAATGCAATGCAGATTCTCCCTCTCTTAAAGAAAATGTACACATTTTCCTCCTTAATCCCTATTGGCGAGTAACTAAAAATGTATCTAAGAGTAATTAATATCAACAATGCGTATAAATCTTTAATTACTATAATGGAGGTTTATCAGAATGAGAGTTTTTATGTTAAATGCCGATTAATTGTTAAAAATATGTTTTCCCTCAAAATACATGTTTGACTCAGTGACAAGGAGCTGTTCTACCTAGTAAATATAAATTGATTCTCCTTTACACCTTACACTGTATTTTGATGATAAGGAGGCTCACTGTGCTTATGCTACAGGGAATAGATTTCAGAATGACCCTTCTAGGGAACAGAGATCTGGACATGTGGTTTTCTTATAGTTGTATGATCTGGAAAAAGAAAAAAAAAAAAAAACAAAGCAAGAAATTCAGCTCTGGTCTCTGTGGTCTAATGATAAAAGCTTATAGTAAGAATCTGGGAACCACGCTAAATACCAGAATTATTGATTTTGGGGAATTTGAGCTTTAGAAAGAATTTGAGTTCTTACAAGTTCTGTGTCCCCTTCTGCTGAAGACAATGTTACTGCTGCATACCCCTTGAACAGATTTTTTTTTTTAAGGATTAGAAAAATGAAGAGATAGGTGCTTTGTACCTCCCAATTCTATATGTCACCAATGCTTTGTTGCCCATTTTCTTTGTCCATGTTGGCCTTGGGGCAATGACTATGACAGTATGTTATCTCTAATAATTTATGAACATATCCATTAGTTCTTGGAATAGGAAGATAGGGTAAATATGAGTATTCTTTAAATTTATAAAATGTAAGCATTACAACAGCAACTTTAATTAATGATTCCTGTTGTTGCGTTGCTGTTGCAAAAGTGCTCATTTAGGAATTTTATTTCCACTGTCTAGTCCTCAGCAAATGCTAGAGTTAGAGACCTGCTGTTTTCTGCAAGTGGTCTGAGATGGCAAGCCACCATCGCTTACAGGCAATATGGTCTTCATGACAAATTAATGAAGTGACAGTTGCTCTCTGCAACCTTTTCATGTGCAAAGCATGCTGGTGCTGTTTGCATTATCTTCTTGCAATTTGTACCTCTGCATTCAAGGACTTGTGATAGCTTGCCAAATTAGCATTGAGAGGAAAATGTTAAATACAGTGAGATCTCCATAATTAAAATCATATTTTACATTGAATTATGAAAATCTTTACATAGTGTCATTTCTGTTTGATGTCTAGTAAAATGCTGTCCATAGCAGGAGAAACTTGCAACTGATTCATCAGTCGAAGTACAACCTCATATCTATTCTGATAAGGAAATCTTGAACTAAAAATTTTTAAGTCAGTTGGTTAATTTTTGAATAATGATGTCCATGATTTAATGTTCTATAAAATGCCCACAGAAAACATTTATTCTCTGAAGTTTTTGTTAGCTCTGTGCTTTACAATGCCATTGTAGAACCAATGTAATGGGAATAGAGAAGATGCAATATAATACTAACTTTTTAACATCACAGTTTTTCAGAGCTCCAACTCAGTTCACTCTGTTTAACTTTTCTGATATTAAAGTTATACATTAATTTTGTTTTGAATGTGACTTTATTATTATAGGCACCTAAGTGTAAAATCCTCAGAACTGAGAATCTCACGTATACTTTTCTTCTTTAAAGCTCTCCGTATAATACATTTATAGAGTGGATGTTTGAAAATGATATATTGGTTATTATTAAAAATACAGTATGAATATTTTCTTATATTAAGATATAGATATATCTTGTATGTTAGAGCTAGGGTTTTCTAAAATAATCAAAATTTGTTCCTTTGTTGGATCTTGGGCGTGACAATGAAGACTAGCCAATTGTGCCTCCAGAAAATGAGTGCCGCTCATATTCCAGATCCTGAATGATCAAAGTTATTAAAATAAGTGCTGTTTAATTATTTGCTTTTGTTTTGCTCTTAGATTGGTAGGAGAGCTAAGGGGAATACGGAGTTCTAAAACTGTGTTTCTCACACTGGTGGGGTCACAAATTGCTTTTGATATTCAAACACCCTAATGTAAATATTTATTTTCTCCTCTAATGAGGTTCAAAAGCCAAATAAATGCCATATTTCTTTGCTTTTGGTACCATCAATTTAAAAATCTAACATTTTATCTCATTTTGTGACTAGAAGTTGTGGATTGGCATTCCTATGTGTTTCTAATAAATAGAAAAAAATGTTAATACACTTTAAATGCCATTGATTTAGTTTAAAAGTATTTAAAACTTACTCCTTATGAAAATAAGTAACTCTCTTAATGGAGAAAAATTTAGGAACCCATTTCTAATAGGCTTCAGAAGGATTTCATTTATTTATTTATTTACAAAATTAAAATATCTTCTCTAAGAACTTTATATTCATTATTTCCTTGAGTTATTCCTACATATGTTAAAAGAAAAAAATAATTTTTATGCATCTCCCAAAAGGTGAAGTTGTGTGCTTCATATTATAGAGGATATGAAGAGGTCTAAAATCTAACAAATGCAAATGAAACAAAATTAAACTAATCTAAGCATGTATCATGATTTAAATTTATAAAAAAGGTATTTAATAAGTATTATATAAAACAGAAAGTTTCTTAAGCATGGCAGGGTTATGGGAAACATCAAGGAGAAAAGAGCACAGACCAGTGCTCTCTTTTTTTTATAGCATAAAAAAAGAAGATCCAATATTTCTTTTGAAAACAGTAAAAAATGTTCACATTGACAAGAACATAGTATGTGCATAAGTGAAACATATAATTCACTAATCTCAATTCAAACTTTTAGAAAAAATTAAATGTAGGTTAGGACCAGTTTTTGGAAAGACACAAATACCAAACTAAAGAGTGTGAAGTTATTGCATAGGTAACAGGGAGCCGTAGAAGATTAGAACTCTAGTATGACATGGAAAAATATGTATTTTCCTGGCAGCAATATAGGCTAACCTGGGCATGGTATAAAGAAAGCGTAGACACAGGAGTAATAGAAACAGATGGTATAATAGTTGTAGAATCATAAGTAACACAGACAATGTGTTGCTAACTTAAAAACTTCTCAAAACCTGTCTAAGGATCAAAGAAAGCACTGCTTCACTGTTCTAAAAAGTCTTGAAACTTTTTAAAGCAGTTTCTGCTCATTTATTTTGTATTTCTTGTGATTCCATTGACACCCTCATCTTGTATGCACTATTATTCATCATGCTTAACTCATTAATTCTTCCTCTCTTTTCTTCTTCTTTGATTCTTCAAGTGGGAAGAGATCAGCGGTGTTGATGAACATTACACACCCATCAGGACTTACCAGGTGTGCAATGTCATGGATCATAGTCAAAATAATTGGCTGAGGACAAACTGGGTCCCCAGGAACTCAGCTCAGAAGATCTACGTGGAGCTCAAGTTCACTCTCCGGGACTGCAATAGCATTCCATTGGTTTTGGGAACTTGCAAGGAGACTTTCAACCTATACTACATGGAGTCTGATGATGATCATGGGGTCAAATTCCGAGAACATCAGTTTACAAAGATTGACACCATTGCAGCTGATGAAAGTTTCACACAAATGGATCTTGGGGACCGTATTCTTAAACTCAACACCGAGGTTAGAGAAGTAGGTCCTGTCAACAAAAAGGGATTTTATTTGGCTTTTCAAGATGTTGGTGCTTGTGTTGCCTTAGTGTCTGTGAGAGTGTACTTCAAAAAGTGTCCGTTTACAGTGAAGAATCTGGCTATGTTTCCAGACACAGTACCCATGGATTCCCAATCCCTGGTGGAAGTTAGAGGTTCTTGTGTTAACAATTCTAAGGAGGAAGATCCTCCCAGGATGTACTGTAGTACAGAAGGTGAATGGCTTGTACCCATTGGCAAGTGCTCATGCAATGCTGGCTATGAAGAAAGAGGTTTTATGTGCCAAGGTAAGAGCCTTCTCTATTTTCCCTGCAGTGGTATTTCTTACCTGTGAATTTATGGTAGAGTAATTGAAAGAAATGAACCTAACCTGAACTCACTTGGCAGCAAAACATGCCTCAAACTGAATAGAGTCTATTTATAGACTAAATTTATCCATCCCACTTGATGTGATGATTCATAATTTGATGTAGAAATATTAGCATGTTTGATTATGTGGTGCTGGCCTACACCCCACTAGACGAACTGAAAGAAAAAAAAAAAGTCTCTGTCTCTTTTATGTAGAGGGAAGAAATATCGTTGGCACTCAGCTAATCTGAGTCTAACAGAATTTTTAGATCCTGCATTGACTATTTATGTTTGTGTTCATCACTCTCATAGCAAAAGGTAATTCATTGCTATAAAATATAGTATTTTCTTCAGTGACACCTGTGCTTAAAATACGGGTTTACTTACAAAGCATTAGTGTTTAATAAAAATTATTTTATTTAAAAATCCAGGTTTGGTCCTTCAGTGTTTGATGTATAGAGGAGTAATGTAAAACTTTTAAAATTTTGCTTCATCTTTTGGCTGCTCAGGAGGATATATATATGTGTATATATATATATACACATATATATGTATACCACATCTTAGGTGGGAATGTATATTTGATCCTTTATATAGAATCAGAGAACCTGAACTGTGTTGTCAAGTTGATTTTTATTAAAAATCTCTTTGCACTTGAAGTAAAATCAATTAAAAGATAATCTTTTCCATAGAAGATTATATCAGATGATAAATTCCACTTAATCCCAAAATTTGTTATTTAGCATTAGGCAAGGTTTTGTGTTTAAGAACACACTGAAATTATTATTAAACTTTTAAATGTATAAATACACAGGAGAACTTAAGTAATAAGTCCTTGAAATCCAGTCTGTTTTAATACCTTTGTTTGCTGTTAAACTCTGTCAGAAGAATTGAGTTTGATATTCTACTTGTGGCCATTCAGTAGGACTCAAGTCCATGTGGAAGAAATGAATCTACGTTACACATAAATGGGCCTTTCTAAGAATCTGAACAGAATATAGCATTTTACTTTTGACTATAGGTAGTTTATAGAATTTCTTTTTAATGACAGCAAATGGTACACTCTAGTCTGATTTTTCTCTATTATGTTATTTAGATCCTTGGCAAGAGCCATCACAATACTGTTACTATGGCTTTGAAAGTTCAAAAATTGAAACAACATGACTAGCTACTACTTGCTTATGTATATACATGAGTGGAGAGAAGTCTCAATAGCCTTTATATTCCACTTTGAATTATATTTTATCACTATGGTATTGTTTGTGATCTATTTGTGTGATTTATTTTAAATAAAATAATAAAGGCCTAGATCAGGAAGAGTTGAAAAATTGTCCATTCCCTCCAGTTTGGTTTCTACTGATGCAGTCTCTGATGTCCACACCAAGAAAGGAATAGATGTGTCCCTGTCTCAACAATATTTATCAATATATGTTGAGCTATCTCATAAAATATTCCATTGAGCAAGAAACCTAATCATTGTTTGGATGTTTGGATTTTAAATAATTTTTTTATAACACTTTATATTTCATTCAAAGTTATAAGAAATAGAAAAATAAGTATCAGCAAGTAAATAGAATCATAAAAATGTTAATAAAAATAAATAAAACATACACATAATTAGCCTATATTACATGCTGTCTTGAGGACAAACTTTAGTAGAAGAATTTAAAAAAAGAGAGTCACGTTAAGTTGTATTCAGAAAGTTCACAATAGATTCATAATTGCTTGTATTTTTTAACCTCATTTTAATTCACTGAACCACTTCTTTAAAGTAACTATTATGCTACTCAGTGGTACCCTATGTCAAAATTGCTCCTGGAGATAATATTTATGTCAAATTTTTACATCCTTGAGTCTTGTAGTTTATTATATTGAAGGACATCAATAGCACCTCCTTGATATAGTGATGCTATATTATCACAGACTTTTTCAACATTTAAAAATACTGGTTGCAGAATAAGAGATACATATACATAAATAGCATAGAATTTTTTATTCTAAGAAAAAATCTTGAAGATAAACCAATAAAAATAATTATAGTAGAATTAGAGATAGCACATGAAATGGGATATGTTTGGGATTGACTTTTCAGTGATGTAACTTAAAGGTGCAGCTTGCTTTTATGGTTATATCTTGACATTTGCTGATGTTGCCAGGTGAATTTTGGCTCCTCTCTTTTCGTAATAAGTAAAAAAAAAACCTTTGTGTACTCAGATTATTAGACGATGTGTCAAGGCATTCTATTTCATGCTGATTTACATGTAGTACCTAGTCTAAACCAACTTTATTTGAACAAATATTTCTTTTAATAGGTCAGTTTAGTGCATAGTCTACTATGTCTTAAAAATCCAATACTCAACCAATTAATTCTGGCCTGGTATCTGTAATAGAGTAGGCCATCATGACGTGAGGCTTGTAATTTTGCTGTTGTTGTCAGTGGTAGTGATGGTGTTTGTTATGCTTTCCTTTTTTAATTTTAAAATTTTGGTTGGTTTTCAATAAGCTTGTGGACTAGTCAGAATAGCTTATGACTCTCGCAAGTCATTGTTTTATCAGCAGTACTTCAATTCACGCACACAAAAGGATTGGTAATACTTAGAAAAGATACAGGTGAAAAAGATAACTAAATAGATTTCCTGTATTTCATGAGTTCATTTTTGTTTTGTTTCGTTTTACAAAAGGATGGAACAATACCTTGACATACACATAGAGCCAGATTTTAAACACCTCAGGATAATTTTATAACACAATGATCAGCAACCATAGGCTTACAGTTGCCTAAAACAGAGGAAAACAAGACTCATTCACTTTGTTTCAACAAATATTTAGGGAGCATCTACTTCATTCTGAGAAGTATAGTAAGAATTCAGAGATTTTTTAAAATATTCATTAAGCACTTATTGGATGCCAGACACTGTGCCGATTTGCTAAGTTATGTCCATGATTTATCTCATTTATCCTTCAAAATAACCTATAAGTACATCCTTATTATTATCTCCATTTTAAAGATGAGAAAACAAGCTTTGATAGGTTAAATATCTTGCCTTAGGTCCCTTAGTGAGTGCTGAAGCTGCAATCTAAAACCAGGCAGTCTGATTCTAAAGGTTGCAGTTGTAACCTCAACCCACACTTCTTCCCTGTGATTCAGTCCAGTGGTGGCAGAGACCAGGAAACCCCACAGGTACATAGATTCTACTGGAGTTAGAGTACTGTGTATTGAAGGATGAGTAGGACCATAGAGAATTAGCTCAAAGTTAACCAAGAATCTGTCAATATAAGGTTCATCTGTTTCAGCTTATTTATCACATCTTTCTGTTTCTAGGTTTTTAAGAAAGAAGAATTACTAGCCAAAATGTCATGGGAAGACTAAGCTTAGCCCAGGTGATGTCTAACAAAATTTGGATATGTGGATTGACAAACATCTTAGATATGCCAAAAAGTCTACCAAATTTAATTCAATATCTGTAACCATCTGTAAGTTCTATGTAATAATGTACCAGACACCGGAGAAACATAGATGAATAAGTCAGCGTATCTCCCTTATAAGAGCTCACAATCTAGTATGAAAGACAGATAAATAAATGAATAATTTTATTGCAAGACAGAGCAATAAATCTTCTACCGGGTACAAACTGCCTTGGCAAGGTAGGGGAAGGAGAGATTAATTTTGAGTATTTCAAAATTAATAGTGGAAATTGTTTATTAATAACGAGAAGTCTCTGCATTGAGAGTTTTGGACTCATCACTATTGTGCTTAGCAACTTTTGGGGTAGGGAGAAAGGGCTAACTAACTTACCCAACTTATGCATTCCAGAAGGTGCAGTTTATAATTTGTTTATTAAATCATTATCTCAAAAGTCTCATAATGTGTAGAAGTCCCATTAAAGTTTTGCGTTCTGAGCTTGTTCCATAGGGAGGCCTTATAAAGGATCTAAATTTCTTAAATAGGTCATTTTCTGACTCTAGTAATGAAATATTCTGAATTATCTATTTCACTCTACATGGATATTTGGGATAGTTAAAGTTCAGTGAACTAAATGATGAAAATGAGACAATCTCTGTTTGATAGGAAAAATATATTGGTAAAAATATTCTGTAGTCAAAAAACTCATCCATCAATTTCAGAACTATAAATAAAACCAAAGTTATCTTTATACAGGACCAGAATTTTAACCATGTCATTATACTTCTCTTGTATTTGATTCAAACTTTAACAACAGTCCACTTTTCCTGAAATGAGAAAAAGTAGTAAAGGTATGCTTTGACCATTTATTCAAATATTAAACATTTATTGAGCCTCTACTATGTGCCAAATTCTGCTGAGCGCACTAGAAAGAGAAAGACGAACATTATCACTGCTAAACTAATTTGGTTTATAGTTCAAAAATGTGTGTGTGTGTGTGTATTTTAAAATGTTTTGGGCTCTGCCTCCAAAGGAACATATGTTTTTAAGTGAATTATTAAACAGAGCTAAGTCAATAGTTTAAACTTAAAAATAAGTTATAAGTGTGCTGAGGGAGGAAGTATTTGTATGCGAGGAGATGAATGATGGGAAAATAAAATTTTCTGCAATAAGATGCTTTATGTTGCTGATCTTCTGTTTCTTTGCTAGAGAGGACAGGGAAAAGTAAGAGTAGAAGATGATGCATCTTTCTCTTTCAAGGACTGGTTAGAGAGAGGAAATAAGGGAATGGTGAAAGAAATATTAGTAACTAAAGCATCATTTAGGAATTGCATACCAAGTAAACTGGAAATACAGGAAAAAGCACCACAGGAAGGTAGAGAGTATTTACTATAACGAATTTGGTAAAATAGAAATGCACATAAAAGTAACCACACAAACTTAAACTAAGAGGTAATATAAACATTAGTAAGGAAAGTAAGAAGTCATGCATCAACTTGGTTCTAGCAGTTTCTCTAATATATAATTTTAAAATATGGCCTTTCTTTAAATAAGTTATCTCTCATGGTATCTCTTTTAATTTACTGTGTGTGTGGCTTAAACCTTATTTGGGCCATGTTCCTGAGATTTGGGCAAACTTGCTGAATGTTGAGAGTATGGTCAAATTACAGGTTGAGTTGTTATTATAGGATGTCAGTAAACCTCTTTTTAACCAGATAACATTGAAAAATTAAAATTATGAGACTTAATCATCTGCTATTTGCTTTCAGTCATTGACAATCAAGATTTACTTGGTTCATTTCACTTGGGAAATCCTTCTTACATCTCAGCATAACACTTTTCACTTTTTAAGATTGGAGGTGTGGGGAAATCTCACGTTAATACAAAGGGAACTTTGTGATATGTGTGTGTGTGTGTGTGTGTGTGTGTGTATAATCCTAGCTAATGAATTATGTTATCTGTTTTAATTTAGTTTGGAGAGAAGAAATGAGAATGCTAGTGGCTTTTTATATAGTCAACTAATTACATTTCAGGCAGATACCAGGCAGTTACTATAAATATTCCTTCCTCCTACAAACTTTGTTTAGCTTAATGTACCAAATACCTTATTAATGTCACTGAAGAATCTGTTGCTCTGTGTTTTATCTGTATGTGCTCATTGTGGAATGCTAACTTTATTCCTTGTTCTTGTACATTAGCAACTGAGTAGAAAAGTGTGTTTGATGTGACATATGACGACATCTAGATTTCTTGATGGTTATCTATAATTATGTTTTTTTTCACCTACCAACTCTTACTCTTTACCCATTGCTCTGTCTGTTCAGAAAGTCTCTTAAAGAAGCCGTCAAGCCTTCAATAACAATGATTTAAAGATTCTGCTTGCTCTGCCAGAGGAGCTAGAGAAAATTGAAAACCTTAGATGTTTCTTAGCACCTACTTAGTCTCTGCACATCTTCTAGAAGTACGAGGTGTTCATATGTTTTAATGAATTCAGAAGCATTTCTTTACAGTTGTTTTCAGACTGGAAGTTTCTTGAGGGGAGGAACTACGTCATGTCTCTTTAAAGGACATTGTGCCTACAACCTAGCAGAGTATAATTGAGGAAGTTTTCAGTTTGATACATACTAGATGAATAATTATTGGGAGATTTCTATGCCAACTATGCATTCTTGGAATGTAAGTTCTGGAGACAACATACCTCTCATTATATATCTTTGAATCCACTAGGTTCTTAAGAATTTCTTGCACATAAAGATGTGTATCTTGGGCTTCCCTGGTGGCGCAGTGGTTGGGAGTCTGCCTGCCAGTGCAGGGGACACGGGTTCGGGCCCTGGTCTGGGGGCGTCCCACGTGCCGCGGAGCGGCTGGGCCCGTGAGCCACGGCTGCTGAGCCTGAGCGTCTGGAGCCTCTGCTCCGCAACAGGGGAGGCCGCGATGGTGACAGGCCCTTGCACCGCGATGGGGGGTGGCCCCCGCTCGCCGCGGCTGGGGAGGGCCCTCGCACAGAAGCGGAGACCCAACACAGCCAAAAATAAACATAATAAATAAATAATAAATAAAAGTTTAAAAAAAAAAAAAAAGATGTGTATCTTATCTAATTTTAAATGAATGCATTTGACTATTAGGTCACATACAGTTGCAACACACTAAGACTGGAATCATCTGAACTGTCATTACAGTAATAAACAGATTATGAAAAGTAATAACAATACTTTATATAGTAGCCAAGAGAATACTTTTTCTCTTTTGTGAATTTATGATGAATATTATTTTTCTGGCTTGCTAAAATCAATCTCCACTAGTTTCATACCTATAATAAAGCAAGGATCTAACTACTTATGAAGATGCTAAAATAACTTTATCCCTTAATTTTACACACTTAGTACTTAAGGAATTTATTCATCCTGTAATGACTGCACTGAGATTATCAGGCTTCTTACCCTGATCTGTAAAAATTTTATTCATTTTCCCTGAATTTAAAATGACAGCACTCCATTCCCACTTTGCCTTTAACTGTTGCAACCCGTGACTTTTCAGACCAAATAATTTATTTGAATAAAAAATATGTCAGTAAGTCAAAATGTAAATAACTTTCAAATAAAACAGATACGTTATGACAGCTTTATAATAGCTGTAAAACCTTTAATTAATTGAAGTTTTTACATCTTTTCACCAATTTATATAATAAATTATGGTAGTATTAACATGATTCAGAAAACTTCCTCAATTTTGTCCTCAACCTTCAGTTTGCATCTAATTGTTCATTTAGCCAAAGGCTCCTGTCACTGACAAGTGCTTGGGCTCAAGAGTCCCAGAAATGCTGTGTGGATAAACAATTTGAGCCCCAGTTTCCTTATCCACAAAAGGGGAGCAACAATATCTACCCTTTAGAATTGCCAGTGAATGTATACATAGCCCATTGCAGAGTATCTAGCACTGGGTAATAGTATTTGAACAACATCATTATTGTCATACATTGGTATCATTGGATTGTATAACCTTCCTTGCTCTCTTGTTTAAATCTGTGTTAAAACACTTACATATGACAGATTCACCAATTCAACAGTCTCTCTTTTAACTTAAACATTAGAACTTAGAGATACCTTGAGGGAGAGCAACTGTCTTTAATGAATTTACGTATATTCATTATTCATTAATTGGTTGTCCACCTTCTTCCAAACAGTTTTCTTTTCTGAGGGGACATCATTTTTAGTTCCATTAAACCTCTAGTCTGTTCAATCATAGGTGATATTTCCTCTATTCTTTTTGTTGTTGTTGTTAGCTTTCATTTTCCATCTTTTTTTTTTTTAACATCTTTATTGGAGTATGATTGCTTTACAATGCTGTGTTAGTTTCTGCTTTATAACAAAGTGAATCAGCTATACATATACATATGTTCCCATATCTCTTCCCTCTTGCGTCTCCCTCTCTCCCACCCTCCCTATCCCACTCCTCTAGGTGGTCACAAAGCACCTAGCTGATCCCCCTGTGCTATGCGGCTGCTTCCCACTAGCTATCGGTTTTACATTTGGTAGTGTATATATGTACCTGCCACTCTCTCACTTTGTCGCAGCTTACCCTTCCCCCTCCCTGTGTCCTCAAATCCTTTCTCTAGTAGGTCTGCATCTTTATTCCCGTCCTGTCCCTAGGTTCTTTATGACCTTTTTCTTTTTAGGTTCCATATATATGTGTTAGGATACGGTATTTTTTTCTCTCTTTCTGACTTACTTCACTCTGTATGACAGACTCTAGGTCCATCCAACTTACAACAAATAACTCAATTTCATTTCTGAGTAATGATCCATTGTATATCTGTGCCACATCTTCTTTATCCATTCATCTGTCGATGGACACTTAGATTGTTTCCATCCCCTGGCTATTGTAAATAGAGCTGCATGAACATTGTGGAACATGTCTCTTTTTGATTTATGGTTTTCTCAGAGTATATGCCCAGTAGTGGGATTGCTGGGTCATATGGTAGTTCTATTTTAAGTTTTTTAAGGAACCTCCATACTGTTCTCCATAGTGGCTGTATCAATTTACATTCCCACCAACAGTGCAAGAGGGTTCCCTTTTCTCCACAGCCTCTCCAGCGTTTATTGTTTGTAGATTTTTTGATGATGGCCATTCTGAGTAGTGTGAGGTGATATCTCATTGTAGTTTTGATTTGCATTTCTCTAATGATTAATGATGTTGAGCATTCTTTCACGTGTTTGTTGGCAATCTGTGTATCTTCTTTGGAGAAATGTCTATTTAGGTCTTCTGCCCATTTTTGGATTGGGCTGTTTGCTTTTTTGATATTGAGCTGCATGAGCTGCTTGTAAATTTTGGAGATTAATCCTTTGTCAGTTGCTTCATTTGCAAATATTTTCTCCCATTCTGACGGTTGTCTTTTCGTCTTGTTTATGGTTTCCTTTGCTGTGCAAAAGCTTTTAAGTTTCATTAGGTCCCACTTGTTTATTTTTGGTTTTATTTCCATTTCTCTAGGAAGTGGGTCAAAAAGGATCTTGCTGTGATTTATGTCATAGAGTGTTCTGACTATGTTTTCCTCTAAGAGTTTGATAGTGTCTGGCCTTCCATTTAGGTCTTTAATCCATTTTGAGTTTATTTTTGTGTATGGTGTTAGGGAGTGTTCTAATTTCATTCTTTTACAGGTAGCTGTCCAGTTTTCCCAGCACCACTTACTGAAGAGGGTGTCTTTTCTCCATTGTATATTCTTGCCTCCTTTATCAAAAATAAGGTGACCATACGTGCATGGTTTATCTCTGGGCTTTCTATCCTGTTCCATTGATCTACATTTCCGTTTTTGTGCCGGTACCATACTGTCTTGATTACTGTAACTTTGTAGTATAGTCTGAAGGCAGGGAGCCTGATTCCTCCAGCTCCGTTTTTCTTTCTCAAGATTGCTTTGGCTATTCGGGGTCTTTTGTGTTTCCATACAAGTTGTGAAATTTTTTGTTCTAGTTCTGTGAAAAATGCCAGCGGTAGCTTGATAGGGATTGCATTGAATCTGTAGATTGCTTTGGGTAGTAGAGTCATTTTCACAGTGTTGATTCTTCCAATCCAAGAACATGGTATATCTCTCCATCTATTTGTATCATCTATAATTTCTTTCATCAGTGTCTTATAATTTTCTGCATACAGGTCTTTTGTCTCCTTAGGTAGGTTTATTGCTAGATATTTTATTCTTTTTGTTGCAGTGGTAAATGGGAGTGTTCCCTTAATTTCACTTTCAGATTCTTCATCATTAGTGTATAGGAATGCAAGAGATTTCTGTGCATTAATTTTGTATCCTGCTACTTTACCAAATTCATTGATTAGCTCTAGTAGTTTAATGGTAGCATCTTTAGGATTCTCTATGTATAGTATCATGTCATCTGCAAACAGTGACAGCTTTACTTCTTCTTTTCTGATTTGGATTCCTTTTATTTCTTTTTCTTCTCTGATTGCTGTGGCTAAAACTTCCAAAACAGTGTTGAATAATAGTGGTGAGAGTGGGCAACCTTGTCTTCTTCCTGATCTTAGTGGAAATGGTTTCAGTTTTTCACCATTGAGGACGATGTTGGCTGTGGGTTTGTCCTATATGGCCTTTATTATGTTGAGGAAAGTTCCCTCTATGCCTACTTTCTGCAGGGCTTTTATCATAAATGGGTGTTGAATTTTGTCGAAAGCTTTTTCTGCATCTAGTGAGATGATCGTATGGTTTTTATTCTTCAATTTGTTAATATAGTGTATCACATTAATTGATTTGTGTATATTGAAGAATCCTTTCATTCCTGGGATAAACCCCACTTGATCACACTGTATGATCCTTTTAATGTGCTGTTGGATTCTGTTTGCTAGTATTTTGTTGAGGATTTTTGCATCTATGTTCATCAGTGGTATTGGCCTGTAGTTTTCTTTCTTTGTGACTTCTTTGTCTGGTTTTGGTATCAGGGTGATGGTGGCCTTGTAGAATGAGTTGGGGAGTGTTCCTCCCTCTGCTATATTTTGGAAGAGTTTGAGAAGGATAGGTGTTAGCTCTTCTCTAAATGTTTGATAGAATTTGCCTGTGAAGCCCTCTGGTCCTGGACTTTTGTTTGTTGGAAGATTTTTAATCACAGTTTCAATTTCAGTGCTTGTGATTGGTCTGTTCATATTTTCTATTTCTTCCTGGTTCAGTCTCAGAAGCTTGTGCTTTTCTAAGAATGTGTCCATTTCCTCCAGGTTGTCCATTTTATTGGCATATAGTTTTATGTAGTACTCTCTCATGATCCTTTGTATTTCTGCAGTGTCAGTTGTTTCTTCTCCTTTTTCACTTCTAATTCTATTGATTTGAGTCTTCTCCTTTTTTTTCTTGATGAGTCCGGCTAATGGTTTATCAATTTTGTTTATCTTCTCAAAGAACCAGCTTTTAGTTTTATTGATCTTTGCTATTTTTTCCTTCATTTATTTTTCATTTATTTCTGATCTGATCTTTATGATTTCTTTCCTTCTGCTAACTTTGGGGGTTTTTTGTTCTTCTTTCTCTAATTGCTTTAGGTGTAAGCCTTTTTCTTCTTCTAAAGATTAGTGACCCTTGATTTTTCCCATCGGGTATTTGACTCAGTCTCTTATTTTCTGTAACACAGGTCTTTTCCACTGATTTTTCAAAAGTGGCCTTGAATTTACACATAGACATGTTTATATTGTATACCCAGAAAGACTTTCAGATTTTAACTGATTTAAAAACATATAATTTAGGAAACAAGCAAACTATGACAATAGTAAAATAAAAGTGCTACATTTCAAAAACGTTAAACCTAGAATTTTTGCCTGCTGTTTTATGTCCTAACATTTTTTGTATACAAGACTAGATAGTTGATGAAGATATAATAATAAATAATGTTCTTGCCTTGAAGAAATCATGGGAATCAAAAATAAATAATCAAATAAGTAAAAATATTTGTCAAACCAATTTACTTGACTCTGTATAGAAAAAAAAAACTATATCTATTTTATTTACTTTAGGTATTTACTATGTTCACTTGAGAATCACCCAAATAGTAAAAGAAAAAATAGCAGTGGAGAAAACAGTATAAGTTGTATGAAGTAAATGCCAAATGTGCTTACATGAATTACTATGTGATATTAATGGAAACTTTCAGTCAAATTATGTCAACACACTAAACAGTAATTAACTAAAAACTTTCAAATATGAGAAAGAGAGGAAAAATAAGGGAGTGTATTTGATTTGTGACTTAAGTATTGTAGTTCATCTTTAGTCTGTATAAAAACAAACAGTATAAATTTAAACCATGGATTTGCAGGTTTAAGATACTAGAAAGAAATGTGGAATCTTTGTTCTGTATATACTACAAATCAGATTATTTTGAGCAGTCACAGACAATTTAATTGCAAGCATACTTAGGAAAGATATAACTGTCGTTAAATTTACAGAGTAGAACAGAATGATATCTAACCATTTAAATACCTCATAATGAATAAGAACAAGTTAAATAATCAGCAATGAACCAACATAAAAGACCTTAAAAATCACAGGCAGTTTTATAGATGTTACCATTCTCACACAAGATTATAACTAAATAAGAATTACAGTGTTTTAGTAAAATATAGTTTATTTTACCTTATATGGATTATCTTTAGCTATATAATATCAATTACATTGTTCAAAGAGGAATAAATAGTAAGACATTTCTTCTTTCATTAAGTGTTTTACGACTCTTTATCCTAACCTGGATATATCAGTATTAAGGTATTTTCCTGAGGTTCTAACCAATCATCCCTTATCAAATAGCTATAGGGTATTTGCTTTTAGGATATAACGTTCTTTTCTTTTCTTCTTTTATTTTTAACTATGATAGGTCTGTGAACTTCAGAGACTTTGTCTGGTCCAGTGTTTCAAAGCTGCAAATAATAATTTAGGTAACACTGATATGCCAAATGTATAGTCTTTGGGGAACACAAATAATTTGCTCATTGTGCAGTTTGTTTGAGAGTCTGTCTGTGACAAGTATGGATTAAGGTTCCCAGGAGCATGTTCACTATGAGAGTCTAAGACATGGAAAAATAATGTCAGTTGCAGAAAGTAAAATAGCTCTGATTTTCCTTGAAATAGGTTGTTTCTGTCATTGCATTTTCAGTCTCATTTTCAAAGGAGGATCAGAATATTGCTCTGATACCACTTGAAAAATATCTATTAAATGTAGACTCATATGAAAAGTGATGAGAATTTTCCAAGAAAAAGCCACACCTGTGAAAGGTGGAATGTTGGTTATTTTGAATATATAAAATTTATATTTACTTTAGCATCTTAATGAATATCACCTTGTCAAATAACTCGTGGATCTGCCATCGTAATCTACCATCAAACCTAGTTGGACCTTGCAGGAAGTGTTAAAATTTCATTTCTTTAACTTAGATTACTTTGGGGTTTATATAGACAGCCTTCCTTGGTTCTGATTTGCTGTATGCCATTACGTAAAAAAAAATTTAAAGCTAAGATATTATACAATCTATGGCTTTTGTAAAGAATATTCACCTTCAGTTTTTCAAACTTATGCTTTTTCTTTCCAGCCGTTCAGATATTATCAAAGCATATATTTTAAAATTTGAGGAATGCAGTGTAATTTTTTTTCAGAATACATGGAGTGATTCTAAAAAGAGATTATTGATATTTCATTAACGTTTCCAATTTGTTTTATTGTTTTTAGTCAACCCCTCCCAGAGGAAAGAGAATCAAACCCTATGCAAAATAAACTGAGAACTAGATCTTTTTCTCCCTCTTGAGATACACAGATTTTGTGAAATTCATTGGTAATAGTTTCACAAAGATTGTTTTGCTAATACAGATTCATTGAACACTTTCCATCTTCTTTTCTGTGATTTATCCCCCCATTTCTGTCTGTGTTTGGGTAGTTTTGACAATCCCTTATTAGTTCCAGAGTAGAACTTACAAGAGCTAATAAGGGTTTACATTACAGCTCTGACAGCTGGCACTAAACTTTAATAGAGAGCAATTGTAGAGAGAAGTATGAGTTCTGATAATATTTGATGAAAATCTCCCCAAATCAGAACTGTTTGGAAAGAATCATATGACTAGAAAGACTGCATGTATACTCTGCTATTGTAGCTTCTCATCTTCCAGGATGCGAGAAAACAATCCTATTGGCAGATAACTCTAAAATCACTTATGGACGCCTTTTTTAGAGAACAGAATCTGTGATAATAATAGAACTATACTAGAATAAAACTTTGGTCATGTTTTCATCTACCGCTGTTCCTGTAGTCCTCTGAGATGCATAACTGTCGATAGTCTTTTAGAAACACAATCATGATGTGGACATCTAATCACATATTTGCTCTGTGAGAGGAGACCAGGAATCCCAAGGGAGAGTCAAGATTATGAAACTCATAATCATCATATGATCAGTTACAGATTTTTTGTATTATTTTTAAAAAATAAGAAGTAAGAATGGCTTCTAATAGCAAAGGACCCTGAATGTAAAATATTCCTGAACTCTCTGTTCAGTGGTCAGTTACAAAGCCACAAAAGGTTAAAAGCGGATGCTCTAATTGAGAACAGCTGCTACTTTTTGACATGGAGACTCACTTTCAACAAGAAAAGAGAAAGCATATGCTATGGAATGGGAGAATACCATTCTTGAATGAATGCATAAAGAACACATAAAGGTTTGTGAAACTCAGAAACAAACCTGTGTATATAAATGGTTGGAAAGAAATAATTTTGCTTCTCTGGTAGTTATTAGGGGAGAAAATCTATATTTCAGAAATTTGGGTCCATTTACTGTCTGTGTCATGCTACTGTATTGAAACTATATGAAATATTTCAATCTACTTTAGCACATATAAATGTTCTCTGACATACAGAATTTATTAATGTGATGAATTGGGAAGAAAGAGAATACAGTTCTTGCTCCCAAGTATCTTGGATTCCAAAGGATATATGAACTGAATTTATGTTAAAAGGAAGCAAGGCAATATTTATAAGGAAATAAAAGTGGAATAAGCATGAAAGACGAATATTGTTTAAGGACCCATCAAAATGTGCTACAAAGATATAATAAATGGAGAGATTTCAATCTTTATGGAGTTAGATATTCCATCATTTATTCATTTTTGTCAACAAAAATTTAATGAGTGCCTACTATACCAAGTATTCACTCTAAGTGTGGCACTGAACCAAACATAAAAATGTCCCTGCCCTCAAGGAATTTAGATTTTATTGGAAATATAAAGAAATCAAATGCTAATACAGATTCTTTCAGTGTACCACTCATAGAACTTTAAAGCCTAGACTAATATTCTCAACCCAGGCAATTTTGCCTCCAAGGGACATTTGTCAATGTCTGAAGACATTTTTGGTTGTCACAGCTGGGGGAGTAGATTGCTATTGGCATCCAGTGCTTAGAGGCCATAGATATTGCTAAATATACTATAATGCACAGGACAGCCTCTACAACAAAGAATTATCGAGGCAAATCATGTCAAGTTTGAGAAAACCTGGTCTAGAATAAACCCTCCTTTTACAGAGCTATAAATTAAGGCTAAAAGGTCAAATTATACACTAGCAGAGCCTAAATTGGAACCCAAGCTGAAGCATCTCACTCATGATTTTACCTCAGGACTCATCCTTTCTGGGATTTATTTAGAAATTTATATAACTTTTGGAGGCATGTGAAGTCCTACTAACCACTTAGCTAATTGGAAAGTGACACTTATGCAAAGAAAAACAAAATGTAGATTCTTTATCTGGGAGAAAGAATAAAGATTTCAGGAATATTCACTTGAAAGTGGATATTTAAAAACAGGAAATGCATGTTACTTGCACAGAGCTGGAGAAAGTGACTGACAGTCAGTGGCTAAGATTTTGTAGTACAAGAACTGAGAATGTGAAAAGAGTAATGAAAGAAATATCAAAGAGAAAACCTTTGGAGACCGAGCGAATTTTCTCATGCAAAGGGTTCAGACAGCTGCTACAAAGTTAGTTCCCTTTTAGGATACTCTGACATGCTGACATGAAATCAAATCTGACATTTGACTCCCTTTAGTCTGCAATGTGATACTAATGCAAAGATGACAGGTAAATGTGGTTATATTACAGGACGTATTGTATTAATAGCCTTTGTATGAAAAGTTCCTATGGTTCTAGTTCTACGACTGTCCCTTCTTTGAAAATTAGAGGAGCACCTCCACATCAGCTGTTTCTTTTAAAAACAGCCATTTCTGTCCTCTGACATGTAACTGAGCCTGGCACTTCCTTTAATTCTCCCAACGGCCCATGAAGAAGCCACTATCATGTCCCCATTTCCCATGAGAGGAAACTAGAGGCTTAGAGAAATTGCACAATTGTCCAAGGTCACACACAATTAGTAAGTGTGAAACTGGACCTTGAGTGCAGAGCACTTGTACGTGACCAGCATTCCCTCTGCCTCCCTAGTATAGAGAACCTGGGGAAGGGAGGAATCTGAAGCCCACCAGCCTGTGTTTTCAGAAATAGCCTGTGCAGCTCAGGCTGTAGTTACTGCAAGAATGCTTTTGAGGATGTTATTCAATACCTTTCATTATGTCCTCTCTCTGAGACCCCCTCACATTTACTTCTGGCTCCAGTGCCAGAAGTGTTTGTGTTCCTTGGGCTACTGGCTTGTTTTCACTTTTGGAAATTGATTCATGTCGTGGTCATGGCATCTTGTTTGCATTCCCTATAAAAGAACACAGAATTATGTTTCTTCCTACATCCTGCAAACAGCTACACCCTCTCAACATGTCTTTTTGATGCTAAACTCACAATTTTATTTTTTCCCTTTATATTCCCTTTGTGCTCTATTATTCACCTTTTAAAAAGTATTTTATAGTAATCGATTCCATCTTGAATTGTGGGTATCCTGTCTCAAGTATAAGTCATAAATACATTTGAATTGCCATTTATTGATTGCCTGGTGTGTACCCAGTGATTAACATACCATTTAATCTTCAACTTAAGCCTTACAAGGTAAATATTATTAGCCACATTTTACCAGGGCAGGGCTAAGAGAATTTACTAATTTGCCCTGTGTCACAATGCCATGATGTAAATTTAGGTCTGTCTAATTCTAAAACCCAATCCTTTTTCTAATATAGTAAGCTAATATCTTTCTTTTGATGATATTTTACACGGCATCATAATGTGAAAATTTGCAAGTTCTTGCTGCTAAAGGAGTGGCCGGAGAATTTAGTTATTGAAATTGAGAAAAAAAGATTGACAATAGTTATTTAAAGAGGAAAGAACTTCATATTCATTAACATAATACTTTCCTCTCTTTTCAGTATAGAACTGGGTAAGATTATAACACAAAAATGTTTTAACAGGGTATTTGTGGCCTTTATTTTCCAGGCATGTGGAACTGAGTCAAGCCTCTAATTACCTCTGCTTCTATTTCCATTGCCCCTGCTGTTGCTGAGGACATGATTGATGGGAGATGATGGCGAGTGTGGAACCAGGGCTCACAAAACACCCGCTATGTGCCCAATGTGTATGCTTGCACAATATGCTTCATTATTAGCTTGACAGATCTCCAAGTGGCAGATTGGGAATGAATTTTGGAGATGTCTGACATATATGCTACACATACTGGGTTTTTTTCAAAGCTCATGAACACTGATATATAAAAATATATATACGTATATGTGAACATATATGCATGTGTACACATAAGTATATATGTATATAGACATATATAACATGTATATGTATATTATATGCATATATGTATGCATGTGTAGCTGCATACATATATGCAGATTGTATGTTTATATACATAGATACATTAGCATTATATACTTAGCTTATATAATTATTATAATATGTGTACTTATAAATGTACTTAAACATATTTATTTCTAAAAAAATTAAGACGAGGGAAGTATAAAATATCAAAATGAACTTCAGCTGGTGTTGGGCTGCTGCTTACATTCTTATGTTTCTTAGCATTGCTTTTAGAATGAGACAGTATACAAAATAAGTTAATAAATATAATATGAATAATTTCCAAAATTTGGAGAGATAGCACATAGTCATAAATCTTTACACTTTTTTAGGTAAATAAATGTAGTTCAGAATGCACACGCTTCCTGAATTACTAATCAGGTTGTTTTACATGAGGATCATGTATAAAACTAATTTTTCTTTGAAAAGATTATTGGTGTTATACATAATAAAGTTTTGTGTTGCTATTAGAAATTTTTTAAACTTTTAAGCTTTCCAGAACATGAAGGCTTACATAAAGCAACTATTTTATTCATATAAAGAAACACTTTTAAATGTTGATGTTCAAGAAAAGAAGTAATTCCCTAGGGGTTTTACTGTTTATAGTTGTTATATTTTAGTGACAAGATATACACTGCTTTATATCCAAATCTGTGTAATGATGATGGGTGAGATAATGGTGCTCTATTAGTGCTTCAGTGCAGAGCTACTGGGAAAAAGAAAGCTGAAAGTAAACGCAGACAATATCCTTCATAAGGTTGATGGTTGCTCTTATTAGTGATGAAAAGGAAATGAGAAATGCATTGGCTTGCTTTTTAGTAAGCACAGTAGGTAAAGCAGACGAACGTTTGAAAGCTCATTGAGCTGCCATAAAGAAATTTAAACATTGTTCATTTTGGCCAGTAGCCAAGCTCATGCTGTAAACTCCAGACAAGGGTCAGCATTGCAGAGGAATTGTCAGCTCGATTTATAGAAGATTGTTTCTGTACATTCTTAGTCCAGTAATAAACCTGAGGTTTACCCAGCAGGGTTGGTAGGATTGTATTTGTTTTACATGACTTGATATACATCTAGATTTATCACAAGAGATCCAATAAGATTCCTTAGCTATGATAACATCACTCGATTTTATTTATTTAGACCTGTTTTTAATCACTTTATTATAATATCTAATATCTACAAATAAGTTTTGTTTCTGCATGTCTTGACCTAGAATATTTTTTAAGAGTCATAGTTAGAAGAGAACTGTAAAATATAGCACTAAAATATTGATAGTAAATAAGGTACTAAAATATGGTACTAAATTTTTTAAGTGAATAAAAAGCAAACTTTGTTATTGCTATAGATTATAATCTTTCTAAGATTACAAGAAAGCTGTGCTTTCTTACTCCTTCATAAATCCTTTTTGAGCTTAGTTAAAAAATCTGTATCAATAGATGCATCTTTTGTGTGAAAATTGATGGCTCTTTTACTTACTAAGATTTTTGCTTCTTTATTAACATATGCACTATATCAATATATAACAGAAAAAATAAAGCAATAGGAGAATGTGGGTAACTTCCCTGAATGGAGGCACAAAGGGTGGACACAGGAGCATATACACCTAGGTGTTTCTTATACCCTTATTTTTTGTTATTTTAGAGACAGCATCTCTCCTTCCTACACAAATCAGTTTCCATAAAAACTATTCAAAATTAAACTTCATAAAATAGAGACATAATCTAAATATTTGACTGATCAACCATACTGGTTGACTAGAAAATTAAAATATTGAGACCTTCAGGACAGATGAATAGGAATAATCAACAATAAAATGATAAACAAATTCTATGTACTAGTAAACACATAGTTTGACTCACATCAGTTCATCTTTAAATATTGTTTAACCTCCTTTAAAAAGAAAAAAAAAGAATGGCTGCAAAGAGGAAATAACAGGAACGTAACTGCCTTAATTTCTAAAGAGGAAGGCGAGAAATAGCCCTTAGTTTATATTAAAGATACAGACACCGTTATAAAGCCCATACATTCTAAATACTCTTTTAAATGTTGAAAAAAATGTGACTGAAAATAGTTGCTTAATTTCTCATACATTATAAAAAGGCTTCTTTGATTTGTGAAATTACTTTCCCAATTCAAAGCAAAATACAAAATTAAATTTAAAAAGGCAATGGATTCCCTTTAAAAAATACAAATAGAGGGTGAAAAGGCATTTGGAAATTATCAAGTTATCTACACCTGAAATTATCTGTCCTGGAATATCTATCTTAAGATGTAAATATTTGAAGGGTCGTAACTCAGTAATTACATTTTATTTGCTACTATTCATTTGTTGGTCAGTTAAGGGGCATGATTATGTGCTGCTGCTTAGATGATTGTCATGATAGGAAAAAATGCCTTTATAATCTAGTAGACTCTATGTCTGAGAAAATCAGTGAAGATATTCTATGAATCCTCTGAGGACACTCTATACTTCCCCAGAAAGCTTTTGGTATGTTCAAAACATTTTTCTAAAACTACACTGGGTTTGAAAGTAGACTGGAAGGAACCTTTACATTTTCTACAAGATTTTATATATCTCAATCACTCACATATTTCTGTATTTCTTGTGGCTTAATAGTTATCATGTTTATAACATGACGACATAAAAGCCCAATATATTCTCTAAGAAAAATACATTTTTTTCCAAATAATTTTACAGGAAACACCTTTTCTAATTGTTTAGCTTGGAATGCAGGGTGGCACACGTCTCTTCTAGGTGTGCCATGAGTTCCTATAGTGAAGTTCTTTATTCTTACAGCAATACTGAGACTCCAGTCAGAGCCTACCTTATTTTACAGACATATTTACAACATGCTGATTAATTTAGTTTCAAAGCTGCTAGGGGATGAAAGTCTAAAAGTTAAAAAAAGGGGAAAGGATTTATATAGAATGGGTATATTGGCAGCAAGGAAACAGGACAAAAGCCAGAAGGGGTATGATAATATGTATTCGAGTTCCATTGGTGCTGGGGCCACTGTGGGACCACTGCCTTCTGTGCCTGAGTAAATTCTGAGTGCATCCCAACACTTTATGCAAAGTGCATAAAGCAAGTAGATATGTTCAGAGTTGTGGCCTTGAGGTATCAATAAATGTTTAAATTATATTATCTCCACTCTGGTAAAGAATTAACTAGTTACATACTTCATAAAGTTTCCTTCGCAGAAAACAATGATTAGAAACATCATTGCTTTAATCAGTATAAATGGCATAAATCAGAGGATCTGGATTTCATCTTTGTTCTACATCTTATTCACTGTGTGACTGTGGGCAGAGTACTGAACCACTCTGGGTACTCATGTATAAATTGGAGATGACTAGAAATAACAATAGTATCTCCTTTGTGGTGGTGTTGGGAGGATAAAGTAAGAAAACGAAACAGCTCCTGGCATATAATAAGTACTTATTAAGTATTAGCTTTTATCATAACCAGAATAAAGTCTTAGGAGGAAAAGTCAGCTATCTAGAAAGGTATTTTTTTTTCTTGGAGGTTCCAGATTCCAGAGAATCAACGTTTTGAAATACATCAGAAAAATGGCCAAAGCAAACAAAATAAATTCTAACTAAAGAGTACACAATTTGTCTTCTAACATACAGTATTTCTGTTCTCTACATTGAGAAGTCTTCAGTTCTTATTTATTTAGAACTTAGACTAATCCGTGATTGGATAGTGTTTCAGAATCAAACAACTGTATTTGGTTCAATAATTGGTTTTGATGGTCTGTCTAACATGGTTCAGGATTGTTTCTTTTAAAACAAAGCATGTCATACCATTCTGACTTCTTTATAAATTCTGAATGACTTTGCTGTGACAGTACTTCTTCTTTGTCATGTAGAAAATCAGTTCTTATTCAAGGCCAAATAATTAGCTACTTTGCAAATGTCATGAAGTTTGAAGCTCAAGCATGAGTACTGAGACTTAATCACACTTAAATCCTGCAGATGCAATCCATTCTATAAGATTGTGAGTATAAGAGGGAGATGCAGTAATAAGCATGGCAATGTGTATATGTATAGGCAGGAAAGCAGAGGATGGATTGTAAGGCAGAGAGAGAGAGTAAGAGACAGTACATATGTATTACAAATAACCTTGGTTAAAAATGATCAAAAGACAGAAATCAGTGAAAACCTGATACTCAGGAGTCCTTCAATTTTATATATAAATATTCAGTCAAAAATGTAATTGGTACCTATCATAAAAAGTACATGCTTTTTTTAATGTAGTGCTTTAAAAGTATTATTTCTAAGTATTTTCATTTCTGCCATTTTTTTCAAATAAAGAGAGAAATTCTCACATTGGGATTCTAATTGTAGCTACTAAATGCTAAATCATTTTTAAGTGAATTGTCTCAAATTGCCTTTGAGACTAGGTAATAGCTTCTCTCTAGGATATTCTGGAAACTGACCTCAGACTTTGGAGGGAGTCTTATTTAGATATTGAGGAGATAAGCTTAAGGGATCGCTTCCAGGTCTCTGATTCCTCATTTATCAATCATAATTTATTTCCTGTGTGTTTCCTGAGTAAATATTAAATTGAGGTAAGGAACTTACACATCACTAAAGATCAAATATTTAAGTCAGCATTCAGTATATTAAGGAAAAATCTTATAAATCATGACATAAATTTAAACCCTGAAACTTGGAGCAAAATTCCTCAAGTGTCCTGTACCTTTTCAGGAACAACTTGTGAGTCCTGTTTGTGTGTATTCAGATACTAGAGGGGTGACTGATTCTTAGCTTTACCTGTGATTTCAGAAGCCTGCGTATTATTATTTTATTCATTGAAACACTTAAGAGAAATTTACTATAATAATTCAGAGTACAAATATCCCAGAACATGATGACTATTATTTTGGGCAGTTTATTTGTAATGTCTCATGTCCAAGAATGACTAACTCTTATATTAGGTTGTTTAAACTGGAAAGGTTAAATGACTTAAGCTTCCAAAGTTTCATTTAGCAAATTTCACATTTGCTTTCAGCACTGTGGTTCTTGTCACCAAAGTACATACATGTTGGGACTACAAGTACAGTGAATTTATAAGGTTAATTATAGTGTATTGTGCATAACACAGTCATTTTGTTGGTAGTTCAATATTATGTTTGGCATGTGTGATAACATTGCAAAGTAGATTTGCTGTAACTTTGACTTCATTATCCTTAGTTGGAAATAACTGCTCTGTTAGACACATGGTCCCCAGATAAAATGCCTACTTCAATTCACTTTTAAATTAAAACAAAAAAAAGTTTCTGCTGAAAAAATTTCACCTGTTGGCTAATATTCATGGATAGGGTATGTGTAATTGGCAATGTGTAGTTAGGTGATGCACCATAGTCTAGAAGTGAAAAGAGAATATTGAAGATGAAAACTTGACTGGGAGGTAGTATTACTTGGAAAAAAATTGTAGAAAATGCAAATGGGAGAACCTGCGAATACAGTTACAGTGGGTTAATTTCCTGGTGTTCCCATAGTGGCCTAATAAATACAATATATTCACAAGCTCATTACACTATATTTAGTGCCCTTGCCATTCAACATATTTGGGAATGAATATTGAAAAGCATAATGACAATGTCATATTCATTTACATAAAAATGTATATAGTTCAATTAGATATATTATCATATGGCATAAATTTGGCTTTAGAAATTATGAATTTTATATGTACATAGTGCTTGACTATTAAATTCAAGGCTTTATGCAAAGCACTGTGTAGGATGCAACACCTGAGTAACCCATAAACATACACAAAGTAGTATGAGAGTACCTCCAGCAGTACCTCAGACTGAGGTACATGTAAACTGGAGAATCAAAGAACATGTCCAAGATTGAGAATTACATTGTGTTTAAGCTCAAACTGTCAAGCTAATTCTCTTTACCAATTCCCTTTTCACAATTGCTTTTTTCCTTTTTTTTTTTTTTTTTGTAAAAAGAAAAGCATTCCTTTCATTCTTCTGAAATCTTATTAAGGTACATTGTTCCTTGGATATGTATTAAACAAAAGAGAATTAAAAACTTGGTATTGAGAATGTGAATGGCTGTGTATCAAGTTCTATTTCAAGTCAAGTGGTTTTAGTTCTTTGTTTTCATTCAAATTGAAGAAAGACCTAATAAATTGTCAGCTGATAAAGTTATCATTTTAATGGTAAATTACTATGGTATTTAACATATAACTCAAGTTCAAAGAATTAAGTCATGATGCTGTAAAAGACTATTTCCATTTCTATTTATTTATGTAAGCGAGGTTTCTGAATGCTTACATCTAAAACAATAAAAAAAAACAGAAATGAATTGATTGTGAGTGCATAGCAATAAGTAATATCTATCCTAATTGGAAAAAAAAGTCTAGTTCATTGCTATAAAACATGAATTTCTAACAAATTTTATTTTTAATTAAAGTTGTTTTAAAATTTATATATCTGTGTAGTTTTGATTAGTTCTTTGCTTATAACTGTAATAAGAAAATTCAGAAAAACAAACTGCAGCCTTAGAACATTATAATTAAAAGAAATAATAATAAATTGTTAATTTCAATATTTTATTGCAACAATATATGATAGATTGGTCAGTATAAGATTTTCAAGCAAAACCTATATGAGCTTACCATAACGTTTTATGGGGGGAGTTGATTGAAAACACGAACTTAAGAAGAAAAGTAAATAACAAAAACTTTGACGATTAGAGAAGAACATGTTCATTTATTTTTACATGAGAGTGGGTATCAAATCACTATGATATTTAGATTCCATTGGGTGTATTTAAAAGAGTGGTGTAACAGCTTTATTTTAAAATATCAATATTTACATTATGCTGGAAATTACATCATTTTCAGTTATTTACGCTCATGAGGAAACATTTTAAATGTCAACTTAAAATATATGAGTCAGTATATAGGTTTTAAAAGATTATTTTAGGGTGCATGTGAGTAATAAAAGTTAGAAATTCATAGATCTAGGCCAACCACTTTTATTACCAATGAAGATATGAAGATCCAAAGCAATTAACTATATTACCAAGGTTAGCCTATCTAGTTAGTAGCAGTACCCAAATAGAAGGGTCTATGGAGAAAAGAAAGGTTTCATGAAGGGTGTAACATTGAAGCTAAAATTTTACTGAATGAAAATGGCCTCTCAAGGCAGAGGAGAGTTTTAAAGATAGGAAAAGTTTTCACCTGTAATTAGCACTTTCATCCCTGAACCATAGAATATTTTAGCCTACCTGAATTGCACAGTTTTGTTGGAATGTATTTGTATTATAAAGGTTCGAAGTTATGTTGGGCCCAGATGACGTAGGTCAAAGATTTTAAATTTTCTTCAAATATCATGTGAGGAGTTATCTGTTGAAGTTTTTTTTTTGTTTTTTTGTAGAATAAAGGAGAAAAGTAGTATGACTGTAACATGGAATTTATAAGTAAGCACTGCCTTAGAAGGTTTTGATCATCTCAGGGGAGGTTATTTGATGAAAACACCATTTTAAAGAAATTAATAAAATGTCATTTTACTTGGTTTTACCTACCTTTAGATGTTACAGTATGACTAGATCCCACTGGTATAGCTCAACTTTTCCAGCACAGACACACCACATACACACCAGACAGACAGACACACACACACACACACACACACAACTGCATCTCTAAATCTGCTCCCACAAAGGCCCAAGCATGATGGCCCTTGTCAGTGGCTTTCTCCATGGCTAAATATCTATGATTCTATAATATTCTTTCTACCATATTATATTTATTCTAAATAAAAACGATTTATTAAATGCAAAAAAATCTTATTTGTTACACATTTCCCCCCATATTTCTAATAATTGAATTTACCTAAGAGAAGGAACATATAATTTCCTCCTTTTATTAATAACTTGCACTAGGATAGGATAAGTTTATTGACACAATTTTTTCCTAAAGAGTAACTATTTTAGTGCCATTTTATTGGGCACAAAAATTTCTTTCAATATGTGACATTAGTAAATTATTTATTATTCAAAATACTAACAACCTCTATCAGACCAAACTATTCACACTTGGAGCATATATTATGTATTTAAATACTTCCTATTTTGTGTGAATACCTAGCTAAGTATATATGTACCTAAGTGAACACAATCTAGATTTTATATTTTCTATTAAACACATAACTCAGAATGAATGCAGTTTGTTTGACATTCACTTTTACCCTTCCTCTCCCTTCCTCCCTCACTTCTAGCTACTAGTTGTGACGTTGTTGCTGTTGTCATTTGTTTGTGTTTTTGGCAATATTGAAAGTGCTTTTCAAATGTTAATGTGCATATGGATCACCTGGAGATCTTGTTAAAAATGCAGATTCTGAGTCTGTAGTCTTGGGTGGGGCCTGAGATTCATCATTGCTAATAAGCATTACATTATATGAATGATATGGTCCATGGACCATAGTATTGTAAGACTTTAGAGACTAAAATGACACATGTCTACTTTTACTTATAAAACAATTTTCTTAAAGAAGTTTAACTCAAATATACATATAAAAAAATGGAAAGCCAAAATCTGGTGGTTGGGCAAGGAATACCCGTTTCTGGCCAGGTTGACAGGTCTGAGAAAGCTTTGTCACTGGGAGAATCAGGAGGTCAGATGTGGAAACAGCAGGTAGTGTGACAGATGTGTCTGATCAGATGGGTCAGATTGGGTGGGGCAGGCTAGATTAGTGAAAAGCTTGAAATACAAATTTATGTTGGAAAGGGAAAGGGGTCTGAGGCTTCAGATAATTTTGAGGGGAAGAATGGCATGTTTGATATGGATAGGTTTAATGTAAAGAAGTACAAATGCACCCTCTTCTGGAGGTATGTTTAAATTTTAGTATAATGGGAAATTTCTAGGACTAGTGGGGAAGGATAACATTTTAAATAATGTAATATAGGCATAGAAGCCATTTCCCAATTTTATGCCAGATTAAATAATGGAATGCAATTAATATTACTCTGTGTTACACAAAATGGTCTCTTAAAACTTGAGAAGACTCAAGTAGCCAAGAGGAAATTGAAGTGCTCTGTAATTAATTTTAAACACAGACTCAAAATGAATGTGACTTTTTTTTTTTAATCCTATACTCCAGGATATATAACTATTTGCCTATCTTTCATTCAGGTCACTTTTTGTATCAAATGTAGACAAATAGTAGACAGAATGAACTTTCAATTTTACTGGCTCATAGCTGTCAGTTTTCTTTTATCTCTGTACCTGAATTCAATATACATGAGGAAAGTTGCCTTTTCAGGGTGTGAGAAAATGAACCCTATTTTATATCCAAGGATAGTCAAGTTTAGATTTTCCTAAAATATAGTAATTTATCCTGATATGAAAGATTGCAGATATTCCATGTCTACATATTTACCTTACATAAATACAGTGACACCTAAGTTAACAAAATGATTAAGATTTAAGAGCAGAATAACTTTTTGTCCTGGATATTTGGCAAGTCGTTGTTGATTTGAAAAAAGAAGTGCACTATGTGAAAGCTGTGAGTTTCAGTTTTATCTGGGGACTTACTGAAGACTATAGCCTGGGAGACAGCCTCTCAGAAAGCTCTGAGGAACTGCTCTGAAGAGGTAGGGAGAGAAGCCAGTGATTTTGGTGAAGGGCTAATTCAATCAAGCATACATCTCATCTCAGTAGACGGTTACTGCTAGTCACAAGGAACAGATATCTTAATTAATGATTTTACTGCTTTTCTAAGTATGGGAATATGCAAGAATCCAGGTTCATAAAAAGTTTCTCCTGAAATATTTCTAAGTCAGAGAGAGAAAGACAAATTATCATATGATATCGCTTATATGTGGAATCTAAAAAAATGGTCCAAATGAACTTATTTACAAAACAAAAATAGAGTCACAGATGTGGAAGACAAACTTATGGTTACCAAGGGGGGAGAGGTGGGAGGGATAAATTGGGAGATTGAGATTGACATATACACGATACTATATTTAAATAGATAACTAATAAGGACCTACTGTATAGCACAGGGAACTCTATTCAATACTCTGTAATGACCTATATGGGAAAAGAACCTAAAGAAGTGTGGATATATGTATATGTATAACTGATTCACTTGGCTGTACAGCAGAAACTAACACAACATTGTAAGTCAACTATCCTCCAATAAAAATTAATTTTAAAAAAAAGGAAGCCAAAAAAGAACCTATTTGTCCTGTTTTCTCAGAGTACAGAGTGCCTTATTTCTGATCTTCTCCCTGAATTCCTTTCAGGGTATACTGTGTCTTAGGAACTGCAGTAGCTAATGACTCAGTCCTTGTAGAACCAGGTGGTGGGCGACACTCTTTTTCTTACATATTGTTCACTTACTCTATCATAGCTGAAGATGAACACTTTAGAGAACAGAAAATATTAAAATGAGAAAATGGACATTCTCATTTATTGGTAGCATTTATTTTAGTGTAATAGATGCAGTAACAATGCTATCAACCTAACTGCAATGCTTCCCCTAAGACCTACATTGTCTTCCCTACTTTTCTGTCTTTGGTATTGAACTAGCACGTGTAAATGAGGATGTCTGCTCTTTTTGCTCTGTTGTTAAGGCATGAACAGCAGGTCTTGCCTTTGGTACTGAGGCTATTCATAATAACAGAGCTTTAAAAAATGTTTTCATTGTTATTGTTGTTGACATGACTTTTTGCTTGTACTTCCCCTGCTGGGCCAGACCCTAAGAACTTTGCACCGGCTGTTATTTTTTCTCATGTGCTGAATTGCAGTTGGCTTGAAGACAGAAAGCAGAGAGTGAAAATTATACTGGCTCCTCAATTAGAGTTGGCTACAGGTCTTGTGCTAACTGGAGACTAGAGTGTCATGCTACCTCTCTCTGAGGGAAACAGTGAAAGGCATAACTAAGATAAATGAAGGCACTTTGGAGTTTGTCAGCTAGAGAAGGAAAAAAGTTAACTTAAGGGAATTTTTCTCTCATAGACTTTCAATTACATTTTCCATTGTGCAAAGATGTTAAGATTGCTTGAGGCTGCTTAGGTTGGGAATAATGAGAATAATTCATTTATTTTTAGATCCTTAAGTTCATTTTGTCACTAATATTTAAAGGAATTGCATGTGTCATTGAAGCAATGTATCGGATGTCTTTTCAATCTGGAGTCAAATGTAATCACATAGATATTCCCTAAAGCAGAAAAATAAAGTAGTGATGACTGAGCTGCTTTTGAAATGCATATTTATTTAAAATCATAGCTGGAATGTGAGCCACCTATTCTCTGCTCCAGAGAGATTCTCTGTTGGCGAGAACCATCAAAGGAATGGTTCCTTGTCCAGCTGTTTTTCAGGGGGTGTCTGTGGAATCAGTGAGCTGTAGAGTTAGCTATACCTGTAGCCTAGCTTGGCCCTCAATATGATGAATGATTTATAGGTTAAAACAGACAAGCATGAAAAAAATGTTTGATAATTTATGCCAGGATTTCAATGTCCTATTAATTTTTAAAAGCTTATTAGTGAAATCATTTATGTTTTTATACATATATTGTTATGGAGAAACTCTGTGGTATGTTGTTAGCACAAGTTCGTGTGCCTGACGCACAGTGAGGCCAAACAAACTGAAAGGTCAGAGTTTGGATCAGAGAAAGGTTTATTGCAGGGCCATTGAAGGAGATGGGTGGCTCATGCCCTAAAAGCCCCGAGCTCCTCGAAGGGTTTCAACAAAGCATTTTTACAAGCCAGGTGAGGCGGGTGGTTGCAGTGTATTTTATCAGCTTGTGCAAAATTCTCTGATTGGCTGATGGTGAGGAAACAGGGTGGTGTCACAGAGGTTAACTTTATCAGTCCTTAGGCTCCAGGAAGCTTGGGGCTATGTGCTCATGGTCATCAAGTAGTTAACATCTTCTATTGGAGGAGGGGGGTTGTTTACATCTGTAAAACAACTCAGGAAATGTGCATCAAATACTGTTATCTAGGTACTTCAGAGAGGAGCTAAAGCAGAGGATATGGGGGAAGGCCTGTCCCAGGAGGGCCCCAAAGGGTCCTGCTCAGTTACAATGTGACATTTTTGAAGTTCTCTGTAATGATAATTTACTATTTTAAAATAATCAATAAATAAACATAATCAATTAGAGGAACTTAAGTTTCACTTTATTTTCTTTTTAGTGAGATGTCTGTATTTTTTTCCTAGCTCAGGTAGGTATTTTCAGGAGACCAGGCCTGTATGAGACACATATAAACTAAATACATTACTGTTGCCATAATTGAAGTGACATGGGTTTTTCTATTCTTTTATCTTTTGTACAGGCAGAAAAACTATGACATTTGGGGGCTTGCAATTGAGATGGGATTAAGAGGGAAGGTAGAATAGTAGAAAGAAGCTTCTTATAAGATGGCACAAATTTGAGTGGCAAAACTCCATAGCTATAGTTTTAAGAGTTTTACTTCTCAGATAAACCAAAGGCAAGGGTTATGGTGTAGGAATTTAACAAATTTTGCCATAAAAGTGAAAAAAAATTGCCATTTTGACTTGATATGAAATGAAAGATCAATTTAAATGTAACTTTATAGAGTAATAATGATGCTATATAAACCGGAAAAAAAATGGAATAAATATAATATTAATGAAGTAATTCTATAAAATCTTCATATCAACAGAAAAGAGAATTTGATTTATACTGGCACTGACATTAAATTTTGATGTTATTAATTTTCCAAGGGACAGCTGTTTTCATGTATTTTAATCAACAAAATCTTGTAAAGCTCTATAGAATAATGTAGAAAAAAGTAATTATTTAAACTACACAGTAATGTACCACAATTCAATCTTTGTGAAGGGATTTCATTTATATTTCATTGTTTATTTTCTGTCAACTTTGTAAGGTAATTTTGGTTAGTTATGATTCGACACATATGGACCAATAAAACTTCCCACTTTCTTCCTTGGTAATGAGGCTATTAATTACTTCTAGAGGTGAATTTCAGTAGTATACTTGAATTAGAAAATAATGAAGCTTTTTGCCACGCTAGAGTGGTGGGATGGGATTTGGCTGGATTGTTTTCAAGATAAATGCTCTCCTGATACTCACTGATAGCTTTGTAGAATAGAAAAATATTCATAACGAGTGTACTCTTTTTTTGAACAAAGTTTTTACATTCAAAGGGACAAAGAAAAATGACTTTTAGTGACAAAATGGAGATTTAAGCCTAAACTCAAACTTATTTTACTTAAACATTTTTACCCCTCTGTGAATACTTCAGGTTCTTAATTACTATAGCTTCATAATAAGTCCTGATATCTGAAAGGGCAAGTCTCTCCTTCTTACTCTTAATTATTACTGACAATCCTTGCCCTTTGTTCTTTCATACACATTTTTTTTAACATCTTTATTGGAGTATAATTGCTTTACATGGTGTGTTAGTTTCTGCTTTATAACAAAGTGAATCAGTTATACATATACATATGTTCCCATATCTCTTCCCTCTTGCATCTCCCTCCCTCCCGCCCTCCCTATCCCACCCCGCTAGGTGGTCACAAAGCACCGAGCTGATCTCCCTGTGCTATGCGGTTGCTTCCCACTAGCTATCTACTTTACGTTTGGTAGTGTATATATGTCCATGCCACTCTCTCTCTTTGTCACATCTTACCCTTCCCCCTCCCCATATCCTCAAGTCCATTCTCTAGTAGGTCTGTGTCTTATTCCCGTCTTGCCACTAGGTTCTTCATGACTTTTTTTTTTTTCCTTAGATTCCATATATATGTGTTAGCATATTATATTTGTTTTTCTCTTTCTGACTTACTTCACTCTGTATGACAGACTCTAGGTCCATCCACCTCACTACAAATAACTCCATTTCATTTCTTTTTATGGCTGAGTAATATTCCATTGTATATATGTGCCACATCTTCTTTATCCATTCATCTGATGATGGACACTTAGGTTGCTTCCATGTCCTGGCTATTGTAAATAGAGCTGCAATGAACATTTTGGTACATGACTCTTTTTGAATTATGGTTTTCTCAGGGTATATGCCCAGTAGTGGGATTGCTGGGTCGTATGGTAGCTCTATTTTTAGTTTTTTAAGGAACCTCCATACTGTTCTCCATAGTGGCTGTATCAATTTACATTCCCACCAACAGTGCAAGAGTGTTCCCTTTTCTCCACAGCTTCTCCAGCATTTATTGTTTGTAGATTTTTTGATAATGGCCATTCTGACCAGTGTGAGATGATATCTCATTGTAGTTTTGATTTGCATTTCTCTAATGATTAATGATGTTGAGCATTCTTTCATGTGTTTGTTGGCAATCTGTATATCTTCTTTGGAGAAATGTCTATTTAGGTCTTCTGCCCATTTTTGGATTGGGTTGTTTGTTTTTTTGATATTGAGCTGCATGAGCTGCTTGTAAATTTTGGTGATTAATCCTTTGTCAGTTGCTTCATTTGCAAATATTTTCTCCCATTCTGAGGGTTGTCTTTTGGTCTTGTTTATGGTTTCCTTTGCTGTGCAAAAGCTTTTAAGTTTCATTAGGTCCCATTTGTTTATTTTTGTTGTTATTTCCATTTCTCTAGGAGGTGGGTCAGAAAGGATCTTGCTGTGATTTATGTCATAGAGTGTTCTGCCTATGTTTTCCTCTAAGAGTTTGATAGTGTCTGGCCTTACATTTAGTCACTGGGGACAGACACCAAAAACAACGGGAACTACGAACCTGCAGCCTGCGAAAAGGAGACCCCAAATACAGTAAGTTAAGCAAAATGAGAAGACAGAGAAACATACAGCAGATGAAGGAGCAAGGCAAAAACCCATCAGACCTAACAAATGAAGAGGAAATAGGCAGTCTACCTGAAAAAGAATTCAGAATAATGATAATAAAGAGGATCCAAAATCTTGGAAATAGAATGGAGAAAATACAAGAAATGGTTAACAAGGACCTAGAGGAACTAAAGAGCAAACAAACAGTGATGAACAACACAATAAATGAAATTAAAATTTCTCTAGAAGGGATCAATAGCACAATAACTGAGGCAGAAGAACGGATACGTGACCTGGAAGATAAAATAGTGGAAATAACTACCACATAGCAGAATAAAGAAAAAACAATGAAAAGAACTGAGGACAGTCTCAGAGACCTCTGGGACAACATTAAATGCACCAACATTCTAATGATAGGGGTCCCAGAAGAAGAGAAAAAGAAAGGGACTGAAAAAATATTTGAAGAGATTATAGTTGAAAACTTACCTAATATGGGAAAGGAAATAGTTAATCAAGTCCAGGAAGCACAGAGAGTCCCATACAGGATAAATCCAAGGAGAAACACGCCAAGACACATATTAATCAAACTATCAAAAATTACATACAAAGAACAAATATTAAAAGCAGCAAGGGAAAAACAACAAATAACACACAAGGCAATCCCCATAAGGTTAACAGCTGTTCTTTCAGCAGAAACTCTGCAAGCCAGGAGGGAGTGGCAGGACATATTTAAAGTGATGAAGGAGAAAAACCTACAACCAAGATTACTCTACCCAGCAAGGATCTCATTCAGATTTGACGGAGAAATTTAAATGTTTACAGACAAGCAAAAGCTACGAGAATTCAGCACCACCAAACCAGCTTTACAACAAATGCTAAAGGAACTTCTCTAGGCAGGAAACACAAGAGAAGGAAAAGACCTACAATAACAAACCCAAAACAATTAAGAAAATAGTAATAGGAACATACATATCGATAATTACCTTAAATGTAAATGGATTAAATGCTCCAACCAAAAGACATAGACTGGCTGAATGGATACAAAAACAAGACTCATATATATGCTGTCTACAAGAGACCCATGTCAGACCTAGGGACACATACAGACCGAAAGTGAGGGGATAGAAGAAGATATTCCATGCAAATGGAAATCAAAAGAAAGCTGGAGTAGCAATTCTCATATCAGACAAAATAGACTTTAAAACAAAGACTATTACAAGAGACAAAGAATGACACTACATAATGATCAAGGGATCAATCCAAGAAGAAGATATAACAATTGTAACTATGTATGCACCCAACATAGGAGCACCTCAATACATAAGGCAAATACTAACAGCCATAAAAGGAGGAATCGACAATAACACAATCATAGTAGGGGACTTTAACACCTGACTTTCACCAATGGACAGATCATCCAAAATGAAAATAAATAAGGAAACACAAGCTTTAAATGATACATTAAACAAGATGGACTTAATTGATACTTATGGGACAGTCCATCCAAAAACAACAGAATACACATTCTTCTCAAGTGCTCATGGAACATTCTCCAGGATAGATCATATCTTGGGTCACAAATCAAGCCTTGGTAAATTTAAGAAAATTGAAATTATATCAAGTATCTTTTCCAACCACAACGCTATGAGACTAGATATCAATTACAGGAAAAAATCTGTAAAAAATACAAACACATGGAGACTAAACAATACACTACTTAATAACCAAGAGATCACTGAAGAAATCAAAGAAGAAATTAAAAAATACCTAGAAACAAATGACAAAACACGACGACCCAAAACCTATGGGATGCAGCAAAAGCAGTTCTAAGAGGGAAGTTTATAGCAATACAATCCTACCTTAAGAAACAAGAAACGTCCCAAATAAACAACCTAACCTTACACCTAAAGCAGTTAGAGAAAGAAGAACAAAAAAACCCCAAAGTTAGCAGAAGGAAAGAAATCATAAAGATCAGATCAGAAATAAATGAAAAAGAAACGAAGGAAACGATAGCAAAGATCAATAAAACTAAAGCTGGTTCTTTGAGAAGATAAACAAAATTGATAAACCATTAGCCAGACTCATCACGAAAAAAAGGGAGAAGACTCAAATCAATAGAATTAGAAATGAAAAAGGAGAAGTAACAAGTGACACTGCAGAAATACAAAGGATCACGAGAGATTACTACAAGCAACTCTATGCCAATAAAATGGACAACCTGGAAGAAATGGACAAATTCTTAGAAATGCACAACCTTCCAAGACTGAAGCAGGAAGAAATAGAAAATATGAACAGACCAATCACAAGCACTGAAATTGAAACTGTGGTTAAAAATCTTCCAACAAACAAAAGCCCCGGACCAGATGGCTTCACAGGTGAATTCTATCAAACATTTAGAGAAGACCTAACACCTATCCTTCTCAAACTCTTCCAAAATATAGCAGAGGGAGGAACACTCCCAAACTCATTCTACGAGGCCACCATCACCTTGATACCAAAACCAGACAAAGATGTCACAAAGAAGGAAAACTACAGATCAATATCACTGATGAACATAGATGCAAAAATCCTCAACAAAATACTAGCAAACAGAATCCAACAGCATATTCAAAGGATCATACACCGTGATCAAGTGGCATTTATCCCAGGAATGCAAGGATTTTCAATATACGCAAATCAATCAATGTGATACACCATATTAACAAATTGAAGGAGAAAAACCATATGATCATCTCAATAGATGCAGAGAAAGCTTTCAACAAAATTCAAAACCCATTTATGATAAAAACCCTCCAGAAAGTAGGCATAGAGGGAACTTTACTCAAATATAAAGACCATATAGACAATCCCACAGCCAACATCGTCCTCAATGGTGAAAAACTGAAACCATTTCCACTAAGATCAGGAAGAAGACAAGGTTGCCCACTCTCACCACTATTATTCAACACTGTTTTGGAAGTTTTAGCCACAGCAATCAGAGAAGAAAAAGAAATAAAAGGAATCCAAATCAGAAAAGAAGAAGTAAAGCTGTCACTGTTTGCAGATGACATGATACTATACATAGAGAATCCTAAAGATGCTACCATTAAACTACTAGAGCTAATCAATGAATTTGGTAAAGTAGCAGGATACAAAATTAATGCACAGAAATCTCTTGCATTCCTATACACTAATGATGAAGAATCTGAAAGTGAAATTAAGGAAACACTCCCATTTACCATTGCAACAAAAAGAATAAAATATCTAGCAATAAACCTACCTAAGGAGACAAAAGACCTGTATGCAGAAAATTATAAGACACTAATGAAAGAAATTATAGATGATACAAATAGATGGAGAGATATACCAAGTTCTTGGATTGTAAGAATCAGCATTGTGAAAATGACTCTACTACCCAAAGCAATCTACAGATTCAATGCAATCCCTATCAAACTACCGCTGGCATTTTTCACAGAACTAGAACAAAAAATTTCACAATTTGTATGGAAACACAAACGACCCCGAATAGCCAAAGCAATCTTGAGAAAGAAAAACGGAGCTGGACGAATCAGGCTTCCTGACTTCAGACTATACTACAAAGCTACAGCAATCAAGAGAGTATGGTACTGGCACAAAAACAGAAATATAGATCAATGGAACAGGATAGAAAGCCCAGAGATAAACCCACGCACATACGGTCACCTTATCTTTGATCAAGGAGGCAAGAATATACAGTCGAGAAAAGACATCCTCTTCAATAAGTGGTGCTGGGAAAACTGGACAGCTACATGTAAAAGAATGAAATTAGAACACTCCCTAACACCATACACAAAAATAAACTCAAAATGGTTTAAAGATCTAAATGTAAGGTGAGACAGTATAAAACTCTTAGAGGAAAACATAGGCAGAGCACTCTATGACATAAATCACAGCAAGATCCTTTTTGACCCACCTACTAGAGAAATGGAAATTAAAAGAAAAATAAACAAATGGGACCTAATGAAAAAAAGAAAAAGGTCATGAAGAACCTAGGGACAGGACGGGAATAAAGATGCAGACCTACTAGAGAAAGGACTTGAGGATACGGGGAGGGGGAAGGGTAAGCTGGGACAAAGTGAGAGAGTGGCATGGACAGATATACACTACCAAACGTAAAATAGATAGCTAGTGGGATGCAGCCGCATAGCACAGGGAGATCAGCTCGGTACTTTGTGACCACCTAGAGGGGTGGGATCGGGAGGGAGGGAGGAAGGGAGACCCAAGAGGGAAGAAATATGGGGACATATGTATATGTATATCTGATTCACTTTGTTATAAAGCAGAAAAACTAACACACCATTGTAAAGCAATTATACTCCATAAAGATGTTAAAAAAAAAAAGATTTAATTTTCAGGCTTAAAACTCTTTATTAGGAGAATAGATCAGTTGGCTCTCAACATGCTAACATCAAACAATCAAGGCAAGTTTTTTCTTTCTGAGACACCTGAAAGAACAGCAACGACAGTATTCAGTTTAAATAACTGGTGTTTACTATTCATTAGTATGAAGAAAAGTATATTTTTAAGGGGAGATGATTATACAGCATGGGGTAGCCAGATGGAAATGTGAGGCCAATTTCTGTTCAGTTTGGCAATTGATTCAACCTTCTCTGCCAAAGAACCAACACAGAGAATTTGCATAACAATCTCAATAAAAACAATAGCGAATTGAGAAACTTAAGAACATTTTTCATTATGCAAGTAGCTTGAAATCTTGCTGAGGTATGTGAACCCAATTCTGAACTTGATCATTGCATTTTTTCTAAAGATCTCAATATTATTTTTGGTATCTTCTGCCTTCAGTCAGAACCACAATCAAGCCAGTACCAGAGTCACAAAACCATTTTTCTTTTACTACAGTTCTAACATAAGAAATCCATTCTTGAATTTAACAACCCTCTTTTTAGGAAGTATTTCATTTTACCGTTTATTTAAATGTTGGTAGTTGTCATTTATGGCAGTTTATCTGTAACCAATATAGGTTTTGGGAAGCAGTGTTGTCCAAGAAAATATGTGAAAGAGTGGTCTAAAATATGGAGTTAATCTTTCTTCCTTACTGCATTGTTAACCTCAACAAATTACTTACTTCATTTCCACAGCTTTAAATGCCAAGTGCTTGTAAAATAGTTGCAAATATTTAAAATTAAACTGATTTATAATGTTTGTAATAAACTACACCATGGACTTGATTATATTTGAGAGGGAAAGAAAATTTTCTAGGAGTTATTTGGTAGCCATGAATCTACCCTTTATTATTCTCAGAAACAGAAACCAACTGTAGTCTGTCTTAAACAGCTAGGTTTATATTAGGTTAAAAAAAAAAAATCCTACCCACCATGGTATAAATACATCTTAAATTTGGCCACATTTCCTTGCTGGAGTATATGACATAAGAAGTTATATAGTATGCTGGAGTGATTTGAACACCTTTAATCTTTGGTCTTTCTATATTTTGTGGCTCAAAGTCAAAAAGAAAGCCTCATGTGCTATATCTATAACTTTGTACATTGCATTATGGAATATCAAAAGCAATCAGTCCTCACTCAAAGAGGATTGTACTGTTCAAAGTAAATGCTTTCTTACAGTGAGTTTTATTCCTGAGACCAATTCAAGTAAAGAGAAAGGAACACAGAGGGATATTTTGCCAGTGATTTCACTGCTTTCCACATTTCAAAATACCAGTTTTATAATTTAGATGATTCTTCAGTCCAGCCCATTCACTCCTGTAGAGAGTTCTGCTTTAAGGAAATTAAAGCTAAGCCAACAAAATAATAATAATTTATATAATATTAATAATAAAAATATTTTATTATCTTACATTTTAGGAAGTTACGAAGTTACAGGTGCTGTCAAAAACTCAAAGTCATTATTTGTACAGTGTATATTTTAACACTACAAAAAACTGTTAGGTTCAAATAAAGTAAATGCAAACTCATAGGAGCATTTTTTTAAATCAGCCAACCTTTCTGAACTCAAAACTTGGGTTTTAGGATCTACACACATCACAGACATTTATCACCATGGCTCCTCTCTTTTGTGACCTTTTGAAAGGAGCATAATTCATCAGAAAATATTTTTCAATAATCTCTGCCCAAGATAATTTACCTTTTTTCTGATCTTCAAAGTGACAGATTGCATAGGTTGAGCCTCTGTGACTTAAACCACAGACAGTTTCATGTTTCAGTGTGCTTTTCTGTCTCGCTGGCTAACCTGATTTATAATAGTTGAGGCAGTACAAAGTTAAAAATTAATTAATTTGAGTGAATTGGCAATAAAGGGGACTGAGCGGCTGTATTGAGATGCTAATAGGTCTATTGCAGACCTATTCTGACCAGCTGATCCTCTGGAATATCCAACAGCTGCGAGAGGCAAAACTGACAACTGAGCACATTCAGGAGGAAGGGTCAAGAGTGTGGCTCTAACCCCAGTGGGGTCAAAGCAGGGGCTGCTCTTCCGGAGACCCTGCTTCTGGGATGAAAGCAGGTCAGATGGTGGAGATAACATATTTTATATGAAATTACTAGAGAATCTCTGTATAGAAGCAGTGATATGATCTCAGGATGTGTTTTTCTGTGTTCTTTTTTTTTTTGGTGGAAAATTACTTCCTGAGCAGTTTTCTGTAAGTCTTCCAGTAACTATAGTGCTTGCTTCATTGACTGTTTTAATGGGGGAAAAAAATGCATAATTAATGCAATTAAGATTTCTAGAAAAAAATTACTAGTATTTTGAAGTACATATACTGTTATACAACATTTAGTAAGTATTATTCATGCATACAGGAAGTGTAATATATGCCATCCTCTGAAAGAGTGAAATGCACTATTGAATATAAATATTATATTTTACAACATATACAATAAAGAGTGTATTCTCTTTTATGTAACTATCCAGTTTGTAATGTACCTAGTATAGGATGTTTTTATATCTACCACAATATAAATATATCATGTATTGTTTTTTTCTAATTATGCAAAAGAACATGCTCATTTATGAGATATGTATTATATGAGAGATACGGGAATAGAGTAAGGAAATAAAAATAATTCATATTCCATCTATTTAAGATTATAATTATGTGACTAATTAATAGAAGAATAATAGTAAAGTAATAAGAACTACTGCTGGTAGTTATCAGCAATAAAAACAATACAAAGCAGCACTGATTTAAGTTATGAAGATTGACAGGCTGATTTGAGACAATTTCAATAATCATTACAGAGCAAGTTTTGAAAGCAAGTTTCTGAAATGCTAAATCAGAAATGACTAAAGCAACACAGTGCTTCTTGAAAACTAAACAAATGGATAACAAACAAAAATCAAACAAAAAATTTGATTGTTTTTACAGAGGCACACTTCACCTTTTCCTTTTTAAAAAACTTTATGCTCCCGAAGAACACATTATATGCCTTATAGATTCCTCACTACAAGATAGCCATTCTATTAATTTGAAGCAGTCTGATATCTAGTCTAAACATTAAAAATGAAAACAAACCAAAAACACTCACTGGATAACAATGTAGTTTTTAATGTTTCTTCTACTTGACTTCTTCCTGTTTTTCCTCAAGGAGAATAAGAAGAGGTGATTAGCTATTTCACTCAGAACCCAATTACCTCCATGTTTCTGGTGGGAATTTTCATACCACATATTTATCAGTGAATCAGCCAATCACTCTTAACCTCCTGTAGCTGAATGTTGGGTAATTGAAAATTGATGGGCATTTGCCCCTGACTCAATGCATTCAGCCAAAATTTACTATGGTGGTGGTGATTTTTATATATTTTAGCAGCCCTGTCCTATCTGTTTCTATTACAGCCACCACCAACACCAAGAACTGTAACACCTCTACTATTTTTACCTCTACTACAACTCCTACTACCATCAAATTAATACCACCCCCACTACTAATACCTAGTATTTATTCAGTTCTGACTTTATGCCAGACATTGTTCTACCACTTTCATATATATTTATATATTTAATCCTCAAAACAACCCTCTTTGCCAAGTACTATTATTTTCTTTATTTAAAAAATGAAGAAACCTAGATGGTTTATCAGTCGATTCCTTGTTAGCCCCTGCTACATGGTTTTAAAAGAATGCAATGTACATTCTTTGTTTCTCATTTAAATAGTTCATTGTTTCTTGCAACCTAAGTAAACAAAATATAATAATATATTTTATTATGAGGTTATTTTTCCCAAACAAAAGTATAAGAGAAAATCTATCTCAAGAAATAAACTAAATATTTCCTCTAATTATTGAATAATGTATTTTTCTCCCTAGAGATAAACTAAAGGGACCATCAGGCAGAATTATAAATCTCAAGTCTCACACTCGTATTGATGGGATGGTAAATAAAAGTATACTTCCCTGTTTCAGAAAACACGATTAAGTTATCCTTTAGTGCAATAAAATGCTGTTTTTGAACCTAGGTTGATTCTTTTAAGGTGCTTTCCAATCAATTGAGGATATGAAAGGAAATGCATAGTTGGCAGAGTTGGAAATCCAACTCAAAGTCTAAATAGTAATGTATTTATCTAATTGCTACAAATGCTGCAATATGAGCTGATGACTTTTAAACCAGTTTCAAGTCAAGAACTGTAATTCTACTGAGACAGCCATTCCAGCTACAGGTAAAAATCCATAGACTATTCCTGTTAAAAATAATAGTAATTATTTGTTAGAAGACACACATTGATACCAATGTTTCAAATAAAATAAGTTAAAAATTAATGCAAAGTTCACTGTGAAAACCATGTCCAATTGGCACTGCAGGATAATGTTTTAGTATTTCCTTTAAAATCCTATTTTCTATAATTTATAATTAATCAAAACACTTGGATTGGATGGGGTTCTCTAAGTCATTGGACAGATATTAGGTAAACATTATCTCATAACTTGTGCTTTCATAGCCTTTTATTCATTTTCTTTAATTAAGTATGAAGTTATTTTCACTCAGGAAAAAATAAAGCCTCCCCCTTTAGTATTTTCTTTTATACTACCTCTAACAATGCTTTTATCTATAATTCACCAACACAGTACTGTGATTTGGAATTAGGAATTAGATTATTTTGTATTTGAAAACATGAAAATATTGCCATTAAAACTCATTTTATACTTTAGTGATACTGATCTTGTATTATATTATTGATACACAAGGTTTAATTCTAAAAAAATATTGGGGGAAATTGGCCAGTAATGAAAGATTTTAATAGAATTAGAATGGTTTTCAAGTCAGTAATAGAACTATGTTTCCAAGAATATCTATTTTTAGGAAATCTGAAGGAAAGTAACTTTATTATATTTTATGTTTATTTTGCTTATGTTTAAAACTTTAATTAGACAAACTTGTATATGCTAATATTTTACAGTTTAAACGGTGTGATTTTAAAGACGATATGAACTAATTATATCACATGGATCACATATTTTCATACATCCAATATATCTGGATTAATTTTCCAGTAAAATGAAGATGAGAACTTTTGAAAATATTTTTATAACATCTATTAATTATTAAAACAAATATGTTTATATTATTTTTTCTATTTACAAAGTTGTTAATTTGGTGATTATAAAGTTTATATAGTAGTGTTTCCACAAATACTAATATGAGAAAAGAAGTGGAGTAGAAAATATAGAGAAGCATTTCAAATTATCTTTGTTTTCTTATGTTAAAATAGTATTTTAGCCAGTATGGTGCTAATACCAATAATAGTGGTGTTGCTGCATAACTTCACAAGCCTTTCGTCAGTTATACACTGCACAGGTGAATGCTCCTGTTAAGACATATTGGCTTTTAATTTTTTTTTTTTTAATTCTGGCTTTAATTCTGCTAAGCGTTTGTTTTTGGAAGTGAAGTGACAGTTTTCCCTATGAAAATGAAGTTGAGCAGATTGTTTTGGGCCAAGTTCAATTGCACTTAACCCTCCAGATGAACACTTGTGCTCCCATAACTCGGTGTCATTCAGGTCAATCTGAATTATTAAATAGGATTGAAGAAAGGGTAAGTATGGTTGGATATTCTTAAAGAAACATTTAAAAAAAAGAAGCACCAAACCAGAATATCAGTGTCTGTTAATGGTTTTGATTCACTTTTTAAAAAAATTTTTTGAAAGATAAATAGCATGGATCATGTCAATCCTAGTGGTAATGAGTACATACTTGGTCTTTTTTAAAACTTTGAGTCACTTCCTTTATATCCTTATTTTAGGAAATACATTTTAAGCTATTATAATTATACATTCTAGAGTATCCAGATGTATAATTATCTGAACAATAGTTGAAGGAAAGAGAGTAGAAAAGAATAAAATATGTCAGTGCTTTATTTTTCTTTTAAAGCATATCAGAGTTAATCTTAAAAATAGCATTATGCTATTTTCAAATTTTGATATAATCAAACCTTGTAAAATGGCTTTCTATATCTTATAAATGGTTAATGTTATAAATATTAAAAATAATATTTATACATTGCCCATGAGATTATTTTTAACTTGAAAATAATGAAATGAAAAGGGAAAGAAAAATTATAAGGTCCTTTATGTTGACTGTTCTGGTGAGATAGAACAAATAATAAAAATCTAGCTGACTGTCATAATTGTGAAAAATCCTACTGCAATGGACAAGATTAGTCTATAACACCTTCCCTGGAGTGTGAATCAGATCTGATGATTCAGGATTATCTGGAGTCGATGTGAATGTCTGTGTACACTGGGTGGAACTGGCCATCCAGCTGGCAGCAACTATTATCAGAGTGCTAGCCTTGGCTGGTTAAATGGATTTTGCTTCAGGTTAAAAAGTCTTTAGGGAAGTGGGTCAAACTGTACAAGGACAGCTTTTCTAATTCCTTGCCTATAATGTAAAAGCAAGAGCATAGTAAGGTTACTTAAAACCCTGCAATATACAAGATCATTTAGAAATACTAGAATGGGAAATCTCAGGAGAATAAATTAGACCCACAGTTAGATACTGGCAAAAGTCTTTTACTGAAAGGATAGGCTAGAATCCCAATCCCTCTTTACTTTTCTCTCATGTCGTGTGACTCTGGTGTACTCAATTTAAACCATAGAAATACTGACTCTTCAAAGGGAAACCCTCTGAGACAGTGACATAACTTTCACATGTGATGTGGCATTGTTACAACTATGCCATCTTCTGCATTTTAGATCACACTGTTGGAAGATTTTACCATGGCCAAGAAACATCACTGGCCAGTGAAAACTTCCAATGCAGTTATGAAAGTTTGAAGTTTATATGTTATTTTATAATTGGGGAAATAGTTTTTTAGATACTCTAACGCTTAAAGAAATCCTCTCAGCAAAGTATAAAATAAACTCTTACAACTCATTAAATCCTATTATGAACTAATTATTATATATGCTTTTATTTTTAGAAAAAAATAAGGTATGAAGTTGAAATTTTGTATTTTCTAATGAAACTCTGAAATTTAAAACTATTTATTTGGAATATAAAGTAACATTTTGATGGCTTCCACATCACTTTAATGTGACATAGGACATAGCTGTCTATACTGTGATCCTCTATTGAATAAATCTGGCCCCCTGATGGTCTAATTCTGACTCTCCCACTAGGTTGTGTCAAAGAGCTTGCAAAGGATACAAATGATGAAGTTGCCATCATTTCCATGGGCTATGGCAGTTCAGTTATTGTATGCACAAATATGCTGCATGTCAATTGCCACCCTGTACTTTCTGTGATACTGTGGACATACTTTCGATCACTCTACTTTGACAGAAATTTGAATAGAGTTTAAGAAAGTTAAATATGAGTTACGGTAAAAAGCATTCTGGGCTTCTTCAGAAATTCACTGCTAACACTTTAATGATTTATTTATTTTGCCCCTTATTATGTTTGAAATCATCAGAAAGTAAAGTCAGTTTAATGTTCTTTGGAACAGAGGATTTTGCCTGATAATATCAAACTGAAGTTCTTGTCCTAGGAGTTCTTACTGATGCTCTCTCTCTCTCTCTCTCTCTCTCTCTCTATATAATGTACTATGTAAATAAGAGCAAGTGTTAGCATACAGTATGTAGGGCTGATGGTATTTGTCGACTTCATCTCTTAAAAAGAATATTCAGCGCTGTTCAACAAGTATTTGTGGAACATCTACTCTGTGCCAGTACTTTTCTAAATACTGGAGATAATTGCAAAGGTAAATAAGTCCCAGTCATTATTCCCAAACAGTTCCCAGTTTAAGAGATAAATAATAAGTCAAATAAAGGAAATCATTTCAAGGGAATAGAGGTTAACAGCCACCAGCCTCTGAGACTGGAAAAGATTCAACTTGAGAGGATAGGGAATAATTCTACAGAGCACATAAACTTAAGGTGGAACTTGAAGAATTATTAGGAGATAATTAGGCACATAAAAGATGAGATGGATAAAGGAATCTGAAATAGATAATACCATAACAAAGTTCTGAAGGTAAGAAACAAGATGTAAGCCAGGATGGCAAGTATTTTGGTATTGCTGAAGTATAAATTGTGAGGGGTGCAGGCAGCGGTGGAAAATGTTATCTGAGAAATAGGCCGGGGACAGGTACGATAGTATCATATCATATACTATCTTAGGAACTTAAACTTAATTTATGTGTGTGTCTGGGAGGGTACTTTTTTGGGGGGGTGAAGAGTTGGCTTTGAATGTCTTAAAACAAACAACTGACGTAGATAGATCTTTGTGATGAGAGGAAAGTTAGGGATATAAAAATGGGGACTATTTTATTTATGGCTGTGTTGGGTCTTTGTTGCTGTGCACGGGCTTTCTCTAGTTGTGGTGAGCGGGGGCTACTCTTTGTTGCGGTGCACGGGCTTCTCATTGTCATGGAGTCTCTTGTTGTGGAGCACAGGCTATAGGCACGCAGGCTTCAGTAGTTGTGGCACATGGGCTCAGTAGTTGTGGCTTGCGGGCTCTAGAGCACAAGCTCAGTAGTTGTGGCGCACAGGCTTAGTTGCTCCGCGGCATGTGGGATCTTCCGGAACCAGGGCTCGAACCCGTGTCCCTTGTATTGGCGGGCGGATTCTTAACCATTGTGCCACCAGGGAAGCCCATGGGGACTATTATAGTTCTTAATTCAAGAAATGGTAATGGCTTTATAGAGACCAGTTTTTTTATTATTATATTTAATCTTTTTTGGCCCCACCGCACAGCTTATGGGATCCTGGTTCCCCGACCAGGGACCGAACCCCGGGCCCTCAGCAGTGACAGTGCAGAGCCCCAACCGCTGGACTGCCAGGGAATTCCCTGAAACCAGTTTTATAAAACTCAGGAGGAAGGCGTAGATCCCAAAGGTACATAGTATATGAAATCCATGGAAATAGGTCACCTAAGGGAGAGACAAGCCTAGGTGACCCAGTTTTCTAATAAGAAGAAATAGGAAATGTGGGGAAAACACAGTGCTGTGAAAAAAGTGATGAGCTCATTTTTGAGCATTTTGTAGTCAGTCATTGTGGGATATCCAAGTAATACTATTAAGCAAACTTTATATTTGAGTCTAAATTTCATTGCTAAAGACATGACTGACATGTAGATTGGTGAAATTCATTGGTCACAGATTCAACTACAAATCTAGAGTAGATGAGTTTGCCCACAGAGACTCAAAAATGAAGACAATGGTAATGTAAGGAGCCTTGGGGAACACAGATGCTTAAAGGAATTTTTGATTATTTTATGTCAATTGCCTATTGCTTATGGTACATATCTTTGACTCACCGTTTCACTTGTTCCCTTTGTTAATAAACATACCTACATCTTCCCACTTAAACACAAACAAAAACAAAAAAGCTTTTTCAATATATCTTCTCAAGTTACCCTACCATTTATCTCCTTTCCATAATCGAAACTAATAAGGAAATCTAATCATTTCCTTAATGAATTTGCAACATCTACCACCTGTGCTTTTTCACCATAAAATCCCTGCCTATTTTTTTCTTTGTGGTACTATATAAAAATAATGTTCTTAGAGTTCACAACGTGGGACTTCCAGGTTCCAAACTAAAGATTTTTTTTCTCAATTATCATCTTCCCTGATCTCTCTGAAGTAAGTGCTCTATTGATCACCAGACTCATTCTAGAAAGTCTACCTTTCCACAGCTCAGTGATTTATCACCCCTGGTCCTTTTCTAATTCCCACAATATGGGTCTACATGACTATTTTCCCCAATTTAAGATATGAATTTCCAATTGCCAGTCCTCTGTCTCCTTTTTTATTCCCCTTTGGCCCTTTGGCATCTCAAATCTTTTAAAATGTCTTTAGCAGTTGGAATACGCTTGGGTATAATGATAGATACCCCAATTGAACCAGCATAAACAATAGGAAATGTATCCAACTTTACATGGCAGGAAGTCCAGAGATAGGATGTGTTTTGGATATATTCTTATCAGAAATCAACAATATCAGAATGAACCCAGATTCTTTCTCTACTCTGCCATAATCCCTGCAGCTTCACCCTTGGGAGCTGGAAGTGATTTGAAGCAGTTCCCGGCATTATATCTGGAAGAAAGATTGTCTTCCTAGGTTTTCTCTTAGATGGGAAGGTATTTTACCCTGGTCTTTTCCTTGCCAATTTTACATCATACCTTATTGATTAGAATCAAATCACATGCTCATTGCTCAACTATTCACTGTCCTGAAATAATAACTCCTCCATCCTTGAAACTGTGGAAGAGTCAGATTTCTGAGGGTTATGACTCCAAGGTGGGGAGGGTAGATTATGGATACTTGAAGTTGTGTCAGAAAGTAATAAAATGAGGATGGATGCTAGGTTAGCCACCAATATTGTCCATTGTAGTACACACACAGCTATCCAATATCATCAAAAATTTCCAGTTTTTAAGGTCTTTTAATTGAAGTTTCATATTTCTAGTAGCACATTCCTAAATAAGGACAGTCAATTTTGTTTTAAAACTAAAAAGTTGATTGATTTTATCCACAACCAAAGTCAGCATCCTCCCTACAGAATCAGTTTTTCCGAGCCACTTTCCCCCAAGAGCGAAAGCTCCATTATTCCTTGCTTAGAACCACAGAAACTTTATTGACTTAACTATCCTCACACATTTAGTCAGTTGATTCCTTCTTTCATGTTTATTGGCCAATCTGTGTATCTTCCACTCTGTTGTAGGACTTCAGTAATGCTCAACAATTAGCATTACTAATTGTTGGTGGTGGTGGTCTCTTTTGTCTCCCTACCTTTATCTACCCTATAAAGGACTGCAAGATTAATTTTCCTAATTTGTTGTTCTACTTATATTACTTCTTTAAATCCTCAGGGTCTTTCTTTGCATACCAGATTCCTCAACCTGGTTTCAATAGTCTAATCTCAGTTCTCTTCTGTTCTCATTCCTACTGCTATCCTGTACTGACTTAATACTTAAACCAAACTGGCGATCCCTTGGAATTCAACAAATTGAATTCATTAACTACATCACAATTTCCTTAAAAGGCCCCAAAATTCTCATCACTGCCCATTACTTAGGCTTTTTTCTGCTGCCCTCTTTCCTGGGATGGTTTCTGATATACAAATCCTACCATATGTTTTTTCCATATATTGTCTCTAATACCACTTCTGTGTGAAGCCTCAAATGATCCCTAGAATGATAAAAATTTCTCCCAATGAACGCTTGGTGATATCCTTCTATAAGACTGCAAACTTGGCAAGAAGGATTAGTCATATTCATCCCAAGTAAGCTCTATAGCCCTTCTTATGAGGCTGCATAGTTAGCAGACATTAACAACAATCTTTCATGGAATTGTTAGAAACATTACATGTAGAATTAGTTGTCTGGGACTATGAAACAAAAGGTTCAGCTTTAGATCTAAGCAGTTAGACTTATAGAATCACATCTAACAATTTTTCTCTTGAAAATTTGAAAGTCTTTGGAAGTTCTTCTATCAAAGTTCTGGACATACTCTTGTGAAACTATTGGGTTTTTGTTCATTTTTTTTTCTTTTTTTACATCAGAATCTCCCATACTAAAAAGCAAACAGAAGAAACAAGGCAAGATAAAAACAAACTCTCTTGAATCAGAATCTGTGGGGAAAACACTGCTTTTTAGGTTTTTTTTTTAACCTCTCAAATAGATTATATTTATTTCTTTAAAGAAGGAGACTAATATAATAACTTATAGAAAGTGATAAATGTTTCAATCACAGTTACAATTCTGGGCCAAATTAATTTATCATATACAAACATTGAACATGATATATTAGAAAGGTGACTAAAATCTATGAAGGCATCTTATGTGTTAGATATGTTTTACATAGTATCTTCACCCTGAATGTAGGTGATATAAATCTAATTAATAAAGATGGAACCATAACTCAGAGACATTAAGAAATTTCTCCAAGGTAACATTGTCAGCAAAGGGTACAACTCTGATTTAAACACAAATCAGTCTGATTACTGAGCCCATGCTCTTTCATCTCTCACATGACTATAAAGGTAAATGTATTAAGCAATCAAGTACAATCCACAATAGTATCCAAATACCGTATTTATTTTAATAAAAATTTGAATTTTTGTTAATTTGTCTTACATAGAATAAGTTAATCCTTTGACATGTCTTGCTTTTACTCCATGATACTGTTGTAAGTGGATGAAAAGTTTAAATTGATCAACGTTATAACCATATATTCAATGTAATAGAAAAATATATGAGGCATTTTATTGTTCCAAGTATCTCAGTATATTAATATTTAAATATATTATATATGTTTATTATTAATCACATTATTTTGTTTTGTCTTTTTTAAATGGAGCATATATGAATAAAAATAATTATGGTACATACAACCTAAGAGAAAGAAAACCATGAATTATACTTTGAGTTTTAGTTTCTATAGATCTTATGTACAGGAATAGTAAATTATAGAGCAAAAACATGTCATAGTTTTAGGAACATTTCTTTTAAAAAGAAATATAAAATATTTGCAGAGTAAACATGATTCTATATATTTCCCATACTGCCAACCATTTCCAAATTTCCATGTATGTTTGCCAAGAGCAATGATAATTAATGTTTCATTGAATTCTCTGAGAAATGTTGAATTCTAAGACTGGTTTGGACCATATTTAAACATATATTATGCTAGACTAAATTCCAGAAGAAGAGAGAATATTTTATATTTTTGGCTATTTGCTTTCAAAAAAGAAAATCTTCAAGTAGAGTACACATGCAAAATACATTTGGTTAAAAAAAATTCATATCCCATTTGCCAGTTGCTTTTTATTCCTGGGTATTTTTCAAAGTCCCTAATAATTAGAAAACATTGAACTTTTTGTCTATTCATATTTTTAAAATGTTCAAGTTTGACATGCTCTTACCTTAATAGATGTCAACAATAGGTACAATATGGTTTGTAGGGAATTCATTGTTCATCTTTAAGACTTTATATGTATATATATATATATGTGTGTGTGTGTGTGTGTGTGTGTGTGTGTGTACATATATGTTTAATGTGATGTATATGTCATATATATTTCATTTAAGGTATTAGTATAAAAAATGAAAATAGTTTAGGTAAAACTGATAGAATTCAGTTCTTCTAACTGGTTTGCTTTAAACTTACTTTACTTCTCCCTGCCCCCAGTTTAGTCCTTCCCCATTGCCAGATGCCATTTAGCTATTCAAAGCAACAGGAAAAGATTTATGCAATGACAAATGGAGAGGTGAAACACTGGTTAAAAGAGTTCTGCAAATGATACTTCTGATCCTAGTAGGAGTTATAGGTTTACATTTTTAAAAAAAGCAAAGTTTTCCCTGTTAATAACTATAAATTATATGCTATAGTATATTATCCCTTTTTTCTTTTTCCCAGTGACTAACTATACTTCACTTTAGAGATAAAGTTCCTCAAGTACATGACTGAGACAGATTCAATACACTTATATTTTAGGAACTTTTGAGGTTTTCTTTGAAAAGAAAGGATTTATGAAATTGAAAGGTACATACAATTCACACCCACATCATGCCCTCCTCCATCTCAAAGCTACACTTTCTTTTAGAATAAAAGAATGAACGTTCTCAAAAAGACATGCCCGGCTTTAGGACAGCCTTTAATCATTAGTGCACTCCTCTGTTCCCCTAGCCTCTATGATGACATGCATTATAGCTTGAGCTTTAAAGTGTATGTACACACTTATTAGAAAGCTATAGACTTACAAAGGAGGTCAAGATCAATTGTCAATTTCTTGTGAAAATGTAAACTTTAAGATATTTTAAGTAAATAAGAGCAATTTAGGGAGATGTCTGTAAATTTTCTTAAATACCAATTTCATTTCATATTGTCTTAGATACTGAATTTAGTCAATTAATAAGGAAGTTTATGGCTAAGAAAGAAACTAAAAATTAAGAAAATCTATTTGAAATTATAGTTTGTGGTTAGTTTATTTGAAATAGAAAAATATAGGGTGAGCTTTTTTTTTGAACAGTAGCAAACACACATGGTATGGTGAGCTCAGGGTCTTGCACTGAGGAGTTGAAATAGCTGCTTTCTTTCCATATTTTGAATATACCATAAATTTTGGGGGTAGAAATCACAGAAAAGGAAGAAATGTTTAACCTTCTTAATTAGAACCCTCATAAATAATATCAAATATAGCCATTTACTCTGACCGTTGATCCATACAATTTGATAAAAATGATACTAGAAAATGATAAACAGTATTTTCACTTTTTTCTTAGCCTTTTGAACTTATGTTTCTCCACACTAAAGTAATCTCTTTAATTCACATTTAGATCCTGTACTTAATAACAAGGTAAAGTTCTATTAGCTTTTATTAAAATGTTTCAGAAACATACCTTGGAATTTGCTTTGCTTAGTTAAAAAAATGAGTGTCAGCAGATAATAATATATGCCCGAAATCCCTTTCCTCTGCGCTGATCAAATAGAAAATAATCTTTATATATTTAATTTTGTGATTAGTATTATTTCCTTCTGTGATATTACATTTACTCTAAAAAAATAGGAGAGGCTATATAATGAATAAATCTACTTACAATTGTATGTCTAGTAAATCCTGAAATTATTGCTGAAACGGTTTAAAAGTTCTTATCCATATAGCACCAACTCTACATAAGTACAGCAAAACTTTTTGAAGGAACAACATATTGAGAGCATTTAGTATACTTAGGCCATCTTTCAAAGTGTGGATACCCCTTTTATAAATGTCCCTTAATTACTAATAGTCAGAAAAACTGGAGGCTTCAATATTCAGCAGAACTGATAAGAGATCTCAATTCTGAACTGAAATAAAGGTTTTCCTATAGGGAAAGCATGTTTTAAACATCATTCAGTGACCTGAACCGGGTTGTTCTATTGCCTGAGCAATATGGCATGGGGCAGGAAGAGGGTGATAGGAAAGGGGAGAGTCTTCCCTATGTGGTATTTGTAGTTTATATTTACAAGACATTTTTACACAGAAATCTGCTTAAACCAGGTCTTCACACCCAATAGAATTATTTAGTAGTTCAAATACATAATAGAGAAACATAATTGTGAGTTTGCCTTATAATCTTGTTATAGGGTAACACTGTATCAATGGGAAAAAAATGCTTTCTGAGATTCAAACAATTAACTTATAAAAGAATGTCCAGATCAGAAATTTAACAAAGAACTCCCTTCATAGCAAATGTTCATTTAAAAGAACTTTTACAAAATATTCAGACATTAGGAAATTCTTATATATAACATATGCCTTTAAAATTAATTTTGTATATACTTTAGATTAAGACCGAGGTCTATGGTATCGTGTTATCATCTATGTGACTATATATTTTATTATCAGCAACAGATTTCTAAAAAAATATTTGACATTCTGACATTCTTATTTCAACTCTAGTCTCCTATACTAAGGTGATAAGAGTGAGGTATCTGCCCTTCATGGTTCTGTTTTTTGGGGGACTTCCCTTAAATTAGGGCTTTCCAATTATGGTCAGCAGGTCAAATCCTGCCTGCCACCTGTTTTTGTAAATACAATTTTATTGAAACACAAACCTGTTAACTTACATATTTTCCATGGCTGCTTTTGTACTATAACGTGGCCTGTAAAGCCTAAAATATTTACTATCTGGCTCTTTACAGAAAGTTTGTCCACACTTACCTTAAATAAAGCTATGATCTAGTCCTCAAAGTACATTCCTAGATATGTTCAATGCAGGCTAAAGGAGTTTCTTGTCAGTGCATGGCTTTCAAGCCCAAAGTTTTGCTAAGCACCCAAACATAAAGCTAATACAGTAATAAATATTGAGCAAGGACTTTGTTGTTCTATCATTTTTGTCTTTCTTTTACACAAAATCCAGTAGTGAAATAGTGGGAATGTTCAGGGCAAATAAATTTATATCCTATGATAACAAATCTGAAAATATCAAACAAAACAAAACAAAACCCTTTATCCTTGTCTAATACAAAAACACATGCCCTTAGAAGGAAAATGAGAATGCTATTCATAGATGAATCCCCTTCACAATTTTCATACTGGTATGGATTATAAATATTAAAAGAAGAGTTCATTGTTTTAAGTGTGAAAGTATGTATGTACACGTAATGCTTAAACCAATAAAACTGGATGTTTCAAAGGCTAAATTATTTCACCATATTTGAAAAACTTCAAATGGCTTGAAAAGCAAATAAGCACACACAACCCTGAACTCTTGACCTTCCCCATCCTACCCCACTCAAAATTTGCCCCATTTAGAGACACTCCTCCATCTCAATACATGGTAACTCTATCTCTCCAGTTGCTAAGGCCAAAAAACTTGTGGCATGTTGCCTCTTCTCTTTCTTTTAGATTCCACATCCAATTTTGTGAAGAACTCTACCTTCAGAAAACAATAAAAATCTAGCCTCTTCCCAATACAGACGGTCCCCAACTTAAAATGGTTCAACTTAACGATTTTTCTACTTTACCATGTGTGAAAGCAATACACATTCAGTAGAAGCTGTACTTTGAATTTTAATCTTTTCCCAGACGAATGGTATGTGGTAAGATACTCTCTCACGATGCAGGACAGCAGCAGCGAGTGGCAGCTCCCAGTCAGCCATGTGATCATGAGTGTAAACAACCAATATGCTTACAGCTATTCTGTACCCATACAGTCATTGTTTTTCCCTTTCAGTGAAACTATTGCACTTACAGCTATTCTGTACCCATACGATCACTGTTTTTCTCTTTCAGTACGGTATTCAATAAATTACATGAGATATTCAACAATTTATTATAAAATAGACTTTATGTTAGCTGACTTTGCCCAAGTGTAGACTAATGTTAAGTCTTCTGAGCACGCTTAAGGTGGGCTAGGCTAAGCTATGATGTTTGGGAGGTTAGGTGCATTAAATGCATTTTTGACTTACAGTGTTTTCAACTGACAATGGGTTTATTGGGGGTGTAGCTCCATGGTAAGTCAAGGAAGATCTGCGTGTAGAACAGTAGTACCCTGGTCCCTGTCACCTTTATGTCTTGTTAAGGTTGCAGTAGCTTCATAACTCATCTTCCTGTTTCCACCTCTGATGCTTCTCTTCCCACTCCCTTCTCAAAACAACAATCAGTATGATCCTTACCATTCTCCACTAAAAAGAATTAACAAGTGTTCATTTTATTATTGTTTCAAAATTTTATAGATTTGAAGTTTTTTGAAGTATAATGGCATAAGAAATATCTATATCTATATTTATATCATCATCAGCATCATCATGATGTTCTAGCACATCATATCACTCATTTGCTCAAAACTTTCCAGAGGAGCCCATCTCACTCAAAGATAAAGTCAACACCATTAAAATCAAGGTCAGATGGTTGTCAGGGACTAGGGGTGGGGTGAGCATGTAATAATAATTGGCGGGAGTTCTGGGGGATGATGGAGAAGTTCTGCCCCCTGACTATGGTGGTGTTTATACAAATCTATATGTGCGATAAAATTCAAACAACTTTACACCAAACGACAATGATCAAAAGTGAATTTATGGAAAATCTCCTGGAATTTAAATGAAGTCTGTAGTTTAGTTTATTGGACCAATATCAATTCCTGGTTTTGGTACTATAGTTATATAATATGTTATCATTGAAGGAGCTGAGTGAAGGGTATGTGGGGATATTGTACTATTTTTGCATATGAATGAATTCTGAGTCTAAATTTCATTTCAAAATAAAAGTTTTTAAAAGTCTTCAGCACAGGGAGCTCAGCTTGGTGCTCTGTGATGACCCAGTTGGGTGGGATGGGGTGGGGGGAGGGAGGTCCAAGAGGGAGGGGATGTGTGTATGCATATGGCTGATTCACTTCACTGTGTGGCAGAAACTAACACAACACTGTAAAGCAATTATACTCCAATAAAGAAAAAGTCTCCTGCAAGACCTTGTATGACTGGCCCCAGTTACCTCAACATTCTCGTTTACTACTCTCAAGGTCATGGCCTCTGCTTCCACTGTCAGCCACCTTGCTATTGCTTTGTAGGCTTGTCCCATCCTTGGGTCTTTGCTCGAGCAGTGTCCTCAGATACTCTCTTGACTAACCTCCAAGTTTTGACTAACTATCACGTACAATGGCCTTTAATACTACAACATGCTACCACCCCACACACTTCCCAATCCTCTTACCTTGTTCTACTTTATTTTATTTTTCAGAGCACTTATAACCATCTATCATCATCATAATTTTCTTGGCTATTATGTTTATTTTCTGTCTTTCTGACAAAAATAAAAGCTGCATTGGGACAAGGATCTTTATTTTGTTCATAGATAATATCAAGTGGCTAGAAGGATGCTTTGGGCATAGTAGGTACTCTCTAAATAAGTGTTGAATTAAGTAGTAGATCTTGGATTTTAAGTAGTGGAGGTTTCTATGTGAGCAGTGGGCCATGCGCTCTTTCAAGAAAAAGTGCTGTTTCCAACCACTTTCTATGTGTAAGATTGACTTAAAGCCCCAGCAGAAAACAAATAAATAATATCTTTCAGTTGCTGCTGCAGGCACTATTGACAGCACATAATATTACTTCTTTCTTTGCCTTTTTGTTTTGCACAAAGTCAAAATCTCCCTCTGTGCTGACTTCCACACCAGGCTGATCCGTGAATGGCTGGTCTCCCATTGTCTCCTGTTAGTACTCTATGTGCCCCACAGCAGTTCCACTGAAATCTTTGAGGCTGACCTGCTATTGCTCAATACATCGCAGCTGCTTAGGCGTCCTGCTCTCATGCATTCCCTGCACAGTTGCTTCTGTGGAGTTATATTCCAACAAAGGCTGAGCTTGCCCTTCTCACTATGCCATTTAATTTCCATTAAGGTTTGCTGGTGGATGATGAGATGGCATGTGGAACCAGTCATGGTGTGTGTTTTCAGACTCAGTCCTTAAAAGGCTGTAAGGACACCCTTGAAAATCTGCTAAAGATGGCATTACATTTTAGAACTTTAGAATAATTTTATTACTTTAGCATTTGTATATTCTTTCCTCTTGATGCAATTAGAAATGTAATTCCTCAGTTAGGCTGTCTTTATATGTGCGGTGTTTTCCCCAAATGCTAACCTCTGGTTTGTTCTTTGTATGTTCGGCACCTTTTAATACTTCAGCTTTCAGTTAACAGTCATATGCACGGAGAGCTGTTCCCTGACCACTGAATTGAAAATACATTCTTACTTGTTCTTCTCCATGACCACACCCTACTTAGAACTTATCATTTTGTATGTATTTTTAAATCGTGTGACCCGCATGCTCTTTGAGGGCATGGGGAGAACTTCTCCTTGGTTTACCACTGTAACTTGGCACCTAGCACAGTATTTTTATATGATAGGTGATCAAAATAAGTATTTTATAAATAAGTGTACATTTGACAAAATTAATTTTCACATGCTATTTGAGTAAATTCATATACCCAGGAAATAATTAGTAAAACAAAAGATAACCACAAGCATCAGATATTGACTCATTCATAACTCTGGTATAGTATACTCACATTGTTCTTTGAAAGTACTTTTCAATCATTTAATATTTTAAGTACTTATTTAGAACATTGCACTACCTTTAACCTTCACACACACACAAATACTGACATATTTATTGTAGCATTCTCTAAATATATACTATCATAGTATTATATACATACTTCAATACTACAATAGTATTGAAGAGACAATATAATATTAGATATGATATAATAATAGACAAGATAACATTATAACGTTTTTTATAAAATAACTATTGATATTATTTAATTTGTTTACCTCATTGCATACCTATGCCCAAAGGTAAAACATAAAATATGCAATATTTTAAAGCTACAATTTTCATTTTCCACTGGAAAGAACCCAAGTAAATTATAACAAGCCTCAGAAAAAAACTGTCATATTTATATCTACCTAGCCTACCTAACTAGGAAGATCGAGTCTGACTCTCCACATATCTCTGTAATCAGTATCTACACTGATTTGAACCAGAATATTTCAGGGTATTTACTCTAGTGAGAAGTTAAGTTAATTTCCTAGGGATGCCATAAGTTACTACAAGTTGGGTGGCTTAAAACAACAGAACGTATTCTCTTACAGTTCTGGAGGCTAGAAGCCTAAAATCAAGCTGTTAGCAGCGCCATCCTCCCTCTGAACATTCTAGGAAAGAATCCTTCCTTACCTCTTCGTGGTTTCAGGTCGCTGCTGCCAATCCTTGGCTTGTAGCTATATCACTCCAGTTCTGCCTCTGTCTTCACATGGCCTTCTTACCTGTGTGTCTTCACATGAACACTTTATAAGGTCACTAGTTCTTGGATTTAGGGCCCATCCTAATCCAATATGACCTCATCTTAACTTAATTAATTACATCTACATAGACCCTATTTCAAAATTAGGTTACATTCAGAAGTTCCAGTATTCATGAATTTTGGGGGGACACTATTCAACCTAGTAGTACCTGCCCTCTTGCCCCCCAAACTCACATCCAACCTATATGCAATATACATTCACTCATCTCAACATTTTCAAAAATCTTAACCCATTCCCACAACAACTTTATGTCCAAAATCTCATCTAAATATCATAGAATCATAGAATCAAGTCTAAAATCTCATCTAAATATCATAGAATCAATCTCATGCTCTAAATCAAGTATGGCTGATAATCTGGATGTGATCTATCCTGGGGCAAAATTGCTCTTCATCTATGTACTTGGGAAACTGAAAAAACAAGCTATATGCTCCCAAAATACAGTGGGGGGACTGGCAAAGAATAAACCTTCCCACTCTCATAAGAAGAAAATAGAAGGAACATAGAGGTCATTTGTCCCAAGCAAGTCCAGATCCCAGGAGTGCGCATTCTGTTAGGTTTCAGGACCTGAGAACACTATTCTATGGCTTGATGCTCAGTTCTGTAGGCCCATAGATGCTCTATCAGCCCTACTCTATGTTCTGTTCCTCTTCAGCTCTCCCATCAATCCTACCCCTTAGTGAAATCCTTCTCATCTTTTAGTCTATTACTTAAATATTCTGAAGTAGATGAGGTCCCTTTGTTATAAATTCTCATATAAACACTTGTCTGCATGGCATTAGGGTTCTGCAGAAGAAATAGAAGTAATAGGAGATATAGATAGATAGATAGGTAGATAGAAGATAGATAAAGATAGATATAGCTATAGGTATCTTGAGTGAGATTTATTATAAAGAATTAGCTCACTTAATATTTGTCCTGCAAACAGATTGTACCTTCTTTTTTTCCCCCCTGTGCTATACAATAGGCACTCACCAGCCATCTACTTCATACATAGTAGTGTACATACATTGATCCCAATCTCCCAATCCATCTCACCACCCCTCCCACCTTGGTGTCCATGCTTTTGTTCTCTACTTCTGTGTCTCTAGTTAACCTTAAGAATACATTCCATATTACTCAGCCATAAAAAGAAACGAAATTGAGTTATTTGTAGTGAGGTGGGTGGACCTAGAGACTGTCATACAGAGTGAAGTAAGTCAGAAAGAGAAAAACAAATATCATATGCTAACACATATATATGGAATTAAAAAACAAAAAGAATGGTTCTGAAGAACCTAGGAGCAGGACAGAAATAAAGATGCATAAGTAGAGAATGAACTTGAGGACACGGGGAGGGGGAAGGGTAAGCTGAGACAAAGTCAGAGTGGCATGGACATATATACACTACCAAATGTAAAATAGATAGCTAGTGGGAAGCAGCCCCATAGCACAGGGAGATCAGCTCAGTGCTTTGTGACCACCTAGAGGGGTGGGATAGGGAGGGTGGGAGGGAGATGCAAGAGGGAGGAGATATGGGGATATATGTACACGTATAACTGATTCACTTTGTTATACAGCAGAAACTAATACACCATTGTAAAGCAATTATACTCCAATAAAGATGTTAAAAAAAGAAAAAACAGTCTGTAGTTAAAGCACTGAATAATAGCTGTCAATACAGAAATGTAAGGCAAAAAAAAAAAAAAAGAATGCATTCCAATATACATTAGGGGCAGATAAATACTGTTTGATTCCACTTATATGAGGTAGGTAGAATAGTCAAATTCATAGAGTCAGAAAGTACATTGGTAGATGCAGGGGCTGGGTTGGGGGGGGGGTAGGGGGATGAGGAGGGGAAATATGGAGTTAGTGTTTAAAGGGGACAGAGTTTCAGTTTAAGAAGGTGAAAAATTCGGGAAATAGATGATGGTGAGAGTTGCACAACAATGTAAATGTACTTAGTGCCACTGAACTGTACAGTTAAAGATGGTTAAAATAGTATGTTTTAAATTATGTGACTTTTACCACAATAAAAAAAAAATTAAAAAAAAAATTAGCTCACATGATTATGGAGGTTGAGAAGTTCCATGATCTGCAACCTGCAAGCTGGAGACCCAGGAAAGCCAATGTCGTAAGTTCCAGCCTGAGTCCAAAGACCTGAGAACCAGGAGTGCCGATTGTATAAGTTCTAGTCCAAGGGCAAGAGAAAATCCATCTCTCAGCTCAGTTGTTAGACAGAGAGAGAGAGAGAGAGAGAGAGAATTCAACCCTCCGCCATGCTTCTGTTCTATTCTACCCTCAGTATATTAGGTGATGCCCACCCACATTTGGGAGAGCCATCTGCTTTACTCAGTTCACCAATTCAAAGGCTAATCTCTTCTGCAGACACCCTCACAGACACACACAGAATAATGTTTAACCAGATATCTGGTATCCCTTAGTGCAGTCAATCTGACACATAAAATAAATCATCATGTGCATCTTTGTTTATCAGCACTTATTACAATTAAATAATTTCTGAAATAAATTTGTTAGTATCCGTGTCCTCAAATGGATAAAAACTATCAGAATAGAAGCAGAATACATCTTATTTACTCTTCCATCTCCAAAGCATACATCCATGTGTGGCATATACTTGGATCTCAAGAAATACTTTTTGAATTAATGAAAAAAAAAACAGATTTGGAATTCTCTCTTCAAATAAAACAACATGACTTTTCCACCTTGGGAGTTAATGTCATGGACAAAATGCCTGATTCCATATTGAAGTCCCAAAGAGTCATTAAGAATACTGATGAAGTGAAAACTAACTCTTATGCTTTTAATGATCTCAATATTTGAATGGAACTGGGAACTTTTAAAATTATTAAAATATTTTTGGGGAATTGATTAAAATTATTTTCAACATCTACAAAGTTATAATTGTAATAAATGAAAAATGCAACAAAATCTTCTTTGTTTTTAAGTAAACTTTCATCTAAGGCTGAATTTTCCAAAACTGGTATCATAGAGAACAGTATTCCTTTAAGGCTACCTTAGGAAAAATGGGGAATAGACTGGCCAAATAATTTTGGGAAATAATATATTCAATATCCTCCTTCACCTATTGACACTTTCATAAAGTACATTAATGAGGTAACAGCTCTGAGTAGTTCTGCAGAAAAGAAATTTTATTTTTTGAAAAAAAAATTGCCCCTCCAAAGACTTTCATTTTCATAGTCTTTGTAAACATTCTGATGCACCTTTATTTCATGGAACAGTTTTTGAGAAATGTGCAAAGTAAAATGTGATGTGGTCTTTATTGTTTAATTAATTCCTGTTCCCATCTAGAGTAAATTAGGAAAAAAGATGTCATTTCTTTTCAAGAAATAGTATCTGACTTCTTGATATATCCCTTTATTTGCTAAAATTATTATTTTAGGGAAATGTGTAGTAGAAAAACTTGCTTGATTTTTGACCCAGCTGCAGAGGTCAGGGAGTAAGCAGTATTTTGCTCCTTTGGACATGTGGACATTATGAAGCCTAGTACATTCTAAATAAAAGCCAGCTCCTGGGCTTCCCTGGTGGCGCAGTGGTTGAGAATCTGCCTGCCAATGCAGGGAACACGGGTTCGAGCCCTGGTCTGGGAAGATCCCACATGCCGCGGAGCAACTAGGCCCGTGAGCCACAACTACTGAGCCTGTGCGTCTGGAGCCTGTGCTCCGCAAGAAGAGAGGCCGCGATAGTGAGAGGCCCGCGCACCGCGATGAAGAGTGGCCCCTGCTTGCCGCAACTAGAGAAAGCCCTCGCACAGAAACGAAGACCCAACACAGCCAAATAAATAAATAAAATAAGTTTATTAAAAAAAAAAAAAAAAGTCAGGTCCTAAGAATGAGGACTGGTTGGACACCTATACTTTTTCTTGCACCCCTCTCCTCCATGTCAAATTTCCTCTGCCTTAGGTGAAGGTGATACTAGGAAGAAATTACTGTGGGAAGGTACATAGGCAATTTCTGTTTCTCATTTCTAACCTTAGAACCTCTCAGGATTTGACATGAGAGTTTGTTTTGGAACTTGTTGTCACTCAAGATTTTCCGGTCTACCGAGCACTACCAGAAGATACCTAAACATTTAAACTCCTAGGTTGGCCCTCAACTCTATCTCCTGGATACCTTTAATCCCAATGTACTCCAGAGGAGCACAGTCCTGCAAAGAAAGGCACTCCCAAGATCATTTAACAATAATGGAAACAACAAAAAGCGTGGTCTCATTTAATATTCATAAAAATCTATGAAATAAGTATTCTTATTATTTCTATTTCACAGAGAAGGAAATTGAGACCTAGAGTTTAAGTCACTTGTTCCAGGTCACACAGTTATTAAGTGAACAGATCGGATTTGAACCCAGATCAATTGGCTCCTTAGAGCTACTCCTAATTGCTACACCGTAGAGCACTCATGTTCATTGAAAACTGTTGCTTTATTGAAGCCAGCTTAGTTCCCACCTAGCTGAATTTGAATTTATCTTCATAGTATCAGGACTTAAGAAGTATTGTTTCGTATTTTAGATGTGTCAATATTGAATTGAGAATTTAAATTCAGTTGTAGCACAGTACATAAATTGGTGAACTTCAATTATTCCTATAAATTTAGATGAAAAACTCTATTTATATGTAAATGTTTATCAAAGACCTCTTTTTTCTTCCAATTCTAAAGACATAACTTTTCTTAAGCAATTAGCATATTCAATCATGGGTGATTTAAATATTTTCTTTATGTTTCTTTCACACTTTAAATTTATTTTTTTTTTATGTTCTCACTTGATCTCTATAATTGCTTTTATATTACTGTTCTGATTGGTTATAAACAATTGGTTTTATTAAAATGTGTATCATTAAAAGTAACTCAACTAAAAAATAAGATTAGACTGGAAGAAAATTTAGCGATGAAAAAATCACAGTCATTTGCCAAATATGAAATAACATTCTCAAAACCCATTTTAATGTATTCTAGTACATTTTTCTTCAGAAACAGAGATTCACTTATCCAACCTTGAAAGGGCTAAGACCTTTGGAAAACAATGGCCTTTAAAAAGATTTAAAATAGCAGTTCATTTAAAACAATGAAAATGTCTAATGTCTCCTACCATTCCTTCTCATCTTCTGCCTGGGTGTGTTTTTTTCTCAGAGAGCATAAGAAAGTTTGCAGAGTGTAAGGAAACTGGATGAACAGAAATCAGAATTCCTAAGGCAGAGATAGAAATTAAATGAAATAAAACATGTAACTAAAGGTGAGTAGTAACTAAACAGAATAGTGGGTGAAGTAAGCTTATCTTGCCAAAGATTATAATAGTTATAGTAGATGATAAGACCTTCAAGAAATTTCAGATGATGAGCATCATTGTAATTTTCTTCTTAACTACATTTATTTTTTTTAATAGATCTTTATTGGAGTATAATTGCTTCACAATACTGTGTTAGTTTCTGTTGTACACCAGAATGAATCAGCCATATGCATACATATGTCCTCATATCCCATCCCTCTTCAGCCTCCCTCCCATCCTCCCTACTCACCCTTCTCGGTCATTGCAAAGCACCGAGCTGATCTCCCTGTGCTATGCTGCTGCTTCCCACTAGCTAATTTACATTCGATAGTGTATATATGTCGATGCTACTCTCACTTCGCCCCAGCTTCCCCCTCCCACCCCGTGTCCTCAAGTCCATTCTCTATGTCTGCATCTTTATTCCTGCCCTGCAACTAGGTTACTACATTTAAAAAACGATGTCGGTGTACTTGAATTAGAAGTGAATAAGGGTTGATTCAAAGCATATCATTAATTATCCTTGGCTGTTTTACCCTGTGGCTAATTCAGATGTTACTCAGGCAAAGGAGGATTGATTTATTTAGTCTGGAATCCTATTCTCATTTAAAAAAAGGCTTCGGCACCACTGACTGACACTTACAAGTCAGCCCTGCTGTTCTCCTTGGAAGCCTGAAACAAAATAGCAAAGAAAGGATGTTTCTAAATGAGCAGTGAAAGTCCTCCATGTTGGAGGAAGGTATATTAAAAAGAAAGGCTTGGAAAGGAGATATTGCTATTTAAGCCAATTAAGTTTTTAAACATTGCTTTACCAGTGTTGTCCTGGTATGTCCAAACAACACAAAATCTATCATTGGTTTATTTCTATTTGAACTTTGACTTATTTTTAAATTTTTTTTTAAATTGCAAAAAAATAAAATAAAATAAAATCTGAGAATAAATGGGGACCAAGCAAAGGCTTAAAGTTTTATAATAGAAAGCTAACAGTTTCTGAGATGATCCTGAGTTTGAGAAAAGAAAAACAATAAACCGATATGGTAACATTTTGTTTTAAAACAGTGTGATTCCAGTAGGCTACAAGTACATTTTGTTAGTAAGTTTAACTGGTTCGAAGAAGCTCTCTTTGTTACTGGCTCATTTCACACTGGCCTTCAATAGAGTTCCTGCCAAATGTTTACAATAATGAAAAATACATGCGAAGTTCCTAATAGCTAGGATGTGCTTTCTGATGTAGGTTAAGAAAAATTATGAACTTAATTATTTGTGGTAGGTTAATGTAACTTCATCCATTTTTCCAAAGGATGCATTTAAATGCCAAAAGAAACAGTTCACTTGCCTCAAGCCACACAAGTCAGTAGCGGAGCAGTGCTTGAGAGAGATTAAAATTCACAACTTCTGACACTTAGTCCACTAGGCCACACCAGCTTCAAACTGACCCCAACAGATCAACTTGCTTCTTTATGAAAACACGTGTTTCCTAATGCTATTGCTGCTGAAAGATATGTCTGTTCATATGGCTAATCTTCATTACTTAGAAAGAAATAATAAGAAGGGATCACTCATCTTCAAGTTCACTGCATTCTCAAAAATTTAAAGTGATACTTCACATTTTTAAAAACTCCAAATTTGATTTTCCCTTTTTAAAAAAATTTCTTAACCTCTGTGGTCTACCTGGATTTTCATGTTTCTGTTTTTATTACTTTTGAGCCAGCAAAATTTTATTACATAATCAATGTGTTTGAAAGTAAGGAAATTGAATGTATTTTCAGGATTGTAGACGATTAGACATTATAAATTATGTTGATGACACATTAAAAGAGAAAGCCTAACTGTGCTGATTTTTCAAAAAAAAAAAAAAAAAATTCTGGTCTGTAACTTTAGCACTTTAGCTCTAGCAGTAAATCAGCTGAGCTGAAAATTTATAATGTTCTTTGAGGAAGGTGAAATTTATTATTAGCTTTTATATACTCCATTATTTTCCCAAAGTGCCATAAAATAATTTTACTGTTATTTTGCTGTTATAATAATTTGCTGTTATTCTTTGCAGCCTTCCTGTGTTGTGGTGAATGATATAATTTTTCTTATTTACAAGTTAGAGGAAAAAAACAACCTGAGGTCAAAGCAAGGTTTTCTATCTTATATAAGGTCACAGGATAAACCTGTGAGCATTAGTTAGAATTGAAAAAATAACACAGTTTTATGACACGATTGTTTCTACATTCCTACTCTTTTAAACATCACAATCTAATTGAAATATTACTTTTGTAACTCTATTGCGCAATAATAAGATCTTTCAAGTAATTAGTGTTCATTGTGTGCCAGACACAGTTTTATGTGATAACTTATTTAATCTTCAAAACAATCCTATGAAGATTTATTTTATACATTTTACAGAATGACTGAGGCACAGAGAATTTAGATGATATTCCTGCACCCAAGAAGGAGCATAGAGATGTGGTTCTCAAAGTGTGAACCCCAGAGCAACAACAGCGTCACTGGGAGTATGTAGAAATGCAGATCCTTGGGTCCTCCTCCAGACCAGCTGAGTTAGAAACTCAGACTATAGGACCCTACAATATGTGCTTAACAGGTTAATTTTGAAGCAAGCTGTAATCTGAGAACCACTGGTTTAGAACATAGGTTCTAGAGGTAGTCTACCTGCTTTTGAGTGACAAGATTTTTGATTATGAGCTGTGTGACTTGAAGTCACTGGTGTCTCAGGGCCTGAGTTGGGTTATCTTTAGAATGTGAGTGATAATAAAAGTACCTCTTTGAGGAGACTGTCAAGAGCCCTAAAAGTGTGTATAACAGATTTCAGGCGGCTAGTTTTCCTTCTGTGAATACAAATTCAAAACTTAATTTTAGTATCCATGGGATCAGAATTAATTTTTACATGAGGATCTATCAATATTATATATTAAAGTATTCTGCACGCTCTCTGACAGCAAATGGTTAGTAACTGAGGTCTCGTATTATTATTGTTGTTAGTAGTACTATTATGAATCATTGTCATTGCTAGCCATTATTTGACTTGTAGAAGACTGGGTTATGGGTTTACCTTTGACCTTAAGCTCAGGAATCCATTTCTGCCCCCTTTTGACTGGATTTCTGACCACTGCCTTCTTATTTGTGCCTGTCTGTCTTTAGCCAGCTGTTGGTCCACCTGTTCTTTATGACTAAGAGAGTTAGCCATGGGGACAGCTTCTTCTGATCTACAGCCAGCCTGACCCTCCCTTCTTTCTTATTTCCTTAAGACGAGATGCAGTAGTGTGTTGAATCTTGTAGCGTGAGCAAGAATTCAGTCCACCATAACCATTTTAAATGTGTGTCCCCTCTTATTTAGTACCTTTCTTTTAGTCGAAGTCAATAAATGTTATACTTAAGCACGTACATGTTATCAAATTTTGTCTGTGCCTCATGGTTGTAATTTTTTGAATAAGTTCAATGTCAACTTTCAAATACTACTTGCTATAAAATTTCCCTTATACATCATTTTTCTCTTTTCCTATTTCTTTCTGATAAAAAAAATTGTGCTTTGATTAAAAACAGCCATACAAAAACCATGTTTCTTCCCCAGAATATTTCCCAAGTTGTAACAACAATGCTTTTTAAAAATTAACCAAGTAAGAAAACTTATATTTCCTTCCTTTCTATATATTTGTAACTTTTGTGTACACAAAATATAGATTATTCCCATCATTTATTACTTTCTGATAATATTATGATATTCCCTGCTTCAGCACTGAGACAAAAAATGGTCTGTTCTTATTCATCAAGGAACATTAAGCCCAATAATATTGAGGAAAGGACATCTTTAAATATTCAGTTACTCTATCACCTTTTGTATCTCCTGAAAGGCACAAGTTAAGAAAAACAAAACAACTTAGAAATAGCAATCTAGCATAATGTTTTTAAATACTCCAAAGTAAGGTTATTTTTCTGCAGCATACAATAAAGTTGGATATATTTCTGATTAGTGTTCATAATAAATTTAAAGGATTTTTTTTTATGGCTGAAATTCCACAAAGTTAGATTTCACATGGGGAAGTCAAGTGTCCTGCATGAGCTTGACCTTCTCTGGTCTTCAGTATTCTTGGACATGATTATCTCTAAGATGCTTAGATCTCTGAATTTATGTCCAAGAAAAAGAAGGAGGAGAAGAAAAAATAAGAAAGAAAGAAGAAGGAAGAAGAAATGACCAGAAATATAAGGAAAGCAAATTCTGTCAAATGAGTCAGTTTACATTTACCACTATATAAGTTACATTACCAATTCTTGGCTAGTATCTTTAAAAATAAAATTTTTTAAATTATAACTTTAACTTAAAATTTCAATTCAATAAGTCCATAAGTCATATAATTTAGCTATATTCCACACATCTGTGGTTGTATTGATAGATTGCACAAAAATTATATCAGCATTTAAACTAAAACCCTATCTTTTACAAATAATGTAAAAGTTCAAAAGTGTAAAAGTGTCTTTGAACTTTGCTTTGCTGCAAGTGTCAAGGAATTAATCCATTAATACTTGTTAGAAAATGGAACTAAGTTATATACTATGCCAGAAATTTAAATATCCATGTGTGTTTGCAATGAGACAAAGAACAGTGTTCAGTGGAATCATAGTTCTCATTTTTCTAGTTGTGTGAGAGAATTGCTTGTTAAATACCTTAAAATCATTCCTGTTTAGTATAGTTTTGAATTTTTTACTTGATCCATATTTATATTTACTCTTTTCCTCTTTGTCCACATTCCTATTCAAAATCTATCATGTTTAAAAGTAAAAGTAACCATGTAACTCATAAAAAGGTGGAATATTATAAGGAGAATGAAGGGTATTATTTTTCACAACTTGGTAACATAAAGAGGTTTAAAGTAAACATGTAAAGCTGGGAGTTATTTTATGGAATTAGTGTTCTCTGACAGTTAATATAAAAGACTTAAGAAACCACATGTCTTTGGCCTGAAATAAATTCTGGCTTTATTATTTATTATAAAATTATAATCTTCATCAATGGTTGTGTTCACTAGTGGAAATGAATGTTTTCCTTATCTAAGTAAGTAGTTTATTAGTCCAAAAGTACATCTATTATCGTTGGAAGATAAATTTTCATCTTATTCAAGTAATTTCTGTGTGTTGAGCCAAAAGATTTGATTTCTTATTCCAACTCCTTTAGCACCACCTACGTTCTCTTTACGTTATCTCTCTAAGCCTCACTTTGTTTATGTGTTAATTGAAAATAGAAATGCTTATAAATACTTAACATGGAGATACAAATGAGATGAAGTAATAGCCTTAAAAGGCTATAAGAATGTAATTTCCTCTCAACTGTCCATTTCTGCATTCCTCCTATTTATTTTATATCTTTTGTTGCTTATACCTTAGATAAAATTTTATATTGATAGAACAGTAGCCACCTTCTTTCTTGTTGCCCATTTCCTTCAGCCTTATTTGTAAAATCTAACTTAGAAGAGAGCTTTCAATAAATACAATCCATGTGAATGAATGCTTTTCAAGTGGAAATTGAAGAGGCAAAAAATATGATGAGTGAAAATATTCAGTTGTAGTACACATAGTTGGTCTCATTACTCTTGGTAGTTATGTTCTATAAATGTGAATACAAGTGTAGACTCTTGCGAGCATCAGTTGATCAATACATAAACCTTCTTTTGTGATACCATAGTTAATATATATTGTTGATTCATTAGCATTAAACTCAAGGCCAACAGCACTATAACTCTAGTCTGGGGAAGATTTTTGAAGTCATGTATCTTCTCTGTAAGGCACATTACAGCCTTCTTGAGTTTAAAACATTAGGCAACACTTCAGCACTATGGCTTGAGGCCATTTAAAATAGTGAACTCACCAACATAAAGCACAAAAATGTGAAAAATGTGGCAATAAATGGACCACAAAAAGGACACGTTTACAGTATGAGACCTGAAACAAGAAGGCAGAATCCGCCTTGTTTGACCTCAGCTGGGAATTGTACATGTTGTGCAACAATTTTTTTATCACTCTGTGCATGCCCTCAGATGACCAGGGACTGGCCACAGGTATTGACATTGGAGTCACAAATAAATTTTAGTGTGTATACAAATTCACAAATACAGAAGCCACAAGTAATGAGGATCAGCTTCATTTGTTATTTCCTATTTGTACACCACTCTCTCATTTTGTCCAAGCCTCATAATAGTTCTTTTTCTCCTTTTTGGCATGTTTTAAATTTATTTACTTTTTAAAACTTGAAGAAAGTAAATCTTTCCATCTCTGACAGGTTAGTGCTCTAGTGTTTTGTTCTATTTTAGCATTCTTTAGTACTTTATTAATATGACATACTCAGATGCTAACTAATTGAAATAAATGATTTGTAAGGAACTTGCAAGTATATTTAGAGAGGAGAAAAATTAGGGCAAGTGATTTAAATAAAATCATCAGACTCTTTGTTTAATGATCTGTATTAAATTCTAACATTTTCTAATGAGTAAGGAGTAATATCCTAATCTGAATGTTATAGATTTCCATGAAGTAATAGAGAACAGAAAAACATGACTGTAAGATGTATCACTTGTGTCATAATTAAAATAACTTATCTAGAGGTAAAAATCAATACCTTTGATAGAACCATCATTTTGATATAGTGAATTGAATGCGTGCCTTGTACCCCTTCATGTCACAGTTTTCTGCACTTCTGAAGACTGAATAGTGATTTTGGTTGTTAACCAGGGAGGCAGGATAAGGTAGCTTAACCAAGAAAATTTAAGGAGAACTGAAGCCAATCACATAATCCTCACCAAGCCACTCTTCCCAATACAAACATTAAATGAGAGGATTGCCATCTTTCCTGTACATATACATCTATCAGATTTCATGCTCCCATCTCACTAGGTTGATATGTATGGTAGTTACTGCACATTTATAACTTTTTTGAATTCTTCCAACCTTCTGTTCAGTAGACATTAATACTTCCAGAATGTTACTAATGATGAAACTAAAGCTGAGTGGTTGTGACTTGTTCAAATCAAACAGCTAGTAAGTAGTTTAATTAAAATTGAAGTTAAAGTTGGAGAGACTCATCCATAATTTTCCCACTACATCTGGTATTATGTATATCAAACCAAAATTCCTACTATTGTGTATGCTATAAGATAGTCCTTGGAGGAGCAATGTCATTTCTACACACTCCTTTCCCTGGAGATTCGTGTTCTTCAAAAATCACCGACAGCTCCTAAAATCAAGAAGACATGACAGAAGAAAGAAAAACCCACCAGAACTGTGATAGTTCTAAGACAAGACATCCTCATGATAGAGGAAAATGGATTTCCCTTTACAGCTATACATTCCCTAAACCTTCGCAGCGTATAGCTGGGAAAATGTGCATTTGTAGTCATACTAACAAAGTTCTTAACTTGTGAGAGTGCTAAGCCTTCATTTGTAAAAAGTGAGAATTAAGATACCTCTCTTGGATGCTAAGAGGTTCAAATGAGATGTAAGGGAAAGTGCCTTTCAAAACACACCTAACTCACTTACAAATGTGCTCACTCCCATCAACTTGCTTCTCCAACCTTGAATTTTCTCAGTAATACATTAAAATGCTTCAATCTTTTCCACAATGGATAGCTAACAGGATATAATATACAGTTTGTACGATTTTATGTAGAGCTCTTCATGCTTGGTTTAAGTATTCCAAACCTGTATCATGGAAAAAACCTTGGTTTCTTTTATTCCTTAAATAAATATGTATTGAGAACGTATGAAAAGCAATGATTTTGCTGAGAACTAGTACTGTAATAACAAGTAAAGCAAAATATCTTCCTTCAGTAAAAGGGAATACAATGCAATGCAATACAGTACGTATTCTGCATAACCCAGGAGACAGATACACTTGATCAAGTTTTGGAGGGTTGCAGAAGGTAATGTGCGAACTGAACCCTGTGGGATGAGTAGCGGTCAGTGAGCACAGGACTGGGGAGAAAAAGCAAAGGGAAAATTTTTCAAAGAGGCCACAAGGCAAGAAAAACAGCGCTTGCATTTTTAAAATAGATGCTCTCGAGGATATGCATCTTCTATAAATGTCCATGCTCTTAAATTGTACATAGGTAATTTCTACTTCAGAACATATTCTGACTGATGTATCAGCGTCACAGAATGCCAGCCATAAAAACATGTCAACCTTTTAAAGAATAAGTGATAGTATGAAAAGGCTCATAACACCTTCTCTTAATCCCTCCCCCCTCAGATAGGGTGTCTTTAGAGCATTGCACTGTACAGAGTGAGGATGTCTCTGCCTGGGTGCTTAAATTATTGATTAAACCTGTCACTAGCAAATTCTTTAAACTGGATACATGTTGATTGAGTAGGAAGGAATATTTAAATGGATGCCTGACTGTGAAGAGAATGGTTTTGTAAATTTCTTCACAGTGCTCCTAATTAAAGTTCTGATAATACAGTATTGTGAGATAACTTGTTCTCTTCTATTATTAATGTGGCAATTTTAAAATGTGCATATAAATTAAAAACACAGGAGTCAAAAGCAGCAGAGATTGATAACAGTTCTTCCCTTACCTCTTAGACGTTGTTTGGGGAAGAAAATATGAAATAGGTTTGATTGAGAGAGAAAGTTTTACCAGGCTTTCTATATTCAGGAGAAAGATTTATGATTCTAATCTGAATAGCCCTCTTAGGAAGTCTAGGTTCCCACCAAACACAGGAAATGATGTATTTTTCTACAGCACTAAAGGACACATTATGTATTAAAGGGATATCTGAGAGTCAATCTGTTTTGAAGCTATCCAGCTGCAGTCCTAACTTAAATAGACCATAGCAACTTTTATACTTTTCAAAGTGATATTAAGGATCAATATAAGAGTTTTCAACAAGTAGATCCCTTTTAAGATGTCATCTTATAAAGCTCATGATTAATTGCATAGATACTCATATGAAACAGCATTGCCTATCCCATCCCCCCCAAAAAACACGCTAGATACATGCAAAGTAATGAAAACATCAGGGCCATGCTATCTCTCTGTATGCTACTGTACTATCAATTTTCATGTCTTGAGGCTATTCTAATATCAAAGCATACTTTTTTCTCTGAAAACTTCTAATTTTTTCTCCAAATAGATGGTTCTCTTATCTGAATGCAAGCAATGATGATGATGATACAACACACTAATTCTGAATTTTATGTGGAATTATTACATGCACATATAATGAAGTAGTGATATCTAAAATCCAACTATAATGTAACTGTATAAAAAAATCCTTTAAGCTTTTGAATATATTTCTAGTCAACAATACAGTAGATCTTTCATGCATTGAAAATTTTTCATTATATGAATATGTGAAAATTAAAAATCTGAACTGGCAGGAACATCTAAAGAACAAAACAAAAATAAGTTTACACCACAAAACTTTAGTTGAGAACTAGATGGCAATGGTAGAGCTGTTCTAGGCCACTGAAAACATGATTCTTTTACACAAAGTATTTTACTTATGCATTTCAAGACATGTTACTATAAGAATAACACACCCTGGAGAGCTTTTATTTCATGGGTTTATAGTTCAAACTCTAAACCACCCATTTTAATAGGAAAAATGATCCTAGTGTATTCTATTTGTTGTCATAATATGATGGCCTGGTGTTTTGTTGCTCTCCCTCCAAAGATTTCCTGAAACTTTGTCAGTGACTGTTCATGTTCCCATTTATGTAAATTCCCTATGTATTAGCTAATACAAGTTAAGCCATTGATTCTTTTTCCTCCTTTTAAAAAATCTTTTACACAATGATTCTCTATCAGACTCTCCTTGGATGGTGAACATGGTTTCAGTGGGGTGTTTTAACTGTCTTCTCACGTCACAGTCAGGAGGTTGGCTGTAGCTGCCTTTCCAAGGAAGGTTCATGAGGTTTCTCTAAAATATATTTTATTTTTTGACAAAGATCTTTGCTTTTACAAGCTTTACGATGGGTTTATACTTTTTACAAGATGCCTTTCTCAAACATGCACAATTCCCCAGCAGTCTTTTAAAATCGAGTCAAAACACTTTTCTTTTGGAGGAGTTTTACCCCAAAGACTAGTATGTTATACATATTTCCTGCTTGACTTTTCATTTTAAAAGATTTATTCTTAATCCCAGGCATATTGGGACATTATTCAGACAGGGTATCAAGTTTGCTCGGCCTCAGTGGCATAGTGGCAGCCTGCATATTGCCGCAAGAGGAGCTGGAAACAGGTCTCTGCCCTGTAGGCGGTTAGAGTCGGAGAAGCTTGGCTTTGCCAGGTGGGAAATCAACCTGTCAGGAAGAGGCCTGGAAACATGATTAGTTTACTAACTTCATTTAAGGAAAACGTTTGCAACACCGTGTTGCCTCTGCTCTTGGAGTCTGCCGTTGCTAAACAATCCGGTGTTTCATATGGACTGAGTGGAAGGCCATGTGCACAACCAGCAGGAGGACCTTCCAGGCTTGTGGGCTTCCTCTGCCTTGTGATCTGGTGGACTTCTTGTGCAAAGCCCTATTTTTGTGACTCCTTCTCTGCCTTCTCTCCCAATAACCCACCACAATGAATACACAAATCAGGAATAAAGTGAAAGAGAGGTTGCTCTACTATTTTCAGATCTTAATAAATCTTATTAAAGATTTGTTTATATAAATTATCAGCTTCTCTGGTAGAGCATTTCTAATGACTAGGCTCTATGCCTCAGAGGTTTGCCTTAATTTCCCAGAAGAAATGCTCTAAAATGAGTGCAAATTAACTTTTAGAAAGAAGATAGATTTCATTCCTCTTAAGTGCCCCAGGCTGGGGGAGGGGTGAGGCTGAGCTCACATTAAGTGTGTTTAGAACTGCATCCTTAACTTGAGGATTCTTAAATATGCATTTGACTTGCTTGGTGGTAGTTTAAACTGTGGAAAATTTGAACCAAATGTGTATACGGTGGGGTTGTTTTTCTCCCCAAATTTTTAAATAGCAGACTATCATTTAAATTCCTGGAGTAGCCTTTTATTTTAAATTTAAAATTGTTTTTTGCAAGTAAATAGCTATGGCAAAGGAACTAAACTGTTTTCTTAAAGATTATTTCTTATTAGTGTGTGCACTTACTCACAAAAGCCCATTCAGGTAGGAAGAAATATGTTCTCTTGTCCTAAGTAATGAGTTTTAAAAACGAGTTATTTCTTATTAATGAAACTTACTCTGTTTACCAAAAGAGTTAGAGAAAAGGTCAGTAACAAGAAGTTGTACTACACTTTAATATTTATAGTTATTGATTGTATTCATATACCTCATGCTGTCTATGGCTAATTAATTTTTATACTTTCTTTTATGTATAGCTGTCTTTTGATTACGGGCTTAGACATGAGTTTAATAAATGTTCAAAATAAATGGTACCAAAATTTCAAAGATATTATTCAGTTTGTTTAAAATTCAGTGAAGTGTGCTAGTGTGTAAGCTGATTTTTAATGTAAGACTTTGACTAATTGACTTTTTTTTTCAACAACTAAGTGTTCCTTAATAAGGCCATCTGTCACAATAATGGCTCCTACAGTACTTATCTGGTATGATCCTAAAGTAAGGGTAGGACAACTATGTTATATATTTGATTACTAATTTGTCTTCTTGTTAATTGTTGACTACAGTCCTCTTTGTTAAGTAGTCAATGGTCATAAAAAATAGTATCTGAACCCTCAGTATTATTATATACTTCATTGGGAAAAACCACTGTAGACTAAATATGGTATGAAAAGAGACATTTACTTCAGTAACAAGAAATGATCTCTATTAAACTTGTTAAACCATAGTATCTGACAGTGTTCTAATATCACCCTAAAATTTGAACTGTCTTTTCATTCATCCCACTTATCAACTCAGAAAAAAATATATAAAATTATTAACTACAGTGTTTAAACATTCCTTGCTGTGTGTGCACCTGTCTGGGTATGTGTGTGTTTGTGTGCATGCGATGGGAAGCACAGAATTAAATACTACATCAGTACAGCCATATATAAAATTGAGGTAATGGCATTTACTTTCTGAACATATCAATGGGTTTATAGAGTAATGCTCATGTTTCATAATGACTTTTAACTACTATTTCATAGAAAATACTGATATTCCAGGTAGGAAGCTAGATAGACTTTTAAACAGGACTTAAGGAATAAGTGGTTATAGGCAGTCCACCTACAATTCTGTGGTTCTGCTATAGAGACAGCATCTCAGAGTTAACAGTAATCAATACAAAGGCTCCAGAGGATTGAAAAGAAAAATGGGGCTGGAGTTGAGGAAGGGGTGGCGTTGTCACCGTGTCTCTCTCTTGTACAGCTTATACAAATCAAAGCACTTGAGTAGTGACAAGTGATGTTTCTATTCTCATCAATCAGTACTGAGTGAACTATTCTGGAGGGGATGATTGCTTTTCAGAGAGTCAAGCATGGTATAATCGGGTTTCAGGTGAACTAAGCAATGCATCAATATAGTTATAAGATATGGTTTTGTTACACGAAGACATCTGCATTGTATTTATGTGTGTCTTACCTCTGTACACAGCCATAAAATATATAGGGGATATACCACTTAGTAATAAGTATGATGCAATCATATGTATTATATAAAACATACTAACAATACTGTCTTCACTATTTTTCTCTAACTATGAATAGGGTGGATTTTGAGTTATTTTCTCAAAAGTGGGAATAGCTGTATCCTGCACATAATTATGATCCTTGTGATTGGACTTGTATATATACGTATATTATATATATATATATTATATGTATTTATATATATTATATATTTTTAAATTGAAGTATAGTTGATTTACAATGTTGTCTTATTTCTGCTGTACAGTGAAGTGATTCAGTTATACATACATATACATTCTTTTTTATATTCTTTTCCATATGGTTTATCGCAGGATGTTGAATATAGTTCCCTGTGCTATACAGTAGGACATTGCTGGTTATACATTCTCTATGTAATAGCTTACATCTGCTAACCCCAACCTCCAACTCCATCCCTTCCCCACCTTCCTTCCCCCTTGGTAACCACAAGTCTGCTCTCTATGTCTGTGAGTCTGTTTCTGTTTCATAAATAAGTTCATTTGTGCCATATTTTAGATTCCACATATAAGTGATATCTTATGGTATTTGTCTTTCTCTTTCTGACTTACTTCACTTAGTATGATAATCCCTAGGTCCATCCATGTTGCTGCAAATGGCATTATTTCATTCTTTCTTATGGCTGAATAATATCCCATTTCTATATGTACCACATCTCCTTTATCCATTCCTCTGTCGATGGACATTTAGGTTGCTTCCATGTCCTGGCTACTGTAAATAATGCTGCTATGAACCTAGGGGTGCATGTATCTTTTTGAATATAGTTTTGTCTGGATATATAGCCAGGAGTGAGATTGCTGGATCATACTGTACTTCTATTTTTTGGTTTTTGAGGAACCTCCATACTGTTTTCCACAGTGCCTGCACCAACTTACATTCCCACGAACAGTGCAGGAGGGTTCTCTTTTCTCCACACCCTCTTCAGCATTTGATATTTGTAGACTTTTTAATGGTGGCCATTCTGGTCAGTGCAAGGTGGTACCTCATTGTAGTTTTGATTTGCATTTCTCTAATAATTAGTGATGTTGAGCATCTTTTCATGTACCTATTGGCCATCTGTATGTCTTCTTTGGAGAAATGTCTATTTAGGTCTTCTGCCCATTTTTCGATTGGGTTGTTTGTTTTTTTGTTGTTGAGTTTTATGAGCTGTTTGTATATTTTGGAAATTAAGCCTTTGTCAGTCGCATCATTTGCAAATATTTTCTCCCATTCTGTAGGTTGTCTTTTCATTTTGTTTATGGTTTCCTTTGCTGTGTAAAAGCTTGTAAGTTTGATTAGGTCCTTTTTGTTTATTTTTGTTTTAATTTATATTGCTTTGGGAAACCTATACAAATATTGGTACGATTTATGTCAGAGGATGTTTTGCCTATGATCTTTTCCAGGAGTTTTATGGTGTCATGTCTTAAGTTTAAGTCTTTGAGCCACTTTGAGTTTATTTTTGTGTATGGTGTGAGCGTGTGTTCTAACTTCATTGATTTACATGTCACTGCCCAACTTTCCCAACACTACTTGCTGAAGAGACTGTCTTTTTCCCACTGTATATTCTTGCCTCCTTTGTTGAAGATTAATTGACCATAGGTGTATGGGTTTTATTCTGTTCCATTGATCCATATGTCTGTTTTTGTGTCAATATCATGTCATTTGATTACTGTAGCTTTGTAGTATTGTCTGAGGTCTGGGAGGGTTAGATCTTCTGCTTTGCTATTTTCCTGAGGATTGCTTTGGCAATTCTGGGTTTTTGTGACTCCATATAAATCTTAGGATTATTTGTTCTAGTTCTGTGAAAAATGTCATGGGTAATTTGATAGGGATAACATTATATCTGTAGATTGCTTTGGGTAGTATGGCCATTTTAACAATATTAATTCTTCCAATCCAAAAGCATGGGATATCTTTCTATTTCTTTAATCATCTTCCACTTCCTTTATTAATGTTTTATAGTTCTCAGCACATAAATCTTTCACCTCCTTGCTCAGGCTTATTTCTAAGTTTTTTTTTTTTTTTTTTTTGGGTGCTATTTTAAAAGATATTGTTTTTTACATTCTCTTTCTGATATTTCATTGTTAGTGTAAAGAAATGCAACTGATTTCAGTATGTTAATCTTGTATCCTACTACCTTGCTGAATTCATTTATCAGTTCTAGTAGTTTTTGTGTGGCTTCTCTAGGATTTTCTATATATAGTATCATGTCATCTGCATATAATGACAAATTTACCTCTTCCCTTCAAATTGGATACCTTTATTTCTTTTTCTTGTCTGGTTTCTGTAGCTAGGACTTCCAATACTGTGTTGAATAGAGATGGTGAGAGTGGGCATCCTTGTCTTATTCCAGATTTTAGCAAGAAGGCTTTCAACTTTTCACCATTGAGTATTATATTGGCTGTGGGTTTGTCATAAATAGCTTTTATTATGTTGAGATATGTTCCCTCTATACCCACTTTGGTAAGAGTTTTTATCATGAATGGATGTCGAATTTTGTCAAATGCTTTTTATGCCTCTATTGAGATAATAATGTGGTTTTTGTCTTTTATTTGTTGATGTGGTATATCACATTGACTGATTTGCGTACGTTGAACCATACTTGTGAACTTGGGATGAATCCCACTTGGTCATGGTGTATGATCTTTTTTATGTGTTGTTGGATTCGGTTTGATAATATTTTGTTGAGAATTTTTGCATCTATATTCATCAAAGATATTGGCCTGTAATTTTCTTTTTTGGTGGTATCTTTGTCTGGTTTTGGTTTCAGAGTGATGGTGGCTTCATAGAAAGTCTTTGGGAGTGTTCCTTCCTCTTCAATCTTTTGGAAGAGTTTGAGAAGGATTGACAAAATTTCTCCTTTGTATGTTTGGTAGAATTTGCCTGTGAAGCCATCTAGTCCTGAACTTTTGTTTGTAGGGAGTTTTTAAATTACAAATTCTATTTCACTTCTAGTGATTGGTCTGTTCAAATGATCAGTTTCTTCTTGATTCAGTTTTGGTGGGCTGTAAGTTTCTAGACACTTGTCCATTTCTTCTAGGTTGTTGAATTTGTTGGCATATAATTGTTCATAGTATTCTTTTATGGTTTTTTGTATTTCTGCGGTATCAGTTGTTTCTCCTTTTTCATTTTTTATTTTGTTTATTTGGGTTCTGTCTCTTTTCTTCTTGGTGAGCCTGGTCATAGGTGTGTCAATTTTGTTTACCCTTTCAAAGAACCAGCTCTTGGTTTTATTGATTTTTTCTATTGCTTTTTAAATCTCTATTTTATTTATTTACTGGACCTGTATATTTTACTTAGAAGATTAGCTCATGATAATAATAGATATTATTTACTAAATATTCTCCATGGTGTTCACGTATCTGTGAAGGTCCATTCATGCAGTCTTTTACTCAGCACAGTTTTATTGAACATCTACTCTGGACTAGACATACCTCTAGGGTCACATACCATGGTGAGTAAATATAGATCCTGTCTTGGCCCCTCTGGCATTTTCAGTCTTTGAGCCAAAACCAAAATTGGAATAATGATTTAGTCAAAATTGTGATGATGGTTATAATAACCTATTCTCAAAGGTCACTGAGAAATGACGCTTAAGCTGATATCCTTCAAAAATTTACTGATCACTTACTACAAGCAGACACTTTAATGGATGTTGGGGAAACAGCAGGAACACAGATATATATCCTTTAATATAGAAGTTATCTATTATTCTTCTTGTTGGTTAATCATAAGCCATAAACACCTTTTCTTGGGGTAGATCTGTAAAAGCATAGGTTATCTACCATGTATCTTTCATTCAAAGCTTCTTTTCCTGCCTTTTATCTTTCTCAGCTCCATCCCCTTCCTACACAATGGGGAAGCAATGTTCAATTTATTCATATTCAAGGGAATTGATAGATCATTACTTTTAATGGCATATCACAACTTAATTTGATGCATACCATGCTTTCTTATGTTTTTATTTGCTATCCTGGTATTTTTGAAAGATCCGTTATCAATTATAAGTGCCAATACTGGGATAACAAGTGAATAAATATGGAAAATGTAGTGAGTTATTGCAACACCCACCATGGGCAACCAAATAGATTTGCCTTTTCTCTATAGCAATAAAACAATCCTCTACACCAAAGCTGAAATGTGTCATGGCTTTTTAAGTATAACAATATAAATTACTGTGTGCCATGCTGATTTTGGGGGTCAGGTTAACTGATAGATGAATAACAGGAGCCATTGAAAGTTTTTGCCTTTATTTTTTGGAATTTAAGTTGTATTAACCTTTGTATAAATACCAATTTAACAACCGGCTATTTCCGTACTTTACTTGATATGGGAGTAGTCAGGGCAAAAGAATGATTGTAGATCCAACCAATACAAATAACTATGTTTGGAATACAGGCATAAGGAATTTGCTCTCAGATGAAGTAAAAGGGCATGAACAAGTTTTAACTAGTTATTATGGGTAATAGAAAGAATTTATTGTAGCAAAGTAGAATAAACAGCGAAGCAAAAAGAAAATGTTTAAACTGATGAGTAGTGTCAGGTTTTCTGAAGGTTCAGCCTTGTTTATCTGAATCTTCATGAAATTCTGTGTAGGTAGCTTCCTAAAGTAGAGGAAAAACATGTAATATTGCAGTGTTACTGTCATTTACTCAGTGGAGGCTGGTAAGGTGGATAAAGCACCTGAATATGAGAAAGTAACAAAATGGTCCATATATGCTTCCACTGATCTTCCCCAAGTAAACTACCAGTAATAATACTGGGGGAAGAAAAACCCAGTTATATTTTCACCTTGCAGGAAACATTTCTGCTGATTTTCAGAAACCACCAATCACAAAATGTCAGGGTCCTTTTTATCTAAATATGCATTTCACAACACACTGAAGATAAGGAAAGCTTTTTCTGCAATATAATTTCGAATTATCTTAAATTAATTCTGAAAGATAAGTAGAAATCAGGGTCTGACATAAAATGTGCTGGGGTTGTTAGAAAATATATAATTTCTATTCTTAACTCCACCAATAACTTTTAAGACTGTTGACTATGTCATTGAGCCTCAATGCAGCTCTTCTTTACGCTGAGCTGACTACTGTTTGGCTGATGAAGACATTTTACATATGCATTAAAGTAATGCAGACATTAAGAGGTTAAATGAGAGCAGAGCAGAAGCACAATAACTGGATGACAAAATAGCTCAAAAATGTTACTCATTTCTATCCCCTTTTCTCCCATATTCTGATTCTTTAAATATAAATCTCATTGTATATCACAGTGAAACACAAAATGAAAGAGAATTTATATTCTATACAAGTAGGTTTGACACTTAACTGCTACAAATTTGAAAATTCTGTTTCTTCTCCTTATATAAATATGCACCAGAATTGAAGATAGAAAACAATCATAATCAAACAAATGGAATATATTTAATTTCCTCTTCTTAACTTTTTTAAAAGGTAAAATTGCAGCTCCTCAATTTTAGGGTTTGCATTAAAAAAAATTCTAGGAACTTCCATGGACTTTTCTATCCATATTTCCTTGTCAGATTTAGCTTTTAGTCATGTATCTCAGTGGTGTGCTAACATAAATACAGGACATTTGTTATAGACACAAATGTCTACACTTATACCAATGTACTATAAAATGTTATCATTTTATTAATATTAGAATTTTATTAAAAATGTTATTAACATTAATTATATTAATTTGATCAATTTAATATTCATATTAAATTTGTTACAAATTATATTACTAGTAGTTATTCATTATATTTATTGATTATATTTATTATCATAAATTTAATTAATATAGGTGTAGAATTTCATACACATATATGCAACAATGAACAGAAACTGTATATAAAAATAATTCTAAAAAATTAACTAAGTCAAACTTGTATCCAAAGCACATATTTGTTGTTGTCACAGAGATATATTCTGGATAATATAATACTATTTTCATTTGGAAATCCATACACATTATCTTTAATAAACTGCATATTTTGGGAAGTTCTATAAATGCAACTTGCTTCATCTTTTTTTTTTTTAACATCTTTATTGGGTATAATTGCTTTACAATGGTGTGTTAGTTTCTGCTGTATAACAAAATGAATCAGCTATACATATACATATATCCCCATGTCTCTTCCCTCTTGCATCTCCCTCCCTCCCGCCCTCCCTATCCCACCCCTCTAGGTGGACACAAAGCACCGAGCTGACCTCCCTGTGCTATGTGGCTGCTTCCCACTAGCTACCTATTTTACATTTGGTAGTGTATATATGTTCATGACACTCTCTCACTTCGTCCCAGCTTACCCTTCTCCCTCCCCATGTCCTCAAGTCCATTCTCTACGTCTGCGTCTTTATTCCTGTCCTGCCCCTAGGTTCTTCAGAACTTTTTTTTTTTTAGATTCTATATATATGTGTTAGCATATGGTATTTATTTTTCTCTTTCTGACTTACTGCACTCTGTATGACAGATTCTAGGTCCATCCACCTCACTACAAATAACTCAATTTTGTTTCTTTTTATGGCTGAGTAATATTCCATTGTATATATGTGCCACATCTTCTTTATCCATTCATCTGTTGATGGACACTTAGGTTGCTTCCACGTCCTGGCTATTGTAAATAGAGTTGCAATGAACATTGTGGTACATGACTCCTTTTGAATTATGGTTTTCTCAGGGTATATGCCCAGTAGTGGGATCGCTGGGTCGTATGGTAGTTCTATTTTTAGTGACTTTCTTCATCTTTGATAGGTTTTTTTAAAAACTCAGGGAAAGTGTTTGGAACTGTTAATCACGGTGGAGGCTTCAGAAAAATAAACCATTCCAGCTATACTAATGAGACCACTGATAAATTCTATCTAGAATATTCAGGAATATTTAGATTATATTGAAAAAAATGTGAACTCAGTGAAAATTTTACCTACCATCAACTTCTTCTCAGGTGTGAAACCTTAGTGACTTAATTCTACAATCTTTATATTACTGATTTAAAAATCTTGATAATGTGGTTTCCCCTGATTACTTTTCCCGAGTAAAAAATAACATTCTATCCCTTGCTAGCCAATGGATTTTTTAAAATACAACCAGATTATATGTTTCCCTCCACCCATACCTTTAATAGCCCCCTTCAGCTGTGCTTCCTTTTTCATCTAAAATGAAATTCCACTTCTTACTATAGCCTGGAAGCCCTGTCCATTTCCTTCTTCGTGGAACTTAGCCCCTACCTCTTTCATCCTCACTTATTTCGCTCCAAGTACTGTTCTTAACACAGAAGTTAGGACAATTATTTAAAAATATAAGTCATTTCATGTCTCTCTTTGTTCAAAGGCTGACAATTGCTAAGGTCATTTCCTTTGCTTAGAATATTCTCTGCCACCGGACTGTCTAATAGTTTTCCATCTCTTGATATCAGGGCCTCAGAACAAATGTTACTCCTCAGAGAAGATTTCCTGGACTACATTCATTCATTCAATAAATGTTGAAAGAACACTTACACGATAGGCAGTTACCTCTGCAATTGGAATACAACATTGAATGACAGACAAAAATCTCTGCCTTTATGATGTTTAAACCCTAGTAAAGAAGAAATCATACAACAAAATAAATCCATCAGAAGACAATACTTTATGGGGAGCACAAATAAATTGTAAATGGAGAATAAGATGTTCTAGGGATTGGGGTTGCAATTTTTAAAAGGAGGGCCTCACTGAGAAGGTGACATTTGGATGAAGCCCTGAAGGAATTGAGGAAGCAAACCATGCTGATAGAGGGAGAGCATGCCAGGCATTTGCAGAAGAGCAAAGGCCCTGAGGCAGAAGTATTATTGGTGTGTTTCATGAATATTAAGGAGGCCAGTTTACCAGAGTGAAGTAGGAAGAGAGGGGTGGCATGTAAGGGAAGTAGCATAAGAGACATGGGCCAGATCAGGTAGGGTCTTATAGTCCATGCTGAGACTTGTGATTTTATTTGAGTAAAATCAGAGCCATTGGAGTCTTTGGACAGAGGAGGCATATCCTCATCCTCCAATTCATGCTTACTCTGCTGTGTTGGAATGAAGCTCTATGTGGGCAAAGTGAACCCCGAGAGACCAGTTAGGAAGTTTTCCAGTAATTCAACCAAGAGATCCAGGAAGTCTTAGAAAATGGTGGCAGCAGTGGTGAGAACTGGTAAAATACTGGATATAGTTTGAAGGTAGAGTTGACAGAATTTGCTTTGGATATAAGAAGACAGAAAAAGGAGTCAGGATGGCTCCTGGGTTTTGGGTCTTAGCAAAGGGAAAATGCCATTTACTGTGATAGGTGAGTGCCAGTGTTAGCACATTTGAGGAAGATAACCAGATTATATGGTACCTTAGGGCATCATAATTAAGCCCTGGGCCTGGGTGAGGTAATGAAGGCAGAGTGTACAAACAAAGCAGAGATAATGTGCAAGAACTGAGCCTTGATCCACTCCAAAATTAAGAGGTTACTCATGCGACCCAGTAAAAGCACTATTTTCCCGACTCCATTCTCCTAGCCCTCTTAATCTTTGTTACATATCTTTGTATTAATTTCTTAGCAGTTCTCAGATATACCTGAAAATATCTTATTCATATTTCCTTGATATCGTCTTTTGTACCCACTGGAATATAAGCTTTGTAAGAGCAGGAAGATGATCTGACTTATTCACAAAACCTAATTCATGGGGAGCCCTCTAAAAAACACTTTCTGAAAGAATTAATTTTTGAATCCATCCTTGGTTTTTAATTAAAAAAGTTTATAGCTGCAGAATGATTAAGAACAGAAAAATAATAACTAACATTTATTAGGTGCCTAGCACATTTCCCTGCCTTTACATGTAATAAAGCCATTTAAACTGCAGAATAACCCTGGAGGGTAAACACTATTATCCTCATTTTACAGATGGGAAAACTGAGGCACAGCAATGCTAAATACCTTGCCAAAGCTTATGTGGAGCATAGTGAGAAAATTGAGATTTTAAGCTAAGGAATCTAGCTCCCAATGGTAAAATGCCTTTTTACCATTATATTAATGCTTCTCAGGTGAAGGAAGTAATAATAGTGAGGCCAATAAAAGTGTGACATTTACAAGGTTTGAAGGTGCTTGTGAGCTGCCAAGTTAAGGGAGAGAATGATGTCAGCTAAATAAGAGAAAGACCCATCACCATCTTGAATAATTATGATTTTCTGGGAATGTACATTGTACAGGGAGCAAGTTTATCAGACTTTCCCCCAAAAACGAAGGACAAAAGAAAGGGATAAAAGAAGAGTGAGCAAAAAATATTTATATTTAATTTAGCATTAATTTTTTTAGAAGTAGAACATTTTCATAAAGCTTATTGAGGTCAACACCCTATTTACAGACAGAGAAACAGGAAATACCCCAGATTGCATAGGTTGATATTGACCTAAATTGGGGTCAACATCTAGACTCCTACTTCAGCCATTTCTTCTCCCCACTCAAGCTTCTCCCTAGAGGAACAATGATCTTGAGTTTTCCTTAAAAATGGAAGAAAATACACCAAATGGTTCATTTTCTCTTTTTTCTTTTTCTGACAAAAATGTCTGAATATGGTAATATAACAGATTACTATTTCAGTTCCATAGAGGTAGGCCTACCTTATAAGAAAACATACCAGAATTTATTTTGGGGGGAAGAAAGTAAAAAAATGCCTAAGATGTGCATGCTTCGTAACAATAGATGATTTACCAGCAGCTACAAAATAGTACAATTTAAAAAAAAAACAACACATTTGTTCAGCATTTTTGTATAATAGTTACCATGATGAAAAACAATTTCTCACATACATAGTCAATGTTGTATATTCAGGCTCGGGTATATATGCATTTGTCTTTGTAATATTATACTTTCCGTGAGCAGAACATCTTTCTAAATGTATGTGTTATACCATTACTTGATAGAATATGAATGATTACAGCCTTAAACTGGTAATACGCCTTCCTGACACAAATATAGGACTATGATGCTGTATAATGTTGACATTTATAGCTATTTTCATAGACTTTATCTCAAATCCTTGAGTGGATACAGAATGTACTGTATATCTACTTTAAAGTGCCTGTGTGTGGGCAAGCACAGAAACTATTATGTGACGAAAAGTGTTACAGACTTCAGTGTTCCATTGCTGCAAGTTGTTTTAGAGCCAATGGAGATACAAGCTTGGCAATCCTTCTCTGCCAGTGGCAAATGGTGACCATAACCTAGTAATGTTCTCATATGATAAACCCAACGAAAGGTCCCTATAATTAACCTGATAATAAATACTGTTTATGTAAGCCTTGAACACTACTAGGCATATTAAAACTCAAAAGCACCATAATGGTTGCATAAATGATGTTGCCTTTTGTCAGTGTTACTGAATAATGAAGCATTATGATTTAGAAAATTGTCATACTTTAGAATAATTAAAGTTTAAACCTCAAAATGGGAAGCATGTTTATTTAACCTGAGATTGATGGAAATGCTTCTAAACAGTTTTAAATGTTCTTTGGTCTTAATAAAGAATTCTGAAGATACTTTTACCCTATATTGATGGCAAAGTATCACTTATAGGTGTGGAATTGTGACATAACAATCACTACAGTAACAACTGATATTAATTTAGCACCTATTGTGACAAACAAGGTTCCAAGTTTTTACATATATTAATCTATATAGTCATCAGAAACACCTTATGGGGTAGCTGCTATTATTACCCCTGTTTTACAAGCTAAGGAACTGAAACAGAAAAGTGAGTTGACATGTTCCTGGTCAGAGAGCTAGTATGTGGGATCCACCTATCAGCAGAGATCATTGAAGTGTACAGAGCTTAACTTTTCTGTATCTGAATTCTTTTAGGGTGGGGAATGTGGGCTGGTGGAGAGAAGCTGGGGCTTGGTTCTGCCTTTTATTCTTTATTCCCACTGGCAGCCCAGAATGCTAATTAAGTTGCCTTATGGTTGGCTAAATTTGGTATTAAAGTTGTTACTAAAAATGAATGGTTTCAGAATTTATTCCTGAGGATATTCTATGAAAAAGAAAGAAATTATACGTAGTATATTAAAGTAATCCATCCTTTACAATGGGATCCTGGAGCAGACAGGCTGTGCCAGGCAAGTTCATTTGAGAGCCTTATATCAATTGTAATTTGTTAAATTTCTCTATCCGAGACATATATATATATATATATATATATATATATATATATACACACACACATATATATGTATATTGTATTTAATTTTATTTACCAAGTCTCATGTTAGAAATTAACATTTTATCTACTTTTCTGCATTCTCCTCAGTGCTAGAAGGTTAAATATGCATGAGTATGTGCATGTGCACATGCAAGGGGATGATAAAGAGAATTGAGACTTACAATGACAAAGAAGAGGAAAATAAATATATAGAGTGGACAAAAAAGTTATAATTCCTACCAATTGCCACTCTGCCATTCTTCCTTTCTTTCCACTCAAGTATGATTAATAGAAGTGGATGCCTTTACACTGCTTTATATTGAGTGGACTTTCTGGGGAGTGAAGCCATTGTGGGTAAAGTTTAGATTTCTGCGTTATAAACATCAAAGGAAGCTCAGCTGAAGAGGTACCTGATATAACAGTTCATGCTGCCTGGCCTTCAGTTTAGGATTCATCCTCTGAAATCTCTCCTGTGTTTTATCAAACATAATGTCAAATAATACAAACTGTGAGACTTCCATCGGCTCATAGTTGGAAAATTCTTCTGTTGCTTTGCTAAATGTTCACTTCTGTAGATTATATCACCATTTTTAAATGATTCTAAAGAGGTACTTCTCTCTGAAGTTCTATTATACAAGTGTCTATAAAAAAATTATATCTTCCCTCATAAACTTATAAAGTAATGAATATTATTTTAATCAATTCTTTTATTATTTACAACAACCTTTTAATAATTTCTGCCAAATTTGTTGTGATATTTTTTTTAACATCTTTATTGGAGTATAATTGCTTTACAATGGTATGTTAGTTTCTGCTTTATAACAAAGTGAATCAGTTATACACATACATATGTCCCCATATCTCTTCCCTCTCGCGTATCCCTCCTTCCCACCCTCCCTATTCCACCCCTCTAGGTGGTCACAAAGCACCGAGCTGATCGCCCTGTGCTATGCGGCTGCTTCCCACTAGCTATCTATTTTACATTTGGTAGTGTATATATATCCATGCCACTCTCACTTTGTCCCAGCTTACCCTTCCCCCTCCCTGTATCCTCAAGTCCATTCTCTAGTAGTTCTGTGTCTTTATTCCCGTCTTGCCCCTAGGTTCTTCAGAACATTTATTTTTATATTCCATATATGTGTGTTAGCATACGGTATTTGTTTTTCTCTTTCTGACTTACTTCACTCTGTAGGACAGACTCTAGGTCCAACCACCTCACTACAAATAACTGAATTTCGTTTCTTTTTATGGCTGAGTAATATTCCATTGTATATATGAGCCACATCTTCTTTATCCATTCATCTGTCGATGGACATTGGATTGCTTCCATGTCCTGGCTATTGTAAATAGAGCTGCAGTGAACATTTTGGTACATGAATCTTTTTGAATTATGGTTTTCTCAAGGTATATGCCCAGTAGTGGGATTGCTGGGTCATATGGTAGTTCTATTTTTAGGTTTTTAAGGAACCTCCATACTGTTCCCCATAGTGGCTGTATCAATTTACATTCCCACCAACAGTGCAAGAGAGTTCCCTTTTCTCCACACCCTCTCCAGCATTTATTGTTTGTAGATTTTTTGATAATGGCCATTCTGAGTGGTGTGAGGTGATACCTCATTGTAGTTTTGATTTGCATTTATCTAATGATTAGTGGTGTTGAGCATTCTTTCACGTGTTTGTTGGCAATCTGTATATCTTCTTGGAGAAATGTCTATTTAGGTCTTCTGCCCATTTTTGGATTGGGTTGTTTGTTTTTTTGTTATTGAGCTGCATGAGCTGCTTGTAAATTTTGGAGATTAATCCTTTGTCAGTTGCTTCATTTGCAAATATTTTCTCCCATTCTGAGGGTAGTCTTTTCGTCTTGTTTATGGTTTCCTTTTCTGTGCAAAAGCTTTTAAGTTTCATTAGGTCCCATTTGTTTATTTTTGTTTTTATTTCCATTTCTCTAGGAGGTGGGTCAGAAAGGATCTTGCTGTGATTTATGTCATAGAGTGTTCTGCCTATGTTTTCCTCTAAGAGTTTGATAGTGTCTGGCCTTCCATTTAGGTCTTTAATCCATTTTGAGTTTATTTTAGTGTATGGTGTTAGGGAGTGTTCTAATTTCATTCTTTTACCTGTAACTGTCCAGTATTCCCAGCATCACTTATTGAAGAGGCTGTCTTTTCTCCACTGTATATTCTTGCCTCCTTTATCAAAGATAAGGTGACCATACGTGTGTGGGATTATCTCTGGGCTTTCTATCCTGTTCCATTGATCTACATTTCTGTTTTTTTGCCAGTACCATACTGTCCTGATTACTGTAGCTTTGTAGTATAGTCTGAAGTCCGGGAGCCTGATTCCTCCAGCTCCGTTTTTCTTTCTGAAGATTGCTTTGGCTATTCGGGTTCTTGCATGTTTCCACACAAATTGTGAATTTTTTTGTTCTGTTTCTGTGAAAAATGCCAGCAGTAGTTTGATAGGGATTGCATTGAATCTGTAGATTGTTTTGGGTAGTAGAGTCATTTTCACAATGTTGATTCTTCGAATCCAAGAACATGGTATATCTCTACATCTACTTGTATCATCTTTAATTTCTTTCATCAGTGTCTTATAATTTTCTGCATAAGGTCTTCTGTCTCCTCAGGTAGGTTTATTCCTAGATATTATATTTTTTTGTTGCAATGGTAAATGGGAGTGTTTTCTTAATTTCACTTTCAGATTTTTCATCATTAGTATACAAGAATGCAAGAGATTTCTGTGCATTAATTTTGTATCCTGCTACTTTACCAAAATCATTGATTAGCTCTAGTAGTTTTCTGGTACCATCTTTAGGATTCTCTATATATAGTATCATGTCATCTGCAAACAGTGACAGCTTTACTTCTTCCTCTCCGAATTGGATTCCTTTTATTTCTTTTTCTTCTCTAATTGCTGTGGCTAACACTTCCAAAACTATGTTGAATAATAGTGGTGAGAGTGGGCAACCTTGTCTTGTTCCTGATCTTAGTGGAAGTGGTTTCGGTTTTTCACCATTGAGGATGATGTTGGCTGCGGGTTTGTCATATGGCTTTTATTATCTTGAGGTAAGTTCCCTCTATGCCTACTTTCTGGAGGGTTTTTATCATAAATGGCTGTTGAATTTTATTGAAAGCTTTCTCTGCATCTATTGAGATGATCATATGGTTTTTCTCCTTCAATTTGTTAATATGGTGTATCACACTGATTGATTTGTGTATATTGAAGAATCCTTGCATTCCTGGGATAAACCCCACTTGATCATGTTGTATGATCCTTTTACTGTGCTGTTGGATTCTGTTTGCTAGTATTTTGTTGAGGATATTTGCATCTATGTTCATCAGTGATATTGGCCTGTAGTTTTCTTTCTTTTTGACATCTTTGTCTGGTTTTGGTATCAGGGTGATGGTGGCCTCGTAGGATGAGTTTGGGAGTGTTCATCCCTCTGCTATATTTTGGAAGAGTTTGAGAAGGATAGGTGTTACCTCTTCTCTAAATGTTTGATAGAATTCACCTGTGAAGCCATCTGATCCTTGGCTTTTGTTTGATGGAAGATTTTTAATCACAGTTTCAATTTCAGTGCTTGTGATTGGTCTGTTCATATTTTCTATTTCTTCCTGCTTCAGTCTTGGAAGGTTGTGCATTTCTGAGAATGTGTCCATTTCTTCCAGGTTGTCCATTTTATTGGCATATAGTTGCATGTAGTAATCTCTCATGATCCTGTGTATTTCTTCAGTGTCAGTTGTTAATTTCCCTTTTTCATTTCTAATTCTATTTATTTGAGTCTTCTCCCTTTTTTTCTTGATGGATCTGGCTAACGGTTTATCAATTTTGTTTATCTTCTCAAAGAATCAGCTTTTAGTTTTATTGATCTTTGCTATCATTTCCTTCATTTCTTTTTCATTTATTTATGATTTGATCTTTATGCTTTCTTTCCTTCTGCTAACTTTGGGTTTTTTTGTTCTTCTTTCTCTAACTGCTTTAGGTGTAAGGTTAGGTTGTTTATTTGAGATGTTTCTTGTTTCTTAAGGTAGGATTGTATTGCTATAAACTTCCCTCTTAGAACTGATTTTGCTGCATCCCATAGGTTTTGGGTTGGTGTGTTTTCATTGTCATTTGTTTCTAGGTATTTTTTGATTTCCTCTTTGATGTCTTCAGTGATCTCTTGGTTAATAAGTAGTGTATTGTTTAGCCTCCATGTGTTTGTATTTTTTTACAGATTTTTTCCTGTAATTGATATCTAGTCTCATAGCGTTGTCAGAAAATATACTTGCTACTCTTTCAATTTTCTTAAATTTACCAAGGCTTGATTTGTGACCCAAGATATGATCTATCCTGGAGAATGTTCCATGAGCACTTGAGAAGAATGTGTATTCTGTTGTTTTTGGATGGAATGTCCTATAAATATCAATTAAGTCCATCTTGTTTAATGTATCATTTAAAGCTTGTGTTTCCTTATTTATTTTCATTTTGGATGATCTGTCCATTGGTGAAAGTGGGTTGTTAAAGTCCCCTACTATGATTGTGTTACTGTCAATTTCCCCTTTTATGGCTCTTAGTATTTGCCTTATGTATTCAGGTGCTCCTATGTTGGGTGCATAAATATTTACAATTGTTATATCTTCTTCTTGGATTGATCCCTTGATCATTATGTAATGTCCTTCTTTGTCTCTTGCAATAGTCTTTGTTTTTAAGTCTATTTTGTCTGATATGAGAATTGGTACTCCAGCTTTCTTTTGATTTCCATTTGCATGGAATATCTTTTTCCATCCCCTCACTTTCAGTCTGTATGTGTCCCTAGGTCTGAAGTTGGTCTCTTTTAGACAGCACATATATGGGTCTTGTTTTTGTATCCATTCAGCCAGTCTATGTCTTTTGGTTGGAGCATTTAATCCATTTACATTTAAGTTAATTATCGATATGTATGTTCCTATTACCATTTTCTTAATTGTTTGGGTTTGTTATTGTAGGTCTTTTCCTTCTCTTGTGTTTCCTGCCTAGAGAAGTTCCTTTAGCATTTGTTGTAAAGCTGGTTTGGTGGTGCTGAATTCTCATAGCTTTTGCTTGTCTGTAAAGGTTTTAATTTCTCCATCACATCTGAATGAGATCCTTGCTGGGTAGAGTAATCTTGGTTGTAGGTTTTTCTCCTTCATCACTTTAAATATGTCCTGCCACTCCCTTCTGGCTTGCAGAGTTTCTGCTGAAAGAACAGCTGTTAACCTTATGGGGATTCCCTTGTGTGTTATTTTATTTCCCTTGCTGCTTTTAATATTTTTTCTTTGAATTTAATTTTTGATAGTTTGATTAATATGTGTCTTGGCACGTTTCTCCTTGGATTTATCCTGTATGGGACTCTCTGTGCTTCCTGGACTTGATTAGCTATTTCCTTTCCCATATTAGGGAAGTTTTCAACTATAATCTCTTCAAATATTGTCTCAGTCCCTTTCTTTTTCTCTTCTTCTTCTGGGACCCCTATAATTCGAATGTTGGTGCGTTTAATGTTGTCCCAGAGGTCTCTGAGACTGTCCTCAGTTCATTTCACTCTTTTTTCTTTATTCTGCTCTGCAATAGTTATTTCCACTATTTTGTCTTCCAGGTCACTTACCCGTTCTTCTGCCTCAGTTATTCTGCTATTGATCCCTCCTAGAGAATTTTTAATTTTGTTTATTGTGTTGTTTATCACTGTTTGTTTGCTCTTTAGTTCTTCTAGGTCCTTGTTAAACGTTTCTTGTATTTTCTCCATTCTATTTCCAAGATTTTCGATCATCTTTACTATCATTATTCTGAATTCTTTTTCAGGTAGACTGCCTATTTCCTCTTCATTTGTTAGGTCTGGTGGGTTTTTGCCTTGCTCCTTCATCTGCTGTGTGTTTCTCTGTCTTCTCATTTTGTTTAACTTACTGTGTTTGTGTCTTCTTTTTGCAGGCTGCAGGTTCGTAGTTCCTGTTGTTTTTGGTGTCTGTCCCCAGTGGCTAAGGTTCGTTCAGTGGGTTGTGTAGGCTTCCTGGTGGAGGGGACTAGTGCCTGTGCTCTGGTGGATGAGGCTGGATCTTGTCTTTCTGGTGGGCAGGTCCACGTCTCGTGGTGTGTTTTGGGGTGTCTGTGGCCTTATTATGATTTTAGGCAGCCTCTCTGCTAATGGATGGGGTTGTGTTCCTGTGTTGCTAGTTGTTTGGCATAGGGTGTCCAGCACTGGAGTTTGCTGCTCGTTGAATGGAGCTGGGTCTTGGTGTTGAGATGGAGATCTCTGGGAGATTTTCGCCATTTGATATTATGTGGAGCTGGGAGGTCTCTTGTGGACCAGTGTCCTGAACTTGGCTCTCCCACCTCAGAGGCACAGCCCTGATGTCTGGCTGGAGCACCAAGAGCCTGTCATCCACACGGCTCAGAATAAAAGGGAGAAAGAAAAGAAAGAAAGAAAGAAGAAAACAAAATAAAATAAAACAAAGTAAAATAAAATAAAATAGTTACTAAATTAAAAAATAAAAAATAATTGTTAAAAAAAATTTTTTTAATTAATAAAAAAAAAAGAAAGTAAGAAGAGAGCAACTAAACCAAGACACATATCCACCAGTGATAGCAAGTGCTAAAAACTATAGTAAAAAAACCCAAATTTAATGGACAGACAGAACCCTAGGACAAATGGTAAAAGCAAAGCTATACAGACAAAATGACACACAGAAGCATATGCATACACACTCACAAAAAGAGAAAAAGATAAAAAATATATATATATCGTTGCTCCCAAAGTCCACCTCCTCAGTTTGGGATGATTTGTTGTCTATTCAGGTATTCCACAGATGCAGGGTACATCAAGTTGATTGTGGAGATTTAACCCGCTGCTCCTGAGGCTGCTGGGAGAGATTTCCCTTTCTCTTCTTTGTTCCCACAGCTCCCGGGGTTCAGCTTTGGATTTGGCCCTGCCTCTGCGTGTAGGTCACCTGAGGGCGTCTGTTCTTTGCTCAGACAGGACGGGGTTAAAGGAGCAGCTGCTTCGGGGGCTCTGGCTCACTCAGGCCGGGGGGAGGGAGGGGTACGGAGGAGGCGGGGTGAGCCTGCGGCGGCGGCAGAGGCCGGAGTGACATTGTAGCAGCCTGAGGCGCGCAGTGCGTTCTCCCGGGGAAGTTGTCCCTGGATCACGGGACGCTGGCAGTGGCGGGCTGCACAGGCTCCCGGGAGGGGCGGTGTGGAGAGTGACCTGTGCTCGCACACAGGCTTCTTGGTGGCGGCAGCAGCAGCCTTAGTGTCTCATGCCCATCTCTGGGGTCCGCGCTGATAACCCCGGCTCGCGCCCGTCTCTGGAGCTCCTTTAAGCGGCGCTCTGAATCCCCTCTCCTCACGCACCAGGAAACAAAGAGGGAAGAAAAAGTCTCTTGCCCCTTCAGCAGCTCCAGACTTTTCCGGACTCCCTCCCGGCTAGCCGTGGCGCACTAGCCCCCTTCAGGTTGTGTTCACGCCGCCAACCCCAGTCCTCTCCCTGGGCTCCGACCTCCGAAGCCCGAGCCTCAGCTCCCAGCCCCCGCCCGCCCCGGCGGCTGAGCAGACAAGCCTCTCGGGCTGGTGAGTGCTGCTCGGCGCCGAGCCTCCGTGCGGGAATCTCTCCGCTTTACCCTCCGCACCCTTGTGGCTACACTGTCCTCCATGGCTCCGAAGCTTCCCCCCTCCTCCACCCCCGTCTCCGCCAGTGAAGGGGCTTCCTAGTGTGTGGAAACCTTTCCTCCTTCGCAGCTACCTCCCACTGGTGCAGGTCCCGTCCCTATTCTTTGTCTCTGTTTTTCCTATTTTCTTTTGCCCTACCCAGGTACATGGAGAGTTTCTTGCCTTTTGGGAGGTCTGAGGTCTTCTGCCAGCGTTCAGTAGGTGTTCTGTAGGAGTTGTTCCATGTGTAGATGTATTTCTGATGTATTTGTAGGGAGGAAGGTGATCTCCACATCTTACTCTTCTGCCATCTTGAAGCTCCTCCTGATATATTCTTCACCACTTCTCCCTGATGGATCAGCAGATGAAAATAATGTTGAAAGTATGGTCTCATCAGAGTTGTGTGTAGATGGAAATATATTTTGACATACGCAGCATGCACGGTTTAGAAAGAATGGATACCACCCCTCAAAAATACTCTTGAAAATAATGTATTGGTAAGTTATGAAAAAGGAACTGTGACAAGTGTTAATTAAAATTTCTTACTGATTTTTCTTTTTCTTTTTTTTTCTTGGTATACTTAAAAGCAAAGTGTAACCATGTATTTGATTAACAGTAAAACTGTCCATTATTGCAAAGGAGGTTGAAGGCATACCTGTAGATAAAAATCACATCCACCTGTCAATTTTGTTTTAGCCCTGCATGATAAATTGGTATTCACTGTTACTATTACTGTGTGATATATAGGTTAAATAAAAACTAGATAGTAGTCACTTTTCAATAAAAGGATTTGCAGGCAACTTCTTTCTTACGAGTTATTGGGTATATTTTGTAATTGAAATAAATTAAGCCCACAACAGACAGACAGAGAGAGAGAGAGAGAAGGAAAGGGAAAAAGCATTTATTGTATAAATTAGCACTTGATTTAGCCTTCCATAATAATAAGAAGATGGGAAAAGGTGAAGGTTATTTACAGGATTCTTGAGTAATAAAATCAATAGGTGAGGGCAGATATAAGATAGCATATGGTCAATTGTAGGTACTTAAGACTGAAGAATTATTACTAAATCACTAACTGAGGACCTTGAAGTGTGATGTTGCATTAGATTACGTGTAAGGATCATTTGCTCCATTTTATGACTCTGTCACTTGAAAGATCAGAACTTTCCACCCTGTGGGGCTAAAAGTTTGCCCTGGTTCATGGGACATGTGCCAGCTGGCCAAGATAAATGAAAATCTCTGCTTCCTCAATGAATTTGTGATAATGTATGATCCTTAGTCTACTTTTTAAAGCAAGATTAATTAATGGTGATATGGTACCACCAATGTCTAGGGAACAGAGATGAATGTAAACTATCTGGCAATCTAATACTGAGTTGACAAACACTCATATTCTGGTGCCCAATAAGATTTTAGGCTCTCTAGACTACTAAACCTAATTATTTTTATAGTTCTAAGAAAGTTGGTAGAAAGATAGTATAATTCTTTCCAGAAATCACTTTAATAATGAGTAAAGGATTATATATTGGGAAGGTAGGGGAGAATAAGGAAGGTACGTATAAAAATTAATTGACTTAAGCTTTTACATGAAACTTAGAGAATACATCTTACTACATTGTCTAAAATGCCCTGCTTGCACAGGTTATTTATTAACACAATATTGCATTTTTCAAATTTATTAATATACACGGGATAAAATTTTCAACTGTACTATTTGATCTACAGAAAGTATAACCTATCAATTGAGGAACCCACAATTCTAAGTCTCTAAAGTCTCCAGTATTTAGTTTAATTCTCTTTAATTGTGCTTTCTCCCTCTTACACACACACATGCGCACACACACACAAGATGACAACTGAAATTTATTTCAAATTTAAAAGTCTTTGAATTGAGTACAAATTTGTGCAAAGGCCTTTTTATGAATGTTTCATTTTTTTGGTAATAAATACTAAAGAGTGGGCTGGCTACATCATGTGACATTTAACCTTTTATGAAAATGCCAAAATGTTTTCCAAAGTGTTTAACACATTTTACATTTCTACCAGCAGTGTATGAGAATTCCACTTTGTTCACATCCCCGCCAATTCTTAGTATGGTCAGCCTTTAAAAATTTTTTGCCATTCTAATAGGTGCATATTTAGTATCTTATTATAGCTTTGATTTGCAATTCCGTAAAGCTAATGGAGTGTCTTTTCATGTGCATATTTTCCATCTATATATCTTCTTTTGTGAAGTGTATCTTTAATTATTTTGGCTTCTTTTGGGGGGTTGGAGGAATTTTTTTAAAACCATGGAGTTTTGAGAGTTCTTTACATGTACTCAACACAAGTTTTTCATCAGATATTTGATTTGCAAATATTTCCCCCCAGTCCATGGTTTGCGTTTCATTCTCTCTGTAGCATCTTTTGAAGAGGAGAGTTTTAAATTTTGATGAAGTCCAATTTGTCAATTTATTTTTTTTATTGATAATGCTTTTGCTGTCATATCTAAGAAATCTTTGCCTATTGTAGGGGTTGGAAAACTTTTTTCTTAAAGTGCCAGATAGTAAATAGATTAGGCTTTGTGATCTATAAGTCTCTGCCTCAACTAATCATTTTCCTAGTTACAGTGTGAAGGCAGCCACAGAAAAAAGTATAAATGAATGAATGTGACTGTGTTCCAGTAATTATTTACTGAAATTTAAATTTCATATACTTTTATGTATTATGAAGTAGTATTCTTCTTTTTAAAATTTCTTTAGTCATTTAAATATGTAAAAATATTATTCTTAACTCACACCTCATAGATACGTAGGTAGAAGGTCAAATTTGGCCTGTAGGCTGTAGCTTGCCAACTCCTCTCCTTTTATAGTTTTAGGTTTTTGCAGTAAATCTAATGGTTCATTTAAATTGTTTTTTGTATTCGATACAAAGTATGGATCAAAGTTCATCTTTTGCAAATGGCTAATTGTTTCAGCACTGTTTGTTAAAATGACTGTACTTTCTCCAATAAATTCCCTTTGCAACTTTGTAGAGAATGATTTGTGAATACATGTGTCTATTGCTGTACTCCATTCTGTTCCATTGACCTATTTGTTTATCTTAATACAAATACCACATCAACTTGAATTGTCTTGAGATTATTAGTGTTAGTTTTTCAACTTTGTTCTTCTCTTTAAAATTTAATTTATTTAATAAAGATGGAGTTATTGAAGTTATCTCTTCCTTTTTGAGTAAGCTCCTTTACTTGTATCTTTCAAGGGACTTTTTCAGTTCATCTAATTTGTCAAATTTATTATAATAAAATTTTTACAGTATCTTCTTATCTTTCTGATAGTATATAATCTGTAGTAATGTCACTTCTCTTATTTGTGATATAAGTAATTTATGACTTCTCTTCTTTTCTCACATCATTATGGTTAGAAGTTTTCAATTTTATTGATCTCAAACACATATCTTTTGATTTCATTGATATTTTCCATTCTTTTTTGTTTTCAATTTTGAATTCAGTTGTGATCTTAAATATTTCCTTTCCTCAGCTTATTTTTAATTTAATCTGCTCTTCTTTTTCAGTTTCCGAGTGCAAGCTGATGCCACTGATTTTAGACTTTTCTTTTTTAATATAGATGCTTAGGGTTATAAGTTATATCTATGCACTGTTGTATTGACACTATCCAAATTCTAATATATTGTGTTTTCATTCGCAATCAGTTGAAATAAGTTATTTCAGTTTATTATTTGGTTTCCACTATTGGGTGATATTTTTCAGAAGTTTTTCTATTATTGTTAATTTAATTCCTCTTTGGTCTCAAACAGAATTTGTTCACTTGAATCTTTTAAAATTTATTCAGACTTGTTTTATGGCCCAAAACATGATCTGTCTTTGTAAAGGTTTGGTGTGAACTTAAAAAGAATATTTATTCTGCCCTTATTGAGTGGTGTGTTCTATTAATGTAAGCTGGTTGGTTGATTGTGTTGGCCAATCATGTTACTGATTTTCTCCACACCTGTTCTTTCAGTTATTGAGAGGTATGTATTAAAATCTCCACCTGCTAATTTGTATTTGCCTTCTTTCCCTTGTACTTCTCCCAGTTTTTCTTCATTGAGCTCTGTCATCATGTGTATATACATATATGATTGTTATGTCCTCTTGGTTAATTGACCCCTTTGTCACTTTGAGATGAACTTCTTTATCCTGTTAATATATTTTTGTTCTGAAATCTCATTTGTCTGGCTTAATATAGTCATTTCAGCTTTCTTTTTTCTAGTTTAGCATATCTTTTTTCATCCTAATATTTTAAATCTATATGTGTTCATATTTAAAGCATGTTTCTTATAAACAGCATACAATTTATCCCTGCTTTTAAATTTAATCTGACAATCCCTGCCTTTATTGGGCTGTTTAGGCTATTCTTTTTTAAGAAGATTATGGGTAGTTTGGTTTATGTCATTATCTTGCTATTTGTTTTATCTTTCTCCCTCTGCTCCTTGTTTACTTTGTCTTCTTGTTCTGCTTCCTTTGGATTAATCAATTATTTCTTATGACTCCATTTTATTTCCTAATCAATTCTAACTCTTCATTTTGTTATTCTTGTTTTTTTTTTTAAGGATTTACTACATAGATTTTTAACTTATCAGTCTACCTTTAAAAGATAGTATTCCTGTATAGTATGAGAACCTTATACTTCCTAGCATACTTCTGTTTCTCCTCTCCTAGACATTAAGCTATTGATTTTACACATTTTACTTCTTTACAGATGCTGTAAATCTGATAATATATTATGATTTTAGTTTAAAAATTCAATTATATTTTCAAGAGATTTAAATATTTACAAAAACTTATATAATTACCAGTGTAGTTACCAGTGCTGGTGTCTTCAACTCTTTATGTAAATCTGTGTTTCTATGTAGCATCATTTTCTTTTGGCCTGAAAGCCTGGCAGCAACATTTCTTGTAGTTTAAGTCTCCTGGTGATGAATCCCTCAACTTTGACTGTCTGAAAAACTGTTTAGTCCACCTTATTTTTGAATGATATTTCGCTGGGTATAGAGTTCTGGGTTGATACTTTTCCCTTTCAGTAGTTTGAAGATATTTTACTCTTTCCCTGTTCTATGATGAGAAATCTGTTGTGTTCTTTATTTCTTTTTACGTGAGGTGAGGTGTCATTTTCCTGTGACTGCTTTTAAGATTGGCTCTATTACTGGTTTTGAACAATTGATTTATGATGTGCCTTGGTGAAGTTTGCTTTGTGTTTCTTATGAGTGGGATTTATTGATCTTAGATCTGTGTGTTTGAAGTTTTCATCAAATTTGGGAAATTTTTAATCATTATATCTTCAAATATTTCTTCCTCCCCATTGGTAGCTCGAATTGCATACATGTTAGGCAAATTGAAGTAGTCCTAGGGTTCATGGATGCTTTTAATGTTTTTTAAATCATTTTTCTCTGTGTTCTTCCTTTTGGGTAGAACTGTTATTATGTGTTCAAGCTCATGAATCTTTTCCATTGTAACATCTCATCTGCTACCAGTCCAATTCAGTGTATTTTCATATCAGACATCGTATAGTAGTTTTTAATCTCTAGAAGTTTTATTTGAATCATTTTTATATTGTTTTTATATTTAACTTTTTGAACATATGGAATACAGTTATAATAACTGTCCTAATGTCCATGCCTACTACCTTTTACATCTATAACAGTTCTCAGTTGATTTTGAATGATTAATTTTCCTCTTCATTATGAGTTGTATTTTTCTACATGCCTTGTGATTTTTGTTAATTGGATGCCAATCATTGTGAATTTCTCCTTCCTGGGTGCTGAATATTTTTGTATTCCTATAAATATTAATATTCTTGAGCTTTTTTATGGGACACAGTTATGTTATTGGGAAACAGTTTGATCCTTGTGAATTTTGCTTTTAAGATTTGTTATGTGGAATCAGAGCAGTGTTAAATCAAGGGCTGATTATTCCTCACTATTGAGGCAAGCCACTCCTATGTACTCTACCTAACGCCCCATGAATATTGATGTTTTCCAATTTGGTTGGTGGCAGCAAGCATTTTTCCCAGCCCTGTGGGAGCACTAAACACAATGTCTCCATTACTTTTGGTTAGTTCTTTCCCTGGCCTCGGGAAGTCTCCTCACACATAGGCTGACCTGCTGACAACTGACAGCGCATCTCTCACAGCTGTCCTTTAGCTCCCTCTGTGCAGCTCACTCCTCTCTGGTGTTATCTCTAAGAACTTCAGTCAACCTGGGCTCCCTGGGACTTCAGCTCCACCACCTCAACTCAGGGATTTTTTTGAGCTCTGGTTTGGGTCACCCTCCTTGTCTTGCTGCCTAGAGAATCTCGGCAATAAGATGTTGCAGTGTAGTACTCATCTCATCCATTTCCCTTTTCTTCAGGATCCCCGTTTTTGTTGCCTGATACTCAGTGACTTGAAAACTGTTGTTTCATATAATTTTGGTTATTTTTCGTGTTTTTTGTTTTTATTGTTTCTTATGGGACGGTAAATCCAGTCCCTGTTACTCCATCTTGGCCAGGAGCCAAGGTTTGAGTTTAGTTACATATTAATTCTCTTAAACATATTTGTTGTGTTTTTCAATTACATATTAAAGGTTCTGAGAAAGACATAGAAGCCTATAAAATAAAATGTGCTACAGATTATCTTAAAATTAATAAAAGATATGGGATATATGTTAAATATTATAGAACAGATTAAATATTTAAATATTAAATATTATAGAACAGATTAAATATTTTAAAATTAAATATTATAGAACAGATTTAAACAATATATGATCAACCACTAAATGGACTGTAAAGAGAACAGTTCAACATAATAAGGATTTACTGAGGATTATACATTTAGAGACACCTTCACAGGGAATTGTAGTGGAGGTAAATTTTCTGAGGCTGGCATGAATAATTCGGAGAAAGTCTTTCCATGAAGGTAACGCTATTAAAGGTGTGTTGTATAGAATGATCAAAAGAGAGATAATTTTAAAGCAGAGGGTAGTAAAAGATGATAATATGTTTGAAGAAGCATGTAAATGCCAGATTTTAGAAACTTTAGGTTTATCTTTTTACATAAAGGCAGCAGTAAACCATTAATATATATATATATATTTTTAAAGTTTAGCTTTTTAAAAAATTTTATTTATTTATTTATTTATTTATGACTGTGTTGGGTCTTCGTTTCTGTGCGAGGGCTTTCTCCAGTTGCGGCAAGCGGGGGCCACTCTTCATCGCGGTGCACGGGCCTCTCACTATCGTGGCCTCTCTTGTTGCGGAGCACAGGCTTCAGACGCACAGGCTCAGTAATTGTGGCTCACGGGCCCAGCTGCTCCACGGCATGTGGGATCTTCCCAGACCAGGGCTCGAACCCGTGTCCCCTGCATTGGCAGGCAGATTCTCAACCACTGCGCCACAAGGGAAGCCCCCATTAATATTTTTGAAATAAGTTTGTAATAGGATGATGAAAGCCATTTTGAATGAGAATAATCAGAATGAAGTGACAAGGAAACAAATATTGGGGAGAATAGTAAAAAAAACTATTACACTGTCCAAGTTAAACTAATACATTGGTAATTAGGATAAAAAGAAAAGATCGACAGAAGAAACATTCCACGGCATAAATTGGCAATAGTTGATTGTATTTGGGAAAGAGAAAAGGGAACATTTCTAAGATGACTGAAATTTAGATAAAAGAGCATAATGAAACCATCAAAAGAAAATGGAACATCAGGACAGCTTAGTCTGGAAAACTAAAACTAAAGTGAACCAAGAAAAAATAATGATAGAATAATAAAATAATAATAGGTGGAAATATTTATTAAATGTGCACTATGTGCAGGCGCTATGCAAAAGTCTTTACATGGACTACCTCATTTAATCATCATAGCATTGTTATGAGCTTCCGTGGTTGTCTGCAATTTAGAAATTAGGATATTAATGTCAGTTTCTTCTGCTGAAGGTGACAGAGAGGTAGTGAATGGGACAGGATTTGAATCTCAATACACCGAGCTTCAGAATCCAGTTTCATGTTCTAGATAATTACTATTAAAATGGTATAGGCATCATTTTATCTTATTTATGTTATTTTTTTAAACATTTTTTTGATGTGGACCACTTTTTTAAAGTCTTTATTGAATTTGTTACAATATTGCTTCTGTTTTATGTTTTTGGTTTTTTGGCTGAGAGGCATGTGGGATCTTAGCTCCCTGACCAGGGATCAAACCCACACCCCCTGCATTGGAAGATGAAGTCTTAACCACTGGACCACCAGGGAAGTCCCAAGGCATCATTTTAAAGAAAAGATGTTGGGCAGGAGTTTGTCTAAGATTGTATATCAAACAGGAAAGTAGAATTGATTTGTGCCATATCCAGCTTTAAAGAACAATTTTGATAGTCCTAAGTAACAACCACTCACGGTTTTGCTTACCTACAATCTGAGATAATGTTACTGTGTAACTGAATGTTTTTGTATCAATAACGTCAGCTTTTCTTCTGGACATAAGAAGATTATTTTATTTTTGTTGTCATGTCATGTTTTTGCCCCTAAGCCAAACAAAGAAAGAATTTAAAACGTTAATGCTAGTACTTACCAGGACTTGAACCACAATAGATTTATGTCTTGGGTAATTGTGATTACTTCATTTTGTTTATTATCTAGCTACTCAATAAATCTTCTAATTGACAAGGAACTATTAAAATCTCAAGACCTATAATGTCTTTTCTTTTCTCAATGAATTATTATTTTTTTCTATCAAGGAGGTAGTATTCACTCCAACTTATTTCTTTTTCTGTAATGAAAGAAGTATAGTTAATATCAACATAAACTATTCTTGCAACCCACTTAGCATTGTCACTATATATAAAGTCGGAAATACTGACAGTGTTACACACATGCACGCACACACTCATGCACAAGCTAAGAAACAGAGACGAAATGGGAAGACCGAATTACTTAGTACCTACCATGTTCCAGACATCATGCTAAACAGTTTTATTTAGATGATCTCATTAAATACTCTCAACAATTATCTACATTGTCTGAAATGTACCCAATGTCACTCATGTAATAATAAGCTTTGGAGCCAGAATGCAGCCTTCACTGTCTGACTTCAGAGTTCAAGTTTTTAACCATAGTGTCATAATGCTCAGTACTAAGATATACTGAGTCAATATAGTGTCTGCCATTTATTTTAATAAAGGAAATCCTGTGTGGTGAAGCCAATTTTTAAAAAATGAAACCTCTTAAATAAAATGCACAGCCTATGTCTTCTTACCACATTGCCATACCTACTCTCCTGAGACCTCTGAGAATCTCTTTCCTCTCTTTCACTTTTAGGTTATCTCATCTGTGAGACCTGGTTATCAAGTGTTATGTATGCTGTTTCCACATGGTAGAAAAACATACCTTCAGAACATATGATCCATTCTATAAATAAATGCGATAGCAAAAAATTTTGATTTTTTTTCAAAAGATGAATTTTACTGTTCATTGTTGTTAAGAATTATCCGTGGTCAAACCTCATGATTAAAATGAAATACCAAATAAGAAAGCCCATTTAGGGTTTAAAAAAAAAAAAAGCCGTGGATTTAAAGCACTGAGGGAAATTTTCTCATGTGGCTCATAAAATGTCTCTTGTGGCAATGTCAAAAAATAGTTTTCAAAATGTTTTGAGTTCCAGCCACATTTTAGACTATATGCTCAGCCTTCTCAGTTTTCCACTTTTAAGCTGCCACAATAATTTGGAATGAGGTATTTTTGATAGAAAAAGTTGATAATGTCACTTATAGTAGCAAAGTACATATCCAGTCCTAAAAGAGAGAGATTTTACTAAGCTTACTTTGAACAGAGACTAGCACATTACTATACAGAGGGAATTAATAAATGTCCCTTTCAATATTAAAATTAGGTTTTATGTTAATTAAACTGAGTCACATGATACCTTGATTTACATATTTAAGTACCTGGATCTCTCCATGCTTGAAGATGTTTGTTATGGATTCAGCAGCTATATTCGCAGAATAATTTTGGTCATGTGAATTTTGATGTATTGCAGTAAATATAAATTGCAGTGCGAATGGAGAGTGGTGTAAACTGAGTTAAACATAAAATACCGAAGGATATTTATTTAGAGTTGAAATCGTAATCTCTTCCATTGATTTCCATGAATGGGAATGTACTCTATTTTTTTTTTTTTCTAAGAAGTACAACACAACTGAACATACCCTTGTATGGTAGTCTAGTATATTGTGATATCAGTGTTGATAAGCTCTGTAAACGTAAGTATTTGCAGCTTAGGAAAAATTACCAGGAACGTAGGAAACAAATAAAATGTGATGTGGCTATTTTGTAAATACCGACCTTCTTAATTTTGGGTATATTCAAGTAAGTAAAGAAAAATAAAATGTGACTACCTCACAACCTTAGAAAAATTGTAACCACTAGGACCAATGAAAGAATCTAGTCTTCTTGTCCTACTTGGGCAATTTTACTAAATAAACAAATAAATACAACAATTATTTTAACATAAAATAAATTTCTTGTTAGGGGATGGCATAGCATCAGTTTTATTCATTTTATTTTTAAATCTATAAAATCCCCAATAGTTGTGTCATCGGCAACTGGAATAGCAATCCACTTAGTCCATACACTAAAGTCAATCATATTCATATTGTAATAAATTTATGATGTTAGTAAGTACTAAAATCCTCCTATATGATGACATGTTTTTTCCTGCTTATAGTTCATTTGCATGTTACGGATAATCTTTCTATCTGTTTTGTAACAGTCTCTCTTTATACTTTTATTCTAGTTGATGTAAAGGAACAAAAGGGATTCTAACATTCAGTTTGCTTTGTGGGAGGTAAAAAAGCATTTTATTTAATATCCATTTGAGGATTTTGACTCTATCTTAACTCAGTACAAGTTGACAATAAGGAACTGAGTAGGTGGAAATGATTAGAGAATTGCAGTCAGGAGCAAAGTGGTGAAAGATATTGTATGTGAATGAAGACTGCCATATGGTATTCATTTCATGTGTGTATCATGGCTGCTTATTTTTCTAATATACTTCTTCCCCACTTGTTTTAAGATATCTAAAAAATCTTCAAAATGTCTTTATATTTTTTGAATTTAAAATCAGAATTGTTCCCTACTTGCTAATACTCACCTGAAGTTTAGCTTTTTCCTAGTGCTCTTTTACCTCTTTTGCTCTGAATGACATTAGCATTTCAAAAACAGCAATAGTATATGGTCCAATAACAGTATTTGTTGCAAGATTATGTAAAGTAGCATTTGAACTTATTATTTTCCCCTTGTTTTGTTTAAACTATAATTCTTGATTTTTAAAATAAGTTTGATTGATGGGATTTTTTCCCTTCACACGCCATATCTTTTTTCTATCTGTAATTGCTATAATTGCTCTTTCCTGTCTTTTGTTCACTGTTGTCTTCAAAGCTTCTTTCCAGTACCAGTTTCTTTAAATATTTTCACTTTAATTCAAAAAGGTGACCTTAAAAAAAAAAAAAAAAAAGGTGACCTTAAAATGCAAACTCTAATATACGGGAAAAGGGAAGGAAGAAAGTAAGGGAGGGAGAAAGGAAGGAAGGAAAGGAAAAAGGAAGGAAAACAGCGAGGGAGGAAGAGAGGGAAGGAAGGGATTGTTTATTAAATTGGAATAGGTTATCCTACATTTTTTTTAGTCCTATACGTGTGTCTATAAGTATCAGTTCTTTATACAAAAATGTGAAGCAGGCAATTTAGTCCACATTTAAAAGGATATTTGAGATATATTTTGTTTATCAGGGAACATCTCAAACAAATAACCATCTCACATTGTTTTTATTAGTTTTTATGATATATTTGGGATCCTAAAAATAAAGCAGCTATTTTTGTTATGGTGTGAAAAAGTGGATTTCTCACATCAGGAAGAAACTGAGCAAGTTTAGTACAGAGAACGTCCTCCCCTCACAAATAGTTCAGATGGCTGTTTGTGCATCTCTGTGTATTTATGTCCCAGTCACCAAGGGGAGTTTAAACTTGCTGTCCCTTCATGTATTTTCTCCAAATAAGAGTAAGAGCTGATCCTTTGAAGATTTAGAATTAGACCTACTTTTTTTTTCCTTGCTGATTTTTGAGCTACTAACCATTTTCTTTTACATTGACAATCTGTTGAAACTCACAACTTAGAGAACTTTAGTCCCTGTAGTATCCCTAGCCCCTGCTTTGCTACTCACTTGGGTGCAAATTTCAAGGCCCTTGAGTCTTTGGAACCAGCTGTGGCTTTTGATAAAACTTTTGTCACCAGCCCTTTCACCAGACTTAGTCTTTTAACAGCAAACTCCCCATTTCTGTCTAGTTCAGTATGAACTATATTTTAGCCTCAATTTTAGCCACTCTTAACTTTCTATCATCTACTCTCAAAAGAGACATGGTGATATTTTTAAGATTAGCCAGTGCAGGTTTCTCCTCTGTTCCATACCCTCCAATAGTTCTCCGATTTATTCAGGATAGAAGCCTTACACAGACTTGGAAGACCATCCATAATTTAACTTTGGGGACTTATTTCCTATTACTGTCCCTATCAGTTCTACCACTCTGGGCATGCTGGCTTTCCTGATGTTCCTGAAATACATCTTCATCCTAGGTTATTTGTCTTGGTTAATTACTAGGCCAGGAACAGTCTTTCCTAGGTATCTGCATGATATATATATACCCTTACTTCCTATAAATGTTTGCTCAAATCCATAAGTTGACTGCTCTTTTCAAAATATTCCCCTCACACACTCCCTTACTTCTTTAACTTCCCAGTTTATTTTTCATTTTTCCATATGAATTATAGTTGTATCTAAAATAAAATATAATGTTTATTATATTCGTGATTATCTATTTTCTTTCCCTCTCTCTCTTTTCCTTCCCTTCTGCTTACTATACACTATAGTGTAAACTCCAAGAGGGCAGGGTTCTTTGTTTTGTTTGCTGATAAATCTCAAGTACCTTGAAAATTTCATGGAACAGAAATACTTGATGAAGTTATAAATGAAAGGGTTTCCAGCAGTGTCACTAGCTTAATGAGCATCTTAACCTAGTTATGTGATTAGGTTGATGTTGATCTTCTCTCGTCACAAGGACATAAATAGAAGATTATTTATTTTAAGGATTATTTTTCAATTTTATTTCTGACTATTTATTGATTAGCAATTTTCATATAACGCATGACTCTCTCTTGCATCAGGAATCATTTTTAGCGTTAAATAATTATCCCATGTATGCTAGCAGTATTTTCCATTTACTCACACCATTTTCTCATTTTATTCTCTCTTTTTTCTTACTATTATAATTACCTTCCCATTCAGAATATCTATTTCAACACTTTCTATGATTTATGCTTTTCAATGTGATGAACTGTTTACCATAGCATGTGAAAATTGCTCTAGTTAAAAGGAATGTACAAAGGCCAAAAAGAGTATTATTTTATATGACCAATCATGCCATCTGTCAATAGAAGACACAGTTAACATGCTGTAACTTTAGTTTTATTCTGTGAAGATTTGTAAGGAAGTTTAAAGTTCATAAGTACAGGCAGAGTTGTTGTGTTTTTGTTTTTGGACCCACCACCATGCAGAGGAAAGAATAGTAGATTAATTTAGGAAATCATAGATTATAAAGTCCTCAGTGCTGCTTCTTTCTTATTGTCTGCTATAAATAGGTCACTTCACACCTCTGAAACTTATTCTCTAATGTCTTGTTTACCTCTAAAATTCAGTCATCCTACTATTTCTTTGGGGTTCTTGATTGTTAGAAGAAAGACTACAGTGTGTCTTTTCTGACCCTAGTGTTGGTCACCATTTTTCCTGTTGACCATATCAGCTCCTTGGCTGCTCCCTCCTTCAGATCACTGTTTTCCTGGATTTGCCTCCTTTCTCCTCTCTATGTTATGTCCAACCGGATTGCTTCACCCTATTTTACAATGCAGAAAATAACACTTTGTATAAACAGCCTACTTGAATTCTTGCTTATTTTTCGAACAAATTAGCAACAAAATATTAGGTCAAATATTATGTAAATAAGAATAATTTTCATGGAAAACTAGATTCCTAGAATGGGAGAGGTGAATGCAAAGATAAGAGACTACTATTGTGTACAGTGAACATTGATGGAATAAATTGGTACACCTTGCCAAATGTAGCTATAGAATAGCTTCGTTCATCGTCGTCCTCGTTCTCATCATTACCAGTGATTTTTGCGTGCTTACTCTGTTCCAGGCAATATTCTAGGTACTCTATATTTAATAATGATTAATCTTAATGATCATAGTATGAGGGAGTTAGTGTTTTGATTCACACTATACAGATGGAAACCTGAGGCAGAGAGAGGTGAAATAATCTGTTTACAGTTACAGAGTTTACAAATGGTGAAGCCAAAATTCTAAGTAAATGGGCTTAAAAGCCCATTTTCTTAATTACTATACTATTTTGATTTTATCCTACCCATTAAACTATGGGCAGGGAATTTAGTCCACCTTAAGACAATTAACTCTATTGGAATCATCATGAGAGCAAAAGTAGAGGGTGTTAGGTGACACCATGAATATCTGTGGTTAGAACAGAATTCACGTCAGCAGTGGCTTCCAGAACACTTAATTTTCCTATTTCAACCATCTTAACAAAATATCCTAGAAAGTCCTGAATGACAAATTATAGTTGTATTTTGGGTCAGACCTTTGGGAAACAAAGATATGGGCTGTATAATGGCAGTAAAATTAATGATATAAAACTCAGGTCTGATAGATTGTAAGACTCCCTGGCTTTTCCTGGTCAGTTCTCCTAAGCTCAGTCTAGCCATCCATTCATAGCAAATTGTGAGTAATCGTCAGAAAAGCCCTGTGGGTTTGGGTCTGTTCGGTCCTGACCTTGCTGTGGTTTGGCTAGGCTGAAAGCTGAGAGTAAAAAGCTGTGTCTTCCACTACTTGTCAAGGGATACTTGCCAACCGTGAAGTTGGTCCTTTTGAATTTGACGTAATCCTTTCTAGAGGAGGCACTGTTCGGGGCTTCTTTGGTTCGGAAGGCAGAAATAAGTCTCAGAATTGAAAACTTCTCAAATTAAATTAGTTGTCTGTTCTTCTCACATTTCAAAACATTAGATCTATACTTGTAATTTCCAATTTCAGGGAACAATAATTTGGCATTAAATTTTACAATAATATATGTATACTGGTGTAAGGGACTACTTTTTCCTAGGTTTCAGGAAGTTTGATGAATACCAGTTCCCCTAATTTATTGTCTATAGCATAAGTTTTTAGTCTCTTTCTCTATGTTTATATTGTACTTGAGATTGTTTAAACCTCGATAAACCAAAATAATAGAAATAATAATGATAACAACAAATAATAAGCTAACATAAGCATGGAAATCAAAAAATCCTTAGGTCTCTTGAACAAGTTTAAGAAGGGAACAGAGAGAATTCTTAGTAGCCAACATCCCTGAGCAGTTTTGGGATAGCCTGGAACTTTCAGATGCAGAATCCCTGACTCAAAGAACTGTGAATTGCTAAATCTAGTGAGTAGAAAGAAAGCAAAAGTCACGGCATAAATTACTAGGAAAATAGAAGTCGGAAGGTATACAAAAGGTAAAGATTTTAATTATTCAGTTGGTAGTATTAATAGACTAATTAAGAACATGGAAAAACTCAGAAGGTTAATCATATAAAAATATTGTTTTAAGTAGGACACAAATATAGTTACTAAAATAGTAACTGTACTTTATGTGTGTCAGATTAGGGAACCTCTTGTTTTAATTGTTTGCTTGTTTTAACTTTCTTTCATTTACTTCCCAAATTTCCTTAATATGGTAAGTTGAATCACATAAGATAAATGGAATTTAACAGCAAAATGTGATATACAACAGCGTTTAGCAGTTTTAGAATTTAAAATTGACTCCATAGAGTGTAATAATTAAAAGAATATTGATTGTTTGAATCATCTAGTGAAGTCTTGGTAATTTTTAATGTTTTTTTACCTCAGTGAAGCCACCATTAAGTATTTGTTGAGTGCACATTGTGTGTTTGGCCCTGTGTTACATTGTGCGAATTAAAAGGAAGAAGGATCATATAGCGGAAGTTCCTTTTATCAGATATAACTGCACAAGGTTAAAGATAAAACCTACCCTTAAAAAGCATCAAGTAACAAAATCATACACAAGTAAAACTAAACTGCATGGTACAATCAATTTGTAAATATGCAAAAAAAGAGAAAGAGAGGTTAGAGAAGAGGATCAGTGCCAACTGTGATCGTCAAAGATGAGAACTAAGCAGGAGCTTAAAAGATGAAGCTGGCTATAACTTAGAGTAGGGGAGGAGGCATGCAATGGAAAAAAAATAAGATTTGGGCCATAGGGAGCAACTGAGTATGTTGAAGTGAAGGTTATACTAAGAATCCTGACCGGAGTAGTGGAAGCTAAATTGGAATAAGTCAAAAGGGAGAAATTATTTATGGAGTATAGCTAAGGGGAGATACTTGAATTTTTCTAATAATTTTTTTTTCTAATAATTTTTTTTTCTAATAATTTTTTTTTCTAATAATTTTTCTACATATTTTGAGCAGAGAAATGACATTCATCTCAGCAAATATTATGAACCATCGCCTACGTTATAGTTGGTTATAAATGATAAGAGTGGGGTGTTGAGATTTGTGGAGTGGTGAAGAGATTTGTGTAAAAGGAGCTGCGAAGTGCAACTTGAATGAAACAGTAATCCTTTGTGTGTAGTATTAAATTAATTAACTTAGAAGATTAATATTGAATGCAGATGTAAAATAGATTAAAGAGCAAAGGCAATGGATTTAGGAAGACATTTGATCTTTTTTCAGACTACCTCTTCAATATGAGTGGTCACTCCTTCTTAACCACATTATTTACAAGGCAAACAGAGGAAGATCCTTAGAAATATTCAAGAAGTTGGATAGTAAAAAGAGAGAGTGGTGCCTCAGTAGCCAGCATTTTGAAAGCTTTCGGTAGTGAAAGCATCAAATGTTGCTTAATAGATCAAGCAATCTTCTAGGAAGTAAAGAAAAAGCACCTTTATATTTAACCATTGGAAGTCAGTCTTGACATTTATGCCAGTGGTTTCACTGAATTGGTAGGAGTTGGAGAATGAATGGATATAAGAAAGTAGAAAAAAGAGGATAGAATATGCTTTCCACAATTGTTTTGGGTATAAAAAATTAAAATTGCATTTGCATTTTGGCATGGAGAAGGTGACTAGGAGAGCTTATTGTTTTATTTGCTTTGTTTAGGAACGTAGTGTCTTGAGCTTGTCTATAAACCATTGGAGGAGAGACTAATAATATGAGACATCATAATTAATAGGGTCAAAAATAGGAGAAATGAAGAGAATCAAGAGTGCAGGAGATAGTATGGGGGTGGGAAGAAATAAGTTTTAGTTTCAGACTCTCAAAGTCATGATATTTTCTGATTATTGCCAGGCATTTCAACTTCCTGATACACATGTGTGCACATGCACACATACACACAGACACACACAGAGCCCCATATCTATCTGAACCTTTATTAGCCTATTCCATATATTCACACACCAGAGCACTAAACATAGGGAGCTTAGTCTTTACTGCTGTTTTTATTATTATTTTAGTTTATTTATTTGATAGCCTTCAAATAGGAATATTTTTAGTTTCACTGCCAAATGCGTTCCCTGGGTCAATAGTAATTTAAGTCAAATTCCTAAATGTTCAAGAAAAATGTTTTTAATAGATAACTGAATACAGGTTTAAACACCTTGAGGGATATTTGAGTCTGTCCTTCCTTTTTTCTTTCTACATGATAAAATGCCTCCACAAAAAAAATACTCTGTTTCATAATGTCACTCTCATATCCTGTGGTTTTTGTCAAAGTTACAAATCTTGTGAATTAAAGCTCAGGAGAAAACTGGATTCATTACTTCAGAATCAAGATTCTTATAGTCAGTCAAATCTCTGATGGAAAACCCGCAGGGTGATCTTCACATGCCTTTAAACTCTCTGTTCTAAGGAGAAAGTGGCACAATTTCTAAAATGTTCACTGACTGTCTCTCAGTATAGTTTTTAATGAGCTGATACCTGTACACCCCTCTGAGCAGTTCAAATCAGGGTTCTTTATATATAAAGTAGACATATAAAAGTAAAAGACAAGTAAGTAAAAAGCATAGTAGATCATGTGAGTACTGATTTTAAGAGATACGAAAAAAATACAATCTAATAATTTAAAAAAAAATAGAAATTGAAGACTTTATCACAATTTTCCTTATAAATGCTCTGAATAATGACAGACTGCTCTGGAAAAGTCATGAAATGCTTTCCTAAAAAGTGTTAGTAGTCATACAGTGTTTCTAAGGTGTATGTTCTTAATGATAAATAGGTTGACTGAAAAATCACTTTAATTAAGGAGACAAAGTTTAAATTATTTAGCTCCTCTCTTTCTTGATATAGATTGCTTTTTCACATTTTTTTCATACTCTGGATCTTACTGCACTCTCCAAATACCTCATTTATTCAGCTCTTCAAAAGACAAGAACACATTCTGCAATGTAAATACCTATTAATTAGTAATGAATCCCTGGAAGTCAATACATAAAGTAAATCTCCCAATAATGCATCACTGTTATGTCTTGTCAGCTGTTTGAATATAATTTGTTGGGATGCTGGTGTTTTATGACCAATACATAAAGTATCAACAATAGTGAAAAGCAAATTTTAGTTTCTGGAGATGCCTTAGTCAGCCTGTAATTTTTTTTTGTTGTTTTCAGTGTTTTACACAGAGTGATTTGCAGCAGTGTCTGGACCCAAAATGCCTGGGTTCTTATCCAGACTCTACCATTTCCTATCTAGTTACTTCACTTCTCTGGCACTTGGTTTTCTCATCAATGTAACAGAGCTCATAATAATAATGATATAAAGGATTGTAGTGAATATTAAATAAAACATCAGGGAGATACCTGGCAAATAGTAAGCAGTCTACGAAAGGTCGCTGCTATTATTTAACAGTTTCTTTTTTTTCACATGAAAAAATACATAATACATAATAATCCTCCTTATGTTACAAAAAGAGAAATAAAGTATGTTTTAGATTCTGGATTACAAAAAGAAAAAGTATAAAATGAAAGAATTTAACTTCAACACATTTCCCTTTGTTCTCCTAGCTACTAACCTTGACAAAGGAGTGCTGACATTTTGGAGAAATGGACTTTTTTGGTGAATGTTACCATTTCTTTGTTCTGGTTTTTGACATTTACTGTTTCAACCAACAATCTAAGTGAAACCATACAAACATTGGTGTCCAAGATGGGACAAAAGGTGATATTGTGATTTGAGTAATAGAGAAGGATTTGAAAATTCAGCATTTTGTTTCCGGGTATATCACTGACTGAGTCTGGAAAGAAGCAAATTATAATCATAATTGAGTCAAGACATTTTCAGAATTTTTAGATGTGCTCAAGTTTAACATTCTCTTCAGTGCTAGCCAAAGGACACCATGGATTTAGGCGAGTCATGGTCCAAGCCATCAACTGTCTTTTAAAATTCATGTTGATTACTCTGGTTTAGTGAATATGGGTTGTCTTTCTTCAGCAAATTCCAGCTCTGGAATAGTTATTAAGGGTCTATGTCATTAATACTTCCAAGGGGCTCTTTGACCTCAGAGCACCCTTCCTTGGTAGAGGCACTTGTATTTTCAACACTTCATAGCTGGCAACATGATGTGGAATGTTTCCATCCATGTCTGAAAAATATTCTGGGATTTGTTGTCTGACGTGAAACCCCCAAATATACTGAAGATTGCTTTGGGGATGGTGCAACTTAGGCACGATTTTGTTGGAAAAGAGGGACACCAAAAATGAAAAGAAAATCCTAAAGTAAATTAAATAGTAATTCAAGACATAGAAGTGGTGGCATGGAACCTATGTGGCACCTCAGTTTTCCCTGGTCGCACATTCCCCCACAAATGTTTTCTGGTGTTACTTCTTTCAAGCCTTTTGGGCACATATATTTGTGACCTCTGGTAATATAAAATGAACATGTAATGTTACTCTTTGCTGAAGGACTTAAAAAACATAAAGTTTATAATAACACCTATCATGTATTTTATTCATAAATGTCACAAACTTTAAGAAAATTTCTGTGAATTTGGGGAGGGTGTTTGCAAGAGATAACCTAAAATGTGAGAGTTTGTTCACAGTTATGCAATCATTGGGGTTTTTTTTTTTTTCATACTTTCCTTAAGATTTTCTACATAGACAATCATACAATATGTGAATAAAGACAGTTTTAAGTATTCCTTTCTAATCTTACCTTTCTTTAATTTTGTCAATTTTTTCCTCATGTTTTTCTGCTATAGTTTTAGGTTGAGATGCATTTATAGGTGTATTTCTTCCCACTGTGTTTATGTTTTTACTATGTCCCTCTTTACGTCTAATGGGATTCATTTCCTTAAAGTCTGTTTTGTCTGACGTTAATACAGCTACTCCAATTCTCTTATGCTACTATTTACCTGGTATAACTTCGTCTGTCTTTTCACTTCCAACCTAATTTTAGTTTTGAATTTAAAGTGGATTTCTTATAGATAGCCTTTAACTGAATCTTGCTTTTTGACCTAATCTGACAGACTGCTATAGGTTTGGAGTGTTTTAGTTCCTTCACAACTAATGTAAGAGTTAATATGTTTGGATTTAGGTGTGCCATTTGATATTTGTTAACTATTTGTCTGAATACTTTTTTGTCCTTCTGTTTCTCCTTTAATCTTTTCTGGTTTTGTTATACCGTTAGTTTAACACAATAGCTAATATATCATTTTGATTCCTCTATTGACTTTTAAACAATACTTCTTTGTGTTACTTTTTGGTTTCTGTAGGGATTTCAGGGTACATCTCTCACTTACCAAAACCTACTTCAGATTGGTCCTGAATTAATTCTGGTAAATATTTTTTAAAAGTTTTATAAGTATAGTTTTCCCTGTCCCCTATGCCATTGTTGTTATATATATTATATCATATATGTCTTAAAATCAAATATAGAGTCTCTCATATTTACTTTAACCACTCATGTAACTTTTAAATAATTTAAGAAAAGATACATTAGTGAATAGTAACAGAATGGGAAAAAAGCAAAAATTATGAGACTTTCACTCTGTTATACTTGCCATTTCAGTTTCTAAATACCACATATTGTTCAAAGCTGTCATCAGTAAAATAAAATGGCATATTCTCTTCTTATCATGGGAGGCATATAATTTCTGTAAGGTAAACTATTCTTGTAGGAATTCCAAATTTGATTTTACTGTGGTATCAACTTAGAATTGAGCTAATTATACTAGTTGTTTGATATTGTATGTGCACACACACACACGAGACAAATATACTCTTAAGAATTAACATTTCATATTGCTTCTCATTTTACTAAGCATTTCAACATGCCTTTCCCCATGTGGTTATATTTGAGGGATCTACTGTTACAGAATATTATATGTGAGTTAACTATGTTCTGAGAGGCTGTTTTCTCTGCCACACATTATATAGTCAGATTTCAATTTTTGTCAAATTTAGTCGCCTCCTTCACCATAAAAGTAGCAGCACATGGTTAAATCAATTTTTTGAACCTATGTAAAAGGCTACATTCCTGATTTTTAAAGTAGTTTCGTATCAATATTTTTTTGTTTTGTTTTGTTTTATGGTGACACTCAAAGTATGTGACTAATTTTCTATGTTAACTATGGGCCATGAGTATCACTTAGGGGTGAATAAGATATTTTCTTCAAACAATGGGAGATCTTTAATATAGTGAGAATCAATGCTGATGTAATGCAAAGCAATTTATGATGTGTTTATCAAAGATCCGAAGCACACTGATTGAAGAGTGAAAGCTCCTGGAAATAAATTATGAAAGGACACAAACGAAGACACACATTTTCATGACTGTGCCTCATTTCCAGAGCCTGATGATAGTCCTGCTGTTCTCAGCATGCTACCCAATGATGACCTCATCGGTAACATAAGACGCATTCAGCTATCTGGCACCTAGATGGCAGCCTACAAAATATAAACACAGTGCCTTCAAATGGACCATAAAGCCTGACTAAAATCTACAAATTAGTAATAGGAATACCTGTTATATCATTACATCATTTGGGTATACCCAGCAAATTACTCCCTGATGTATATATTTGGAAAAAAAATTTTTTATATGTGTGTGTGTAAAAAATTGTTCTTATTGTACTTTATGTTTTCTAAAATGTAATGTCTTATAACAAGAGAGTATACCAACAAAGGTGGACCTGACAAGGACAGCACTGAAGAGCATATGCTTTGATTGTGTCCTCCGTATTCCATAAAGAGACATTTGGAATAAGAGCTACAGTTCAGAACCCAGTGGACGTAAACACTTCAGTGCACCTTCAGGAATTAATAAAAGCTTTTCTGTCCTGTGGATGATAGAGACTCGCATAAATGCATTACCATTGATCTGTTTTAGCAATGACATTTGATCTTGCTTTAGGAGAATCTTTCCTAAGGTTGAATGAATATCACTATATCTTTCACTTTAGGTTGCTTGAAACCTGTGAGGAGAATTTTCTTTAAAAAAAAAACACGCAGTGTTGTCATCTTAACCGTCTAACTTTAGCAGTTCAGGCAGAGTTCCTTTGCTTCAGGCGTTGTACGGGATCCGCCTCACAAATAGTTTCATGGAGAGAAGTCAGTGATGCTAAGATGGTAGGTGCCAGCAAGTCTAGTTGTGATAGATGAAGCGTGGTTTCAGGTAAAGATTTATTCTCATTTCAGAACTTCATATTCTAGTTGACATTATTCCTTGAGAACACAAACCTGGGATGCAGGCTCCCTGAATTATCTCTAAAACATTATTATCATAAGAAAAATGTCCCCACCAAGGTGTTGTCAGTCAAGGGACAGCTTGAGTGGGGTGTCTGTCAACTTAAATATGAGGCACGGAGAATGAATGAGTCATATTTTTGTGCCCACTTGAAGTGCCTTTCTTGATACTTAATATACATGTAAGAGGTAGTCCTTGAAAGGAATCGCACTGAAAGAGAAGTCCTCTTATAACCTAATTCTTGCCTGGGGAGATATGAGGAGGAAAGCATTCATCACTATTAACTGTTTCAAATACTATAGCTGGCACGAAAGTAAACACAGGAGGAGAAAATCATCCTGAATTACAGATGCTATGTGCTATTTTTATGGCACCAGGTGGGAATGTTAACACTTAATCGGTCTCTCTGGCATTATTTCCTGTTTGTACTGCCAGCTTTATCACCATGAAAGATGCTTTGATCCTCTTCTGTAGCGTCAAGAACAACAGGCCACAGCATCAGTGACATTCCAGTCAATGGGGTATCATTTCACATTAGTTGTTATCAGATATGATATTTCACTAATGCATTTTGACAACATCTGGCACAATACCAGGTGCCTCTCTCTATATGTAGATATAGCTTATAGATATATAGATATAGATATAGATCTCCTAAAATGGAGATTAACCTCAAAGCACTAATTTTTTCTCACTGTTCTAGATTTTGAAAGCAGAAAGCAATATTCTCTTTAAAATATATATATATATATATATATATATATATATATATATATATATATAGTCTGCACAGTCAGATTTATGAGATATCCTGGTTAGAAAACAATCATTTTTGCATTATAACATCAAGAAAATGTTAAGGCTTCCCCATTTCCCCTCTAAAATGTACACAACTTTTATTTTTAATAATGCAAACTCTTAATACGAATGGTTCTATCTGCTTAACATGTAAAAGACAGACTAGACTTTTTCCTAAGATTACTTTTACAATTAAAAAAGAGTTAGAGAAAGAACATTTTGCATTGGACCAAAAATAATTCAAACAGATGAGGTAATGCATTCTTTTGCATCACTTCTACATAAGCAATCTTCTTTGAGGTTTCTAAGTGGCTTAAAAGGTGATTTTATAGGTTGAAATATTGTCCTCTGTAGCTTTATGGTCAGAGCAAAACAGTACTCATCTGGAGTGCATATAGTATTGCACACAGGGTTAATTAGGTTAGGGATGAATTAATTTGTAACAATTTCCGTTATTTGACAGGCATCAATAATATAGTATATTACTTGCATTCCAGACATCAGCATACTGCCATGACCCAGTCAGATTCAATTTGGGAAAATCTTGGATCATACGAATATTTTATTATTGATTTTTGTAACATCATATTTTACAATCAGGCCTCGTTATAAAACACCATAATAACTTGAGGAGATATTTTAAAAAGTCATACTGTTGATGAATGGAAATCATGCTTTCTGTAGCGAAATGAAAACTCACTGTTCTCTTCCTGGAATGAGATGTTAAGGTATAATTTTGTACATTATTAACAGCTATTAAGGAAGTTCCTTCTTTAAGGACTCTCTCCATCCTTTGATTGGATGTTTGTATTGGGGGGTTAGAGAAGAGTACAATGATAGTTTGTATAACTCGGTTATCCTGGCTTCTTTTCAAGCCCTTTCCATTTCAGACTATTTTTGATTGAGTAATTTGACTTCTAAAAATCCTTCTATATGTCCAGTCCCCCACTCCTTTGTACACAATGATTAGACAAAATATCTGATTTTGCACATAAATGATCAGATGGCAGGCTGCTTTGATACAGAAGAGTTCTGTTGATGGTACCTGTGGTTAAATGCATTCTGTTTCCAAACAAGAGCTTACATTTATCAAAAACCTAATTGTAGAACTTTTGGTTATGGAAATGCCAAACTGAGTTTACTCACAATATGTAAAGGTACAAAAATGACACCACTGAAGAATGATAGAGTTAGAAAGCACAAGAATTGCTATTAAGTAATGAGTTTTCTTGTTGTATATATATTTGAAAAGGTAAAACATCTTGCACAAATGTTTATACTGTATTAATTACATTTAAACTGTTTTGTGGAATCAGAATTACACAAACACACGCACACAAACACATACACACATGTACATGCATACACATCTCCCAGAAAGAATAACAAATATTGATGTTCCTTAACCTCAAAGTTGCTCAATCCACACTTCCTTGGTTCTCATACTTTTCATATTTTATTCAGAATATTTTACTCTTGCTCATTCTTTTGTTGAAGTTATCAAACCCTAGTATCCATATATCGCATTCATTACTCCCTGTACCTCCTTCCCAGTATCATTTACTCTTTCTCTAAGTTCTAAAATGTAGACAGTTTTCTAAATTTCTATTCATAAATTCATTTATCTTTTTTCTCTGTTCTTTTTTCCTATATAATCTGAGAACTTTTGGGGAAAGAGATTGAGAGGGGAGCTAATATTGTGGCATGGCATGAGTACTAGCTACTGTAAATGCACACGTACACACAAGTGCATATGCATGTATGTATGTATGTATTAGAGTTAATCTGTTTCAATAAACATTAACTATCAATTTTATATTGGGGAGTGTTAGGATACCTAATATACAAAGATATATAAGGGATAACTCCTCTTCTCATTGAGTTTTCAGCGTAATAGGGCTGAGAGCCCCACAGAGAGATAATAAGAGTATAATATATTAAGATTGAAACATAAGCAAGTGTTAAAATTACAAACAGGAGAACTACATAGTTAGTACACCAGTCAGGATGGTGGGAAAACTGAAACTCGTAGAGACTAAGCACAGCGGCACTACTCATCAGAACCCTATCCAGAGGAGGGGACTTGCCCCAAACTTGTCCTGTTGGGAGACAGGCTTATCCTTTGTGTGAAAATGGGGGCCTCAGACCGCGTAAACTGATGTCATAAAATGTTGAAATAGCTTCTCTCTCTCTTAATGCTAAGCTACCATGTGAATTCCCTATTAAAAAAAAAAAAGATTAGCACATTTTCAGTTGAGGCTCATGGTGTAACATCTTGCTTTTGATATGCTACGTATAAGTATCCGTAGAAATGAATTTAAGATACTCTTAGGTTGTGTCTACAAATAATGGTATACATATACATACATATAAAGCATTTATAAACACCAGTTTGTTCTGTTATTATTTTTAAAATGTATGGATTTAAGCAATGGCTGTGTTCAAAATGTTCAGAATTCTAAGCACTAGAAATTTCTGATACTGAAAAAATTGCATACTTCTAAGAAGGGTGACTGTTTAATTTATATTATCATACTACTCATTTTATTGATAATATTTAGGAGAATGTTAGGCATGCATGCACAAAGAATTCAAATAGAAAATGATGGGGAAAACCAGATGCAAGTGCCAACTCCCTGCCATTATCCCCCCACGATGCCAAGCCTTTCACTTCTTCTGATGCAGCAGCATTTCAGTGGCCTCCAGCTGTGTTCAGAATAGTGTTCATCTCATGGTGTTCCCTAGTGTCCCAAAGGTGTTTAATTTTCAAGTTATAGTTGACACATAGGAATGGAAATTCAGCAAATGAAAGAGTAACTTGCGATAAGAAACTAAAGGTAACTACAGGGATATTATCTTTGCTCTAGGGGAAACATGTTCTCAAGTGTGATCGTTGAACTATCTTATGTCATCTTCTAATCCTGGGAGACCAGTGCTAAATAGATGACCAAGTCTATTTATTCTAGGATATGAGATTTTAAATAAAACAATCCTGTGACCTTTTTTCTTTAAAGCCATGGAGCTACATAGCAAGAGTTTTTAATCCTTGTTTAAACTTAATTATATGCTTATTTAGAATCTTGATTAGCAAAAATTTATTAGGTTACCAGCAATGACTATAGGGATACAACATCACCGAAAGTATTTGAAAGTCTTCTACAACTTCTGAAAAATCATTAATGGAATATTCAAATATGGTATTATTGACTAAAATTACTTTATTCACGTGGTAAGTAACAACCTATCTCAATGAATTTACTATAAATTCCTCTGTAAAGTAAAATTGAAAAGAAATTCCTCAAGCAGAATCAGTATCATCCTAGCTATTGAAAAGCCAATTTTGTGCCAATAATAATTGAGAGAGGAAGGAATGATGGATAATATAAATTTAGGGAGGGGTACTTGTTTTGTTTCTGTTTCTCTATGGGGAAGTTCACACCACTGGCTTGGCATATTAGACTGCTCCCAGAGTTCAATATAGGAACATGTATGTAGAATAAAATATTATCAAAAGCACATGCATTCCAGGTTAAATTGACCCGGGATAAATTTGTTATTTGCTCTTAAAGTTCTATGCCGTGAGCACAATGGAAGCAGCACATGAGATGGAGGAAGACCTGGTATCAATTCCATCCACAACCACCAATGAGGTCTGAGACCCACCATGGGGTCTGGTACAAATTCCCTCAACGTAAGACAGCACCCAGCTAGGTAAGGCTGGTCAGGACTAGAACACAGGTCTGTTACTTCCCAAACTTGAACTGTTCTTTCTCCTACATGAAAGGATAGAATTGAATAAGGAAGCTGTGCTTATAGTTCAAACTATTGATAGTAAGTTAAAATATGTAAATATTAAGATAAAATAAGTTAAAATATTTATGCTCTAAGGAAATGTTCTGAAGCTACTTCAATAAATAAGCACTTCCTTTAAATTTCTGTTAGTCCGTTAGAAGACCCACAACATTCTACTCATTTATTAATTGCTTGTGATTCTGAGGAATGCTTAATTTATTACCAAGTATGAGTAAACGGAAAGGAGTATCAAAGAGCCTTGTAAATCAGCTTGGACAAAGGAGCAGGTTTAGAAGTATAAATAAAATTGAATCCCTAAGTATTCAATTAATAAATGCCATAAGAGAAATAGACTCCATGCTGTGCTACGTTTGCAAAAATCAAAGGAATGAGAAAGAGTTAAAATAGCATTCTATAAATGGTATTAGGCTTCCTGAAGGAATATAATTTATAAGGCTGAGCTGCTGCTCCTAGCGCTATGATATTTAGATGTGTAAATGTGTTGGCTTCTGTTAATTTAGATCTATAATACCTTATGCAGGGTGGAGCTGAAGTATCTTATTTCTGAGGTTTCACTTGCCATAGAGTAAGTCTAGAATTTTGGTAGAATTATATAAATTCTGGCATAAACTATTCAAATGAATCTGCTTCATTGGAAAAGTCCATTTGGGGAAAAAAAACACACAGTGACTGCACACAAAAAAGTATATACTCAGGAGAGTTTCCTATTTGGCACCAAGGAATTATTCAAGTATCCATTGGGTCTTTGGAAATAATTCTGTGATCACCTAAAAGAGCCTGCCAATTATTGCCATATGTGCATGTGGTTTTCACAATCTGGACACTTATCCCCTAGGATTTGGACTAATAGCTCTACCCTTTTACTTCTCATTAACTGTCAGAAAAGCTATCAGACAGAGGAGACATTGGTCAGTGCCAACATGATACAGATTTGGGCAAGAGGCTGAAAGTTGAAAGGATCATATCACCTTAGTCTGTACTTATGAAGAAATAAGTCTCAGGAAAACTAAAGAGTTTCAAAGTCAGATATATTTTGAAACTCAGTAAAAGAGGCTCCTTCAAGAAGTGAGGACAAGATGTGGAGGCAAATCAGCCAAATTTGTTAAGTGTTTGCTAGTGCGTATGGCAGCCAGAAAATAAAAATAAAGAATTGGCAGTACTGGGGGTGGAAAGAGTGAAACTATATAAAGAAGCAAAGAGGCTTTGAGCTATAAAGTCAGAGGTAATTGTTTCAATTACCCCTGAGGAGATCCATTCAGCACCTTCCACCAGTAAATACAAAGGTTACAAAGAAAGTGAAGGCATTAGTCATGTGTGATGGGATGGGCTGGTGTATCAACCAGGAGCCAAGGGCAAAACATTGCTCTGGTTTGTCTGTGTTAAATAAAAAGTTGTATAGACATAATATATCTATGGAAATCTCCAGGGTCACAAAGAGATCATTGGAACTATTGGGAACAGTGAAGGACTAGCCAAACATCTATCAATAATTTACTTTGATAAGAAGATGCTGTGTTGTGATATATTTTTGTGAATCCTCTGGAAAATTATAATTTTACCAGAGAAGGATATTGCAGTAATATTTCAAGGAGAAATGAATGCCTAATATATTTCCAAAAGTAGAAAATTAAGAAAAGGAAGATGAGGTTTAATATTGTTAAAGTATAATAACAAATCTATTGATTTTTGTCATAGATTTTAGAAATGTTTGTATACACTATGTAAATGTTTAATTACTTATATGAATATATAGTAATACTAATTTCTAATATGTATTGGAAACATTATACTCTCATTTAATTCTTATGAAATCCTGGTAGGTCTCTTTTACTATCCCTATATTATGGACACAGAGAAACTGAGAAATGAAGAGGCTTTGTAACTTGTTCAGCTGCATAGTCTGGAAGTGGCAGAGTTAAGATTTGAACCTGAGAAGTCTGCACATGTGCTCTTAATTACAATATGAACATTAAAATAATATCTTGGCATTAATGTTGCATTTTAAATTGTTGCTCCAGTAGTCATGATATATTTTTGATGATCTGCTCATAATTTGTTTCCTTATCTGCTTTGTGGATAAATAATGTGTATTAGCAAAAATCAGGCAAATGTTGGGTTCATGAACACAGGTTTTCTGTTTGGGAAGCCAAGTATCTATTCATGAGCAAATCAAAATCAACATTCTGGTTTAATTACTACCATGTTCTAAGTGGAAAAATCACCCAACTTAGTAAAGACACTTTGTTTTTTCTAATATATCTGTAACATGGAGGATTTCTCCAGCAATATTTTATTGTACTCTTTTTACATAAAAAAGCCATATATTGCTTGATTATGTTGGCTTCTCTCAAAACCCATATCCTTGATAACCAACTTCATCTGGTGTCATTAAATGAAAGCCTATAGGACAAAGAAAACTAAATGCAGCATTTTCCTTAACATGAAAATAATTGGAATCAGTTTCTTTGCAGTACAAATAATATAAGTACCACACAATTTAGTACAGCAAATGCTTACTTGGCATTTCCAATTGCCTAACACAATGAAATATACCCCCAATTAAACTATTGTGTCCTTACCCATATATATCCATTCATTCCATCCTCAGGAAATAGGGATAGCACCCAACAACTCAAACAAGAAACTTAGATGTCAGTCCTTATGCTTTCTTCTACCTTATGCTCAGCATCTACACTCTTTCCAAGAGCTATCAACGTTACCTACATAATGTATCTCAAATGAATTCACGTCTTTCTATGCCCATAACTATTTTTCTATCTATGTCATATCATCTCCAATCTGAATTATTTCAGTAGCATCTTGTCTGCCCCATTCTTGACTCAGTTCGATGCGTTTTCCCCAAAGGAGCAAGAATGAGCTGTTTGAAATGTAAATCTGACTGTAGTGTACCTTAGCATAAAGCCTTTCAACGACCTCCCACACCACTTACTGTGTAAAAACAAGCCCTTAATATAACCCTGAAGGCACTGCATTCGTCTGCGTGCCTCCCCAGACTGATTTGAGACCCATGTATCCTCTCAGTTTCAGGTATACTCTCTTTTTTCTTTCACTTTCATAAACGATTAAAACTCCTTCCTGCCTCTAGGCTTTCACCCTAGAATGCTCTGCCTTTCACTTTTTGCTTCTGTCTTTTACATAACACATAACATCCTTTAGTGCTTTGTACATATCACAGAAGATGATAGATTTCACTTTTAAGGTTAGATGGTGTACATATTGTAATCATTATTATTACTCAATTGGAAATTCACGTACACCTTTTCTCTTCTAGGCTACCTTAATATGTTCACTCAGGAAATTAAGTTTCTTTGGTAAATAGACCTCATATATTTTTTTTATCCTGGAGATAGTTGCTTAAATGTAATTGAAGAATTTCTTTAAAAGAAATGTTTAGGAGAAACTGGGGAGTCGCCTAGTCTTCTTTATTTCTAGCTTTAAAATATGATTTATGATTTATCATTAATCATATATATAAGATTTTATATTATGTATATCTTACATATATTATATATTCTGCATTTAGCACCTAATGGAACACATACATATATATTTTTAAATTGTCTTGTCTTCTTCCTATTTTTGCATTATGGAACTTCATGATTGATTCACTGCATGAGACTGATTCTTTAAAGGGAAATTTGGTCTACTAAGATGTTTAGGATTGGTTAAACCTAGTAACTGGGCATGGGAAATATTATAATGGGACACTGCTATGGAGAGAAGGAGGAAACTTCCATTATTCTCTCAAAATTTACTGGATTTGTTGGTCACTTTTCATGAGCCAAGCATTCTAGGTGCTCATTATCTTAGCTGTCACGCCACAGTAATATAACAGGAGTTGAGTTTTAAAGAGTAAAATGTTTTTTATACATGTGTTTTATAAAAACAGGGTCAAACCCTCAGCATGTAGTTTATATGTAGGTCTAGTAACTCTGTTGCCTTGCGAGATACATCACTTGTCAACTGAGTTAAGCGCAGTTTTGAAAAAAGGATTTCAGGTAGTGGCAATTTTCTCAGTCCTATAAGCGCACACATGGTTAAATGTGAATGCAATAAAAAATGAGAACTGGACTTTGAGTTTGGATTATTTCAGATATTACTGAACATGAAATTAAATTTATGTAGTCACACAATTTATTCTCCTTTGTTTTAGATATAGCTTCCTACTATATTATCATCAAATAAATTGAAAGTACTGTGAACCAAGATTCCTCAGAAGGAAAATTGTACGGATCCAGAGGTTATAAGTTATGTTAAGGCACTTTAAATGTGCTATTTTCTGGTCCTAATTAATAACAAATTTATTGGTTTTAAAATCAGTTGTAAAAAAAAAAAAAAAAAATCAGTTGTTACTTAATTGTGCTGAATATATAATCAGAGTGACAAGTACAGATTGGGGAGAGTGCTAAAGCCTTTCCTAGGCATCTTTTCTTTTTTTAGTTTTTATTTATTTTTGATTGAAGTATAGTTAATTTACATGGTGTGTTAATTTCAAGTGTACAGTAAAGTAGTTCAGTTATACATATATATATGTGTTTTTTTCAGATTCTTTTCCGTTATAGATTATTACAAGAGAGTAGGTCCTAACAAGGACTTACTTTTTTACCTATTTTTTATACAGTAGTCTGTATATGTCAATCCCAAACTCCTAATTTAATCTCTCCCCACCACCCCAGCTATCCCCTTTCTATTTCTGTTTTGTCAATACGTTCATTTGTGTCATTTTTTTTTAGATTCCACATGTAAGTGATATCATATGATATTTGTCTTTTTCTGTCTGATCTAAGCACCTCTTCTGAAGTGCATCAAATCTACCCCCAGTCTTGGGAAAGGTGCTATTTTGTTTAACTCTTGTTAGTATCCTAAGTATTTACTCTTCAGTAGATACTTTGAAGAACTCCAAATACAATGTAATTTTTTAGTGAAAAACACCTATATGATATGTAACGTTGAATATTGTATTTTCCTAGGCTACTTGAGAATACTTTATGTCTGACAGACTAATAAATTACACCGTAAAGTGAAATTGCATTAGCCCTTTTTGTTTTTGATTAGAAACTGTTTATGGTATGCTTTTCCCGCACTACAAAATAAAGTTCCTTGTTTCAGCTGGTAACAAAGAGAAAGTAGAAAATCCAATCTATGATAAGCAGGCAGATTCCCCTGCACAGAAATCTAGCTCACAAATACCTTTCTAACAGACCTACAACAGTTAAGCATTTTCTGTTCATTATGAATAGAATTTCCTTCCATCAGAGCCATTCATCTTGCTAGACATAGGCTTGAGATATTGTTGAAAAAAATTACTATTGGCAAACGGTTACTGCAAGAAAATGAGGTAATCTATTTTCCTTGTGCCAGTAAGATCTGTCTAATATTTTTATAGTCATACTATATAAATTTGTTACATTAATTTTAGGGTGATGGATCCATTGTCAGTTCTTTATTAGTTATCACTTTTAAGTTTTACATGATGAGAAGACAATGGAAACAAAAATGCATACATATCTGTGTCTAGCAATCCCTCAGACTTGGGTATAATTTCTGGTTACAACATTTCAAATAGTGGGGTAAGCAGCTAATGCACTTAATATCATTAAACTTCAATCATCTCCTCAGGAAACACAGATAATACCTGTCTCACATGATTTTTGTAAGTGCAGAGATGAAACGGAAGTGTAGTGCTTGACAGGGAGGAGATTCTCAGTAAATGGTATTTATTACATTGCATAGGGCTGAGGTGTTCTCTTCAGGTAGCTAGATCTGGGGAAGGTGATGCAAGCAGGTAATGCAATCTGCCTGGCTTTTCAAAGGCTGCTGGGGTAAGATATGACTCAATGCCCAATTTCCTTCCCATTCCCTCACCTCTCTAGCCTCGTGTACAAGATCTAAACCCCGAACTTTGCAGAATATAAGAAGACAAACAGTTATCTTGAATGAATTTCCCAAGTCAGTTAACAAAATTTTAAACAGTTACTCCAGAGAGTGGGTGGAATGTAATGATCTCTGCCCTGAAGAAACACTTGCAGAATGCACACACGTGGTCTAAATTAGAGAAACACACACACCTGCTGCAGACACACACACTACATGTGGCTATTTTAGCACACACAAAGACACGCCCATTCTTTTTTCCCTCCCACTCCCTCCTCTCTCCGTCCTTCCATCCTGCCTCTCTCTCTCTCTCTCCCCTCCCACTACTTCAAGGATAGCAACACTGAGCACAGCTTACTAAATCTGAAGTTATCTGAGATGACCAGAGTGAATGAAAGCGGCAGACATCTTCCTGCTATTGTTTTTACTCCTTATGTTCCAAACTCTTGTGTCCCAGTTATTTGTATTAAAAGAGTGATATATATTTGCCAACTATAAGCAATGCATTTTAATATTGCCTCTATATTTTCTCCCATTCTTTCTGCCCTTTAATTCTCTCCTCCTCTCAGATGGATTTAACTTCTTTAGTCTTTTTGTTGCAATGCATCTGTCTTCCAAGTTGAATGTAACGTTCTAGGATAATAGTCATAACTATGAAAAAAATGTTCATCTCTATATTTAGAAATTAACCATTTTAAGATATTCAAGCCTGTTGTACTTTATTTTCATAACACCATTAAATACTACTCTCTATTTCTGTGGCAAATGCCCATGAGATTCTTCTATATACTTTGAGAAGTTTCTTTCCGCCTTAATTGGTGGGAGGGAAGAGATATTTTTGTATTTTTGGCATACAAATTAGAATAGCTGTATATATTTGAAACTTTATAGAGACAAGTTTTTTCTTTGGAAAGCTTCATATTCTTATGCAAATAGAAAAATATTTTTTTCTTGAATAGGATGGAATTAATTTTAGGTGAAATTCAAATTTATAAACATACTGTTCTACACAATTATGAATGTTTGTGTCTTCCTTAATAGTTTCAAAATAAGTGATTGGTTTAAGGTTTTTTGAAACACTCATTCAGGTAATGATTGCACTGATCCAATGGGCATCTAATTTAATAGTTTTTATATTTTCCTTGTGAAGTCCATTCTTACACATTTAAGGGAGTGAATTTCAGAATGCTTTGAATATTAATCCCCTTTCTATTTTGGAGCAAGTATTTCCCAAAAGCATAAAAGTAAATTAAAAGAGACCCTAGAATTATATTAGCTCATTTTTTTTCTATATTACCTTATACATTGCTGTTAGCCATGAAGTAACTCAAAGCAAATATTGAATACTTTTAAATTGCAGACTTCTCCTAGTTGGTAATATTTTGTGATCATAAAGTGAATGCTCAGTGTATAAAAGACACATTATAGGTTTATTTTAAATCCATTTGCTTTCTAACCAGAATATTATCAAATAGTCATTTTCATAAATTTCAACAATAAAAATGGAATGGAAAGGTGATAGGATTATAAGAATTGTTAAGGTATACATTTGAAAGTTGCAGAGGTATTTCCTCAGAATAGAAAATGACATTATTTTAAAATAAACTTGCCTAAAATATAAAGCTGATTTAAATACAATAATGTCATCATTCCACAAAATTCTAGATGGCTCTCTTTTTTTTTAGAGAGTGGATCATTAACAGTGTAGCTAAGAGAGCAAATATTTTTGCAAAGTGTCTTGCAGTGTTTACAGAATTCTTTTCCTCGGAGTTTTCCACATTTTATAGGTTTTCATTTAAATCTTGGATTTTTAAAATTGTGCTATTTTCTATGTAAATTTTCCCAAGTGGAGATAGAATTACTTGAGATCAAAAGTGTGAAATTCACATTAGTGGGGCTATCAACATTTGCAGTCAACCATAATTTTCCCCTATGTTGCTTTTTTAAAGAAGAGAGAGAAGAAGAAAAATGAAACTCCTTGACCAGTATAATAGAACCAAGAGCTAATCAAAACTGTGGTGTGTGTGTGTGTGTGTGTGTGTAGGAAAAGAGAGTGAGAGAGAGTAATATAGATGTGTAGATTTAGGCCCCTCGTATAGTACACATTTAGTTTTGCACTTTATGTGATATGCACCCAAAGGTCAAATTACACACACACACACATACACACATACACACACACAATGTTCATTAACTATAGTGTTTTGATTTTTGTGTGTGTGTATGTGCAATCTTTATAATTCTAAGACTTTAATATTTTTAAGTTTTTCATTAGATAAGTGATATGTTAATAAGAAAAAAATATAAACAATAAAAGGATTGCATACACATTATTTTATTCTGCTTTTTTACCATAAAATATTATGAGCATCTTTCTGAGTGAGACATAATGTGTCTCATAAATGTATGAGAATAACATAATTTATATATGGAATTGTATGAACATAGCATAGTTTAACCACCTTTCTAATTTAAGGCATTATATTCTTTCTAATTTGCCAATATTATAAATAGCATTGTTCATATATCTTTGTTCATATAAACATACACAGGACATAGTTGTTCTTTATGCATTCATGTACAATAGATCCTTGGAAATAGCATCTGAAGTTTTCATGACTTGTATCTCAAACTCTAATCTGGGTGACTACGAATCTATGATGGCAATTCTATTCTCCTAAAATTGACTTATAAAGGTGAGTATTGGACTGCTGACCTCTCCAAGCTTTAGCTATATTTCCAGTGTAGTCTGGAAAATGCTAATCCATAGTAGGGCTTATTTTGACATGGAAGTGATTTACCTCCTACAAAATCCCTTCCGAGGAATGGTTTTCTTAGACATTCCAATGCTATTCTGCTCTAAAGAAAACTTCTGGCACTATTCTCAAAACCTTTTCCAGGCTGTCTCTCAATATATTCTGAGTATAGATTTGGGTCCTATGCATTTTATGTTCACCACAATAATATCCCATAAAAATGATTCTCTCTTTCATTCTCGGTCTCTCTCTCTCTCCCTCCCTCCCCCACCTCCCCTCCTCCCTCCCGGTTTTAGTATTTACCTGCTCATAACATACATATTTCTATGAATTTGTAAATTTTATTAATGGGTCTCATTCTCTGGGCATTGATAATTAAGAATAGAAAAACTCAACTAGTCCTACTCCTAAAGCACACCGTTCTTCCTTGAAAGTAGAAGACAACTGAAATGCTGGCAAAACACAGCGTCCTTAGGACCAGGGTCCCTTTTAACATTCTCTTGGTGGTGAACATGCATTGAACATATTTCAGTGTTACTGGCACCTGTCTTGCTAAATCTGATGGAACAACAACAAACGCAATAAAGTCTTGTTACTAAGCTATCTTTGAGCTACACTAGATTGTGATTGATTCTGTTGTGTGTAATAGTATGGTGGCATTTTGCCTTAGGCCTTTTTTATCGAACAGTGAAGGAACAGAAGAAGGAAACACTTGATCACTTTGTAAATGCTGCACATTGCAGGCAGGGTTTAATGACTGAACATAGCCACTTCCAGTGTATTGAAATGCCTCTGCCTTGCCTCAAAGCATTGTACCTCTATTCAAATGGTAAAGAATAGAGTTCCTGTAAGATTGTGGAGTACAGCTCATTTTGGGAATAAACAGTTGCTTTGACCTTGTACTGGCAAATAGACCCTGTCAGGCCTGGAATTGCAAGGCCAGGAAATCATCTGTTTAGTCAGTGCTGGTTCTGGTCATTAGTTTGTGTTTATGGCTGGGAATTGATAATATAGCCCTGTGTGTATAGAGCCCAGGTCTGAATAGTAAAAGGACCCTATTTACCAACAGCTTTATTTTTTAATTTAAAGTTAATTCAAACTGAAATGAGCCTTTTAACCCTTAATTAGGACCATGTTTTCTCTTAAAAGTCAACCACATTAGTCAACTGGAGACAAAATTCACTTTGCAATTGAAAAGCTGTCTACTTTCTTTCAACAGTAGCCACCATGGTTTACTAAGTGCATTTGTTTTCCTTTCACTATGGTAACTTTACCCATTCTCTGTATCAGCATAACTCAAGCCCATCAATTACATCTTAGAGGAAAAGTGTGCTATGTGCTTTGGGAATGAGGCCAAGATTCTATCTGGAAGCTTTTTTATAATTATTATTCATTGTATAGCTAGTGCTCCAAATACTCCCTATTTCATACTTTTTTCTTTATTTTTTTCCAAAGCTGGTAGTTTGTTATTTTATCCCACTACTGACCCATAGTATTTAGTTCCTGTTTTATTGTTACCTCTTTATAAATATGGAATCAGCAGATTCCCAAAATATTTCTAATTCATTTATTACAAATTGGTATTATTTTGGCTTCCTTCTATTATTTTATTCATATTTTTAGTGTTCTCAATAGAAAATTAACATTTGGCAAGAGCTTCTTCATTTTTGTTCTACTGTGGCCCATCCTGAGGTTTTTTCAATGAGTTTTGGGGTTTGCTTAGTAAATGAACATGCATACTCTCACTAACTGGGCATGTAAAATAGAGGAACTAAAAGGTAGATTAACAAGAAAAAGACAAATAAAACCTCACTTCAGTCTAACAGAAGGAAAATGTTTTGTCTTTTAGATTGTATTTTCAGTATCGTGCTAGTTTTCCTTACTGTTAAAAGAGAAAAAGAAAATCACACCTTCCTACATTTTAAAAAATTTAAAATAATAATGAATATCAATATTTTAATTTTTTGTTTATTCCTATAAGATTTCCCAGCTTTTAAACATTCTACTCTATCTAAAATATACATAAAAGGAAGTGTATAATGAAATATAGTTTTATTATGCTACTGGGTAAGATGAAAATATAATAATAGGGAATTATTTGCTTGGCAGTGAATTTATCATTCAATCCATCCAATCATGAAATCCACATGCCCTTTGAATATATACTGCTCTGATATAGAAAAACACTGAGAAGGGCAAAAACCTGTCATTTCTTGATTCAAGTATATTTCTTTTAAATCAGAAGAGAGCCTCTTTTCTTTGTCTTGTTGCCCTATGTGATTTTGTAATTTCAATGGCTAATTTTAATCCTTAAAGCACGGATGAAAGTGAAGATGCCTTTTCTATTTTTTTCTACTTAGAAAGTTCTAGGAATCCTACAAATTTTGGTACACAAAGCATTAACCTTTTAAAGTGTCTAGCCTGAAGAGTATTTAGAGACAAGATAGTCGATACCCATCATTTGATAAATGAAGAAATTGAAATCCAGAGAGGACAATTGGTTGCAAGTTAATTATTCACTTAAAAAATGTATTTCATCAAAAAAATGTATTTCATCAACTGCTAGGTGGTGGGCAATGTGCTGGACACTGAGCATGCAAAATGAATAGGAAAAATCTCGTATCTCTATATTGCTCAGGATCTAACCTGGGAACAGATAATAATAACTAAAAATGAATCTTCAGACTTATTTTAGAAGAGGAAGTCACTATCCCAACTACCTCCTAAAAATTGGAAGACACCTGGTCAGTGACTTTGAGATAATACCTATTTAGTAGAAAACACTAGATCAAAACCTACATTTCCTCTTTCCCAGTCTAGTGGTCTTCCTGTAAGAGGCTGAAAACACCTTGAAGAGTTGGGATATAGAGAAGTGAAATTAGGGAATTTCTTGGTGAAGATTACTTAAAAATGTTGTGTTGCAAAGTGTCTTAGCACTTACATTCTCAAGTTAGAAGATCCATTTCCAAAATAATGGTGCCATATGGAATTAATTGGTCTTCTGTTTAAAGCTAGGGTTGTGAATTTTATCACTGTGACTGGACACAATAAAGTGTCTAGGTCATCTTAGGAGATCAGTACATGTTTGGTTTTTGAAAGTGAATAAATGAAATCCAAACATTACGTGAACAAGTCTGATTCCTAGTAAATCCATGATGATATCCAGTAGGATTTGAGGAGGTGCTACATCCCATTTTTAATGGTTAATTTAGTTTCGTGTATCATTCCTACTTTGCTTATTCAAAGCCCAGAGTTCCTGCCACAATTAACTAGTTCAAAAATCTCCATTACAGCAAGGGGATAAAACGTCTCTGGGACCCAAAAAGGGGCAGCAGTTTGCCTCCACTTAAAAGATCTTACACTGTTTAATCACTCTTTGGTTTTACTATCCTGAGGTAGAAATCTATGAATAATTTTACCAGTGTTTGACCGACAAGAACATGTACTACTGGGTTATGGGAGGAAAGATGTAAATCAGAATTCTGTCATTTTGGCAGCAGGCTTTGAATATGTGCATTTACACCTTAGTTAAGTATTGCTTTCTAGCTGGCCAACACAGGGGAGGCCTTAAGTATATAGCAGAAGTTTGTTTGTTTGTTTTTAACTTAAAGCTGGATAAACCTGAATTAGTATTAATTTGTTTACCTTTCTTGCATGTTCTCTGTTCTTTGATATTCTGTAATAAGTTGACAAAGACTTCCTTTAAGTAAGAAAAGGAAAGAAAACACATTAACATATCTTTCTACTTCTTACCTAGGTTTTACTTTTTGTATGCTGAACCTTCTCATTCTCTAACGTAATGCATAAGGAGAGAAATGTGCACATTGTTATATTAGCAGTTTTATATTCAAGAAAGGGAAGGAGATACTTTTAAATTACAATCATTGCTTCTGCTACCATAAGCAAAGATAATAAAACACAAGTACTAATGCCCCGTAGAGGTAGAGTTTCAAATTTTTCCATGAGAATTGTTTTAAGAATGAAGAAGGTGTAACAAAAGGATAGGTATTTCAGTACAAGATGATTTATTGCAAGGGAGGGAGATTATTTATTGGTGGGAAAAAGTTTGAAGTAAATATATAAAGAATTTCCCCTTATACATTTAAAGATAATGTTTCTTACCAGTATAATAATTTTATTAGTGAATACAAACTTTTCAGGCATATTCTCAAATTTGTTGAACAATATGAGTCGAGGATCTAGAGATTCTGTTTGTATCAAGAAAAAGAAAATTTACTTGTATGGCTCCCACATATAGTGGGTCACCCTATTCTTAAGAGTTGACGGACAACCTCTGCCCTTCCAACAAAAGTTCAATTGCTCATCTGCCCATAACAATGTTACACCTCAAATAGATAGAAAATCCTGGAGAATGCAAGAGAACATCAGCCTTTCTGAAATGGTGTCTTAACTAGGAATAGATGAAAAAAGACTTGCATGTGTTGAATTAAATGTGTTGCATTAAATTTTTTAGATGACTATTCTTCAATGTCATACCAACAGCTTAGAATTGATAGGAAAATAATTTGCTTTTAATGAGTGATTTACATAAAATTAAAAGCAGAAATTTTCTTGCCTATTCGGACTATGATTGAATTTCTTTGTTATCTTGGGCATTCTGTTTGTGCTTCAATTGTTCATTCTGTAAAATAAGAAGATTAATATCTACCTTGATTATTTCAATAGAACTGTTGTGAGGTTTAATTGAGATGGTATATTTGCAAGTCCTTTATAAAGAGTAAAAGTGTCTACCAAATTTAGGATATTACCATAGAACCTAGCATTGTACTCAGGATAGAGTTAGCATTCAATGAATATCTGTTAATTGATGATTAAATCCTATCAGCTAGCTACCAGGTGCCAGAAGATGCAGAGTAGAGTCTGTCCCTAACTGTGTGTCACCTAACATCCTGGATTTTCAGATTAAAACACACAAACTGACCAGTGGGTTTTCTTAGGAACTTTTTAGCTCCATTAAGCTATTCTATATAATTAATACATCTCAACTGAATTCTCTTTGTCTTTTTTATCATTTAGAAATGCTTTCTGCTACAAGTAAAAGAAAACTTGACTACAGTGACTTAAACAAACAAGGTGTTACTTTTCTGACATTATAAGAAATCCTGAGATTGGTGCTTGCTGGGTCAACAAGAGCAGGGTACACATCTCTCTGATTTTCTTGGCCTTTAACTTAGTGTCTCCTGTAAGTCATTATGCCCATAACCAATGCTGCAATAATGTAGATGGAGTGGTTTCAGTTGCATCTGGATCATCTTGTTAGAAAAGAAAAAGGTATCCCAAAGACTTTCATCAGAGTTCTGTTTGTATCTCTTTAGCCATCTCTTTGGCCATAACTTTGGCCATCCACCCCTATTTGCAATGATCTGAGTTAGGGAGTACTTGGCAGAATGCAGTTCTGAACAAAATCAGGATTCTATTAGCAAACAGGAAGCAGGACTGAGATATTGAGTATGTAACCAACAGTACCCACCACATTCCTCTAGTTAACAGTTTGTCTTTTCATGTTGATCTATTTGTGTATTTAATTATGCTTCTTACAGGCCAACTCCTACTGTCTTAATCTTTCTCAAATGGGATTCCTTCTGTGTATTTCTTCCAACAGATCAATCAGAATGGAGTGCTTGCTCCATGTGGCCTGTGTTAAATTTCTGTTGCCTGCTTTCAAATTGCAAGGGCCCTTTTTGGGATGGACAGAATTAGGGACATTTGTATCTTTAAGACTAACGAGGAGACTGAACAAAAGTAGATGATTGACAGATATTTATTAAACTGCATGTATATGTGCCTACCTATCTTTTAGTCTTCTCATCTCTATGGTTATTATTTACTCATAATTAAAGTCTGGTTGCTAGTTCAAGTCACATTCTTAACTTCTAGGCTTAATAACTATAGCTACTTTCAATACTATCAGAAATTCTGTGCTGTGGTGCTGTAGCTAAGTGATTGTATGACTATCTTGTCTTTAAGTATCACATAGTATAGGTATTTACAGGATTAACAAAAAGTGAGTGTTTAGTGAATACCTTTATGCTAAATGCTGTAAAAACTATAAAAGCCTGAAATAAAAACACAGAGATAAATTTACAAGCAAACAAAATAACAAAGTACATTGGAACACTGCAACTTAATCTTTTAAAGACTCAGCAATGCCCTCTTGCAAATTTAAAGGCACTCAATAATGAGCTAAATTGAAACCAGAAGTTAAGTGCATAGTTTGTTTATACTTTATATCATTTCCCCCTGAGGCAATATGACATGAGATATGAGTGGACCTTTCTAAACAGTGCTTAAGGATAATGTTCAAAAGTTTATAATCCTAATCCAAGTTTGGTTAGGGCAATAGAATTTATTTGACTGGCTCTCAGTATGGTGCCAAAAGTTGTTCAATTTAATGTAATATGGTCCTAGAGCAGCCATTCTTAGTAGGAACTTGAAAACAGCAAGACTAGATTAATGATTACTATCATTTTAAGTTATTCTAATTGTTGGTCTTGTCAATGTATTTTCCTTGGGAGTGTTATCTCCCAAGAAATGTTCAGTAGGAAGATACACTATTATAGATACAGTGTGTTACCTTTTAAAATACATTTAGTGATTATAAAAGGTAAGATTTATTCACACAGATTTTATTTGAATGCAAATAACCTGTTATCCACAATATGAAGTTGATATAAAAAAATTTTGGAATTCAGTGATAAACATAGTCTGTAGGGTCTAGTCTCTATTTAAGTGGTTTAAGCCATCAAATCTCAATGTAGCTTTGAAGTTGAGTTTTAGAGACTTAAGAAATTATTGGCTTCCAATTACTGGCTTCCAGAGAAACTTAAAAATTTAAGATCCTGAATTCCTTCCTCAAAGGAATGTCAAGGGATTTTTGTTAGGGTCTTCACTATGATTTCAGTTCTCAAGGTAATTATGAAAATGTACCAAATAAAACAGTACAGCATTTTAAATTTTATATCAGATGAAATGAAAATACTATAATGGAGACATTTCTGTAAAAGCTGTAAATAGATAGTGAATATTAAATGGGCAGCTGAAATAATATCTGGTAACCAGTTCACTGGGCTTAAAAAAAAAATGTCATTCAGAGATACAACTAGAAAGAAAGAAGATAATATAGTTATTTTTAAAAGCGTTAATCTAGCAATAATTCACAAGTATATCAGTTTAAATAGAAATTATACCTCCCTGTGTATTTGAGATACAGACAAGGAAATAAATTAAGACCTTTCTTTTAGGCCAGTACCATAGAAGTTAGGGAATGACACTGTCAAGGGCAAACAAAATATCATAGCTCAGGAGAACCATGTATCAAGAATCTTAAAATATAGACAAAGCCATGACTTCTTCCTTCAGTTGCTTACAATTTGCGGGGATAAAGTTGTACACACAGAAACTAATTAGAAAACAAGTGGGTATGTAATATAGTACTAACTGCAGAGACTGTACACATTGCATCATGTTTAAAAAGGGAATGGCTGCGTGATGACATGGCTTTGCTTTATTTTCTCCACAAATAGTCCAATGCCAAGTAAAGCTGTGAAAACATGAGATGGAAATTTCATCACACTCTAGTGCCAAAATAATCTAAATCTTGTGGGGTTTTTTTCCCCCTTAACATTTGGTGCAAATACAAACGTATATGTGGAGAAACTACATTGGGCTATATTATTTGCTTCTATGAATTCTGGGAGAAGAAAATAGATTTTATTCATAATGAATGCATGCCCTAGCCTCCTGAAATCTGTTTTATGTATTCTCAAGAATATATTTTCAAAATTGTCACAGGATTTTAAAAGGGTCATTTTGTTTGTAGCTTGTCGACCAGGTTTCTACAAGCCTTCGGATGGTAATGTGCAATGTGCCAAGTGCCCACCTCACAGTTCTACTCACGAAGATGGTTCAGTGAACTGCAGGTGTGAGAATAATTACTTCCGAGCAGACAAAGACCCTCCATCCATGGCTTGTACCCGTGAGTAGTTTTGCTGCAACCCATGCCTCCATGTTTGTTTTATTTCCTTTTTTCTTCTTCTTATTGTGTTTTTTTTTAAAGCATTTGGCCCATTTCCTTCTGCTCTCCATGTGCAAATTAAAAGCTTTCTCTGCTTCACTCTCCATGCTTGGCTCACCACAAATGCAACATTTATCACACAAAATGAATTAGTTGTTAAAGCACTTCCTGCAACAGTACACCCAGAAGGAAAGAAAATTTTCTATATCTTGTTTTAGATCTTGCATAATTTTGACAGGGTAGGGGAGGTTTAGGCATGGGATTTGTATTTTTACTTTTCTATTCCCTCTTGTTATATGTTGGTCATAGGTCATAGGGAAAAAGAACTAAGATTTATAAAACTAATACTAAAGTTTTCATAACTATTCACAGGGGCATTGAATTTAGTGGTAAATTCCTTTGTTGGACTTTGTGAATGCATCTTCAACCTGGAGTCAAAACTCCCCCCATTCCTAGCTCGGGGAGGACAGTACTCTTGAATCCATGTGTCTATAACCTCATGGATCCTCTGAGGACGAATTAAAAGTACATAATAAAGACAAGATGGTTATTTACCTCTTTCAGTTCCACTGTAAATGATCTATTTCCCTTGTAGTAGAAAACAGAAGTGAGGCTCATTAATCTTTGTTGAACTACTTTGCAGGACCTCCATCTGCACCGAGAAATGTTATATCTAATATAAATGAGACCTCGGTTATCCTGGACTGGATCTGGCCCCTGGACACAGGAGGCCGGAAAGATGTTACCTTCAACATCATATGTAAAAAATGTGGGTGGAACGTAAAACAGTGTGAGCCATGCAGCCCAAATGTCCGCTTCCTCCCTCGACAGTATGGACTCACCAACACCACGGTGACAGTGACAGACCTCCTGGCACACACTAACTACACCTTTGAGATTGATGCCATTAATGGAGTGTCAGAGCTGAGCTCACCACCGAGACAGTTTGCTGCAGTCAGCATCACAACTAACCAGGCTGGTGAGTACATGCTGGATGCTTCCTACTCCTGCCATCTCAGAGCCAAGTAATAGTTTTGACAGAAAGAGTGGAAGAAAGGGTAGGAAAAAAAAAGATTTGAAAGAGCCCCAGGTTATTCTTTTCGATCACTTTTAGACAGTTATGGTACATTAAATAGCTCAATTTCATTCTTCAAAGTGAGAATAAATCATATTTGTTAGATGATTTTAAGCTAGTTTAATCCATTGCTTCCCAATTTGAAATCTTTAAACATCTGGGGCTCTGGAGGTAGTACTTATGGGGTTCCTTGCAGCATTTCTGTATTTTCAAGAACTTAACAGACATTGAATCTAGCTTGGAAAATGTTGTGTATGATATTTAAAACTATAAATGTCTTTACCTTAGTTATAATTATATCAAATTTTGTGTATAGTTATTCAGTTATTTTATGCTCCCCAGAAGCTCTGGGTAGTATAGCTCAGATAGTTAAAACTCTCTGATTAATTTAAAAAAAAAGAAAAGAAACACATTTTATTTAATAGATACAATTTGTATTTAAAAATTAAAAATATGGAATTGAGGAGAAGCTTAGTAAAAAGAGGTCTTGGTGGAAAACAGTTGTAATCACTGATCTTTAAAATTTCCAGATATAAATTTTATGTTGATTTCATCAACTGTATTTTCCACTGACAATCTTTTCCTAATTAAAAAGAAAATACTGTGTTGCCAGATTGTAAGCAAAGGGCCTTTAATATGGAATAGAAAATTTAAATAAACTTCGCACTTTTCTTTAGCTTGCATCCACAACATGTCTCTTTTCTTTACTGTTAGTAAATCCTGTGTTCTTCAGTCACCCTTTAAATCTTCTATTTGTTTTTCGGTTCTCTGATAATTCTTGTGATATTTTTTACTATGGTTTTTTTACAGTGTGGTGTCCAGAATTATTCATGGGGTTTTAGTTGTGATTCTCTCAAACATATAGAAGAATTACACTTTGCAGAGTATACAGAGACAGTGATATCCCTTTGAAATAAGACAATCATTTTTCCAAGGTGGTAACTCTGATGAATGAGTAAAAAACAGTTTTTTAATCAACAAAGCTGTGCAAAATTAAGCTGATAGATATTTATTGTGCATAACTGTTGCTACAAGATATCATAATTAGGGTTACATTTCAAACAATTCAGTTCAGAGATATTATTGTATAATTTATACACAAGAAAATAAACATTGGAGCCAAAAAGGGAGAAAAGGAAGAGACAGGATGGCCCCCTGAGAATACTTCAGCTAGAACTACAGACTCCCACATCTGCTCCCAGGAGAGCTAACCTTGAGTTGGAAGTTAGAATTGAGTGTAAACTCAGCTTCTTTTCTACATTTGGTTTAAATTATGGAAGTTCCTCTGCTCTCTAGCGGGACTCGCTCTTTTCTTTGAGGATATGTATACTGGATGTCAGAAGAAAAGAGAAAGGAGAGATGACTAAATTCTATCAGCTGGAAGAGGTCTTAGAGCAGCCAAATATCTAGCCAGGAAATTCACCACTTTCTTTCTTTCACTTGGCTGACTCAGGGAGGTTAGTTAAACTACCAAGGGTGCAAAACTAATAGGTGTCATCAGGGCTAATATTCACCAAGTATGCACAAGTATGAGTCTGCTGGTTGGTAAAATTTTGTACTTATTTGCATACTGGTTAGAAGCAGACAAAGTTACTTCTGAAGGTGAGTATAGAAATGCACCTGTACTGGTTAATTCCTCAAGTACCCTAGGTAGCCCCCTAAACCCAGTATATCAAGCCCCCCACTTCCTTCCCCATAATCTAGCAATCAAAGGGATAAATCTTGGCATTAGAGGCGTCTCCAGACCAGTCTGTCAGGTCCCCCTTCTTCTCCCCCACCCCCCACCATAATCCAGCAAGCAAAAGGGTAAATCCTGGCACTCCAGTGGTCTCCAGATCCCTGTGCGGGAACTCTTCCAACTTGAGGGCTCCATGTCCCTGCCATGCCAGTTGATAGATATTTTGAATATAACCCCTGGCAGAGTCCATGTTTAAATGTATCTCTTTCTGATTCCACATCCCTCCTTTGTTCCCACTTTTCTTCTGGTCTCCTATATTGATGAAATTCTTATAATTTTACATTGTCTCATGGTGATAAAGTTTATTTATGGAAAAGACAAGACTTTTTAATGAAGTGCACTGAATCATTTTTTTAATCTTGCTTACCGAATCTGTAATCTCTCCCACTTAAAGCTAGATATCAGACCAAGCAACATGTGCTTTTGTTTTGCTTTAGTTAATGATATTTAAACTTTGTAGTTAATAATATTTAAAGATTTGTAACTTAGGTTTATTTAACTGTCTTCCATGAGAGAAAAAAAAAAGATGAGTAATGCTATTGCTATGTATCACATGATTATAGCTTCTCATATTCAATGAACACAGGAATTTTAAGAAATTATAATTATGTGGCAAATGGCTTTCCCAAATCTCATATTTCACTCTGATTTACTATCTTGTTTAAAACAAGAGCATCAATCTGTGTTATAATTATCTCCCAAGTCAAACAGAAGTGTATAAAAACAAGCAAGAACTCCTTATTTCCTATCTTATCATTGACCTCTGGCTTTCTGACGATGCATTTATCAAGAAACTAATAGTTCCAGATATATACAGTGAATGAATCTAGGTAAAGTGGCAACCAAGAGCAGGCCAAGACTTTAAAAAAATAAATGGAGTTGATGCTTTGGCCCTCCCAGTTACAAATCACAGGGTAACACAGAGATTCAGCAGGGATGATATCAGTTACTCTTCCTAACCCCACTCTCATTTTTCAGAAAAATCACAAATATGTCTACAACATGCTCCATGAGGCATTTTATATATTTATTTCAGGGAGTCTGTATCATTTTTGTGCCTGGGGAGGTAGAGGTCTTTGTTCCATCTTCAAATCCCCATGGTAAGATATATAAGCAAGATTAGAAGCAATGCCATTTCTCCAGAGTGTTTCATTGTTTTGCTTTATTTTTGCTCTTGTGAAGGTTAATGGAGTGGTAGCCTTGAGAAATGAGCTCCCTACGTCTAGAAAGATATGGCTATGACAGATACGATGCCTGGTGTTTAAATTCCTCCTTCCTCTCTATCTCTGACATGGCTATAAAGGGGAAATGTGAATGTGTCCCTTTTAATTTAGTTTGTGAGATTGAATTTGTTGATTTTTCTCTTGATTACATTGTAAAAGCCATGTGATGACCACACGATAAGGCACCTTCTAAATTGTAGAGGATTATGTTGTGAATTTGGGTGTTAGTTCCCAGCCCTTAATACTTTCACAAGTATGTCAGTGAGATAAAAAACGTGCTCTGTACATAAAGATTGTATCCATTGAATCCATCAGTCAAACATGTACTGAAAGAATTGCAGATTGCAAAACAAAAATCTGTGAAGTTATATCTTGGGGTAAATTGCTACTTCTTGTTTTCTTCTTTGAATGAGTATGTTTACCTTTCAGTTCTGGAAAAATCATTCCACTAGTGGAATATTTGTCCCTGTTTATTCTCAACTTCCATCATAGAATCTGCCCTTTCTCCACTATCCTATAGCATGTAACAGTCTCAGGCAAGAAGAGGGGGCACTAGTAGAGAGTATATGGGCTTTCAAGTTTTGAGCTCCACCCCACCCCCATTTTACAGAAACTGAGATCCAAGAAGTTTCTTGAACTTTTCATCAAGCGATAAAGCTTCTATTTGTCTTCCAACTCCAACTCCACTTTCAACTTCTATTCTTGTGTTCTTTCTGCCATCCTATGATTCATGCCATATAGCTACAAAAAGAAATACTGCCTTGGAGACAGAGGGGGGCTTTGCTGGGAAAATCTACTGTACCCTATGCCATCTACAATAAACTTGGTCCTTGCTTCTCAGTCATTTTTCACAGGGTTTCGTAGGGGTATTCTGCAAGACATCTTCTTTATCATCTCCACTCTTCCCCAGAATTAATCTTATCCTTTACTCCCTCATTCTACACAGATGATTTTCCCTCTGTGATACTGTGATTTATAATAAGAAATATATATTTGGTCTTGGGCCCAGTTTATGGCACAGAGCTCCTAAAACTCTTAGAATTTCCTAAGTGATAAGAGCAGTAATGGGTATTTTGTTATTCATAACAACCCCTTTCAATCACATTTGAGTTTACGTTAATGAAGTGATTTTTGGAAAGCCCCTAAGGATGGTGGCAGGGAAACCAACCATGTGATTAGAAGAACTTTTAACGCTCCACTCCTCAACTTCCCCTCTGGGTAGGGCGGAGGGGCTGGAGATAGAGTTTAATCATCAGTGGTCAACGATGTAATCAATCATGCCTATGTAATGAAGCCTCCTTAAAAGCTCAAAGGACATGGTTCAGAGAGCTTTTCGGTAGATGCGCTGGTAGGCTACGAGTCTGGAGAAAGCATGGAAATTCTCTGCCCAGTACCTTGCCCTATTCATCTCTTCATCTGTCTGTTTCCGAGTTGCATTCTTTTACACAATAAACTGTAAATCTAGTAAGTAAAATATTTTCGTAAGTTCTGTGAGCTGCTCTAGTAAATTAATTGAACATTAATTAAGAGGGGGTCATGGGAACCTCCGATTTATACCTGTTGGGTCAGAAGCACAGATAACAACCTGGACTTGAGATTAGTATCTGAAGGGGTGGTTGGGGAAGTCTTATGGGACTGAGCCCTAACCTGTGGGATCTGATGCTAAATCCACGTAGCTAGTATCAGAATTGAATTAAATCGTAGGACACACAGCTGGTTTTGCAGAATTGCTTGGTGTGAGGAAAACCCCACACATTTGGTGACCAGAAGTGAAGTATTGCATAGAGGAGACACACAGGAGTGTGCTTTTTCCTCTTACACCCTCCTTACTTATTAAGACCATGAAGTTTAGGAGGGAAAGGAAAATGCTATCTCACTGGCTTTTCTAAATCTTATTCCTCCTGTTTGTACTCACTAACTCCCATTGACTCCTGACTCTAAAGAGTGGGCTCTCAAGAAAATCTCTTCCCCTTCTAGCATCTTAGACATACACTCTCCTGGCTCTTTTTCTTTGCCTTTTCTGTTGCATAGGTTTTCATTCATCTTAGAGGAAGTTACAAACAATTAAATAAAAGCAACAACAGTACACACACACTCAAACACACACATACACACACATATGCATGTTACAAATTGTTTGACTCTTCATGATGTCATCTTATTTTTCTCCTAATTTTCAGTCTAAGATTAGATGTTTTCATAAAGTAATCCTTCTCTCTTTGCTCTCTCATTCATACTGCAGTCTGGTTTCTGTTCTCACTCTACAGAAGTGCCCTTCTGAGAACCAGTTATAATATCCAATTTGTATCTTTTTGTTAAAATGAATGCAATTGTTAGGAAGAGTGTGGATTTCATAAGGGCCTGGACCTTGTCTGATGTTCACATTTGTGGTTCTCAGACTTAGAACAAGGCTTTCTAGCACCTTGTATTCACTCAAAGGTTTACTGAATGAATGAGTGATTGATTATTGGAAATGTCCACCATCCAAAAAAGAAAACATTCTCCCTCAAACCACTTTCTCTCCTGATTTTTTTTCTCCCTACCAATGAGACCACTGCTTTCCTCAGTTTACCGGATTCTGACACTTGGAATCATCTTTGGTTCATATTCTACATTTAAGAAGTGCTCACATGCTACTGATTTTTCCTTTGAATTGTTTCAGATCTTCATACTTTTTCTCCACACTTAGTGTTAGATGTTAAGGTTCTTAGTCATAACATTTATAAATAAATAATACCAAGAATTATAATAATCCTCTTTTAATTATGTTGAGATTCCAAAATAAAAAGGAATTGGAACTTAAATGAATTAATAAAGTCAAAATATCATACTGCTTAGCAACTTCTTTCCACTGAGATATTTGTAAAAAGGGTTAATGGATCAACAAGTATATTTCAATGCTCCTTTTATGTTCATGTAATATATGCTCCAGCCTTGCAAGAATTTATGATAGACGTATAGATTTTTTTTTTAAATTATACAAATCATATAAACTTGCAGAAGACACTATGTAATTAAATGAGTTAAGAAGTGGTGGTTGAAGGATTTTAGGGAAACCTTTGGAAAAAAGAGTTTAGATGTACTTTGAAAAATAGGAATAAATCAGATAGGAGTAAAGAAAAGGAAGTGTATATATATTACAATATTGGAATTGAGTTTCCTGGGTAGTAGGAAGGGTAGGCTGAGAAGAGGAGATGGATCTTGTTAAAGGGTAACAGGAAATCAGGTTGGATATGCAAGGAAGACCAAGCAACTGGTATGTTAGATAGTGGGATATTGGATGGAAATACATATATTGAGTGGAAGGGTAACCTCATTCAATCTGTTTTAAGAAGCTTAATCTTGAAAAGAGCAGGGAACAGTGTCAATAAGTATAATTCTTCACATGTGAATGCCTGAATTATAGTGAAAGAATGACATCATTGGATTTAAATGAGTATTCGTATTATCCGCAATTATAATTTTCAAGTCTAAAATGGCATTTAAAAAATTTTGAGCCATACATTCAAACAAACAAAAAAGAGTTTTAGAAATTTTTGGTCTTTTCCTACTTAGATTCTTGATTGCCAGATAGTTGACATTGAAGTACCATCAGTTCTAGAATTCTTTTGCCTTGCAGTCTTACAATCAAATAAACAACTTTAGCATGATACTTAGGTAAATGCCATTGTGTTTCTCTCAATTTACAATAGTTGAAAAAGGTGTCCCTCCATTCTCTGGGTCCTGGTATCACTCCAGTATTTCCTTTTTCAACATACCCCTAATCCTTGAAATTTTTGATCCAGGCATGCACATTTTTAATATTTTTTTCTAGTTCCACTTAAACTTATTTTTTCCTCTATGAAGATTATCTTGACCCCTATACTTCCCTAGAGTAAGTGGACCTGTCTCTCCTCTTCCAATTTACCCTATTGGAATTCTGCATATATGTGTACAGTTTTTATCATAAAATTTAATTTGTTCACATATATGAAAGTGTTGCAAATAGTACCATAGTACACAATATATGTATATACCTTAAGCCAGATTTCCTAAAAATTAACATTTTACTACATTCGCTTTATCATACTCTCCCCCATTGCCTCCTCTATATAGATATTATTTATTTCTGAACCACCTGAGGGTAAATTGCAGATATTATGCCCCTTTACTCCTAAGTTCTTCAGTGCGAACTTCCTAAAGCAATGTCACTCTCTTACATGACCTCAATACATTTATCAAAATCAGGACATTAGCACTGTCCATATTATGATCTTATCTGCAGATATTAGTCAACTTTTGCCAATTATTCCACGGTGTCCCTTTGACAAAAACAAATGGATGTTCTCTTTACCTTCAGTTTCTATCTATAATATAGTTCTTATCTACAGTAATGAATAAATTAACCATTTTCTGTAAATTAAGTCAGATACAAAAATATGAAGGGAAAGGGAATCAACACTTATGGGTAGGACTTTCTCAGGGGCTTGATATCTAAGAGTTTCACAGTTGTCACCCCATTGAAAAATGACCAGTAAATAATATTATTTAAAAAAGAGAGAACTTGACTTAATTTTATTTAGACTTCCTGTTGAAGAACCATCAATTTATGCAAAGAAGGATAGCATCTTGGAGACTTTCTGATATAAGGAAAACATTCTTAGCCTTGGCTTTAAACAGAATAGCCTCTATCATTCACTTAATTTAATGATCAAAGACAAATCTCTTCTTTTCTTCCAGTTAAAAATTGCTATCCATCACATGAGGGATTGAACTGGAAATCCAGTCATAATTTTTCCTGTTTTATTTATTTTTTGTCATTCTAGGACTGAGTTTAGAACTTTGTTACTGGTATAATTTTAATCAACCAATACATCTTTTTGATCTTTAACCACACCTATCAACTTACTTCTTCTAAAGGACTTCTAAAAGCATACTTGCCTATACTTTTGTGACCTGCTATTTCACAGAACAAGGTAACAGCATCTATTAGTAGAAAAAAATAGTTTAATATATCTTGAATAAACAATACACACTTTTTAAAATGAATCTTAAGCTATCAGAGCCCTTTGGCTACATTTAGAATCCAGTCTAATTTTTATACATTGATAAAGCAGATATTTTAAAATCTTCTTCATTCCTTATTCTGCAATAAATTTCCTCTATCTACCTTGTTCTGTTGGGATTTAGAAGCAGCATTTATAGATATGACAGAGGAATGCCTCATGTCAAAGACAGCCAGGCAAGCGTTAGAATTTCTGAAGAAGCCAACGTTTCAAAATAAAACTAGAAAAGGTATACAGCTTGGATCTGCTATTAAGGTACAGACACGTATTGATATAGTCTCTTTAGAAATGTGTGCTGTCATGTAATTATGTAACCTGGAAGTAAACTAGACACCAGAGCATCTACATGCATTCTTTCAGAGCACGAAGGAAAGTGTTCTGTAGCACCAGTGTAGTACATCAGAAAGCTAAAATATAATAAAAATCAAACAAAATAGTGGAAATAGGATTCCAGTAAGGCATTCTGATGAATCCTCCCCTTGTTGTTTCACTTGTGTGATTAATAAACCCTAAGAATTGAAGCCTTAACCTTTTATTTCTTTCAACAAACAAATGAGGTCTGAATCAGGCCCAGAGATTACAAGTGAATATATACATTATAATTTTCTTGGTGCATTTTGCTTGTGTGGTAATTTAGCTTCTTTCTTTCCTATTTGAAATCAAGGCAGAGACCTGTACATCTGGGGATATCACTCTGCAGTGATGTGTCCTAGTGTGCCTAAAGCCTTCCGCATCATTTAACACATTAATGATGCCTTTCAACCATCACACCCTGGTATGGAGGCATATCACATATCTGCAGCATGAGCAATAAGCTGAACAAAAGCAGAGCCATATATTGTCCTGACAGTTATTCAGAACCTTTATATGAGCTTAAAGCCACAATTGTATGGAAAACCAGCAAATGGAGGTAATTTGGGGGTTTCCAGTATCTATATTGAACTCTCATCCCGTTTTCATTTCTGATCTTTAATATCAATACAATTAAAATGAACGGAGCAGACATATGTCTGGAGAATTACGGTTACTTTTTTCCTGCTGACTTCTCCTTTAAAGTGCTCACAAGAACAGAAATACCAACAACCAGCTAGAGGAGAAAATATGGTGTTAACTAAAGCACTTAGTATTAGGAAAGTATAGCACAGGTAACTATATTCAATATCTTGTAATAACTTGAAATGGAAAAGAATCTGAAAAAGAATATATATATGTGTGTGTGTATATATATATATATATATATATATATATTTGTGTATAATTGAATTGCTTTGCTGTACACCTAAAACATTTGTAAATCAACTATACTTCAATTAAAAAATAAAAATTAAAAAGAGAGAAATAGCCATTTAATGCTAACTTGTGCCATATCCCCTGCATCTTTCCAAGAGCAAACAATACTTATTCAATAGAAATCTTTCCTATTCTTATTTTTCCCAAACAGAATGTTTTTAGTCTCAAAACACGTTAAAGACAATAACTTATCTTTTAATATATTCTACCCCTCTAGGATTAAGTTAAATATAGAAGATCCTTAGGGAATAATTGCAATATGTTCAGAGAATTGAGAAATTGAGTAAATGCAAATATTTAGAAGGAAAAGATGCTCTGATTTTAAAAGCAAAAATCCTACTACCACTAACCAGACTCTTTCATTATAAACTCTTAATTATATTTCAGTATCTCCAAAAATACTATCTCCCTGTTAATAACTATAATATAGACCCAAAATCTGACTTTATAATCCTATCAATATAGCACCATTGTCCAAATTGAAAAAAAAGCACCTCTTCCTCAAGGGACTTTATTGCCATCTGCTATAAAATTGTTGTAATATGTATTCAAATTAAAAGAATTATTATGTGTGGCATCCCCATGTGCTAGGGCCCTGAGATTCTATAATATTCACACTAAACCAAAGAATGCTGAGGCCAAAAAATGGGAAGCTCACATTTTCTACCTCATTTCACCAGTAGTAATTGCTGATCTAAATCCTCTTGATATGATTAACACTGCTCTATAGTCTATTACATAATTATGTCATTTAATCCTTACAACAATTTTATGACTGTGAGTGGTTAAATGTCTTGTCCATGATTTCACGACTCCAAAGTTCCTGATCTTAATTGTTAGGATATTCTTTTTCCTATAACTTGGCATAATTAAGACTGAAAAAAGAAATCTGTAAAGATGGTTACCATATTAACGTAATTTGTGACCACCTGGCACACAGATCATATGATTTTTTTTCTTTGAAATCAAAATTTCACATGATTTGAGCAATGTTGATAAAAAAAGAAATCTGAATTGCTTTATTGGGAAGTTATTTACCCAAATCTTTCTTGCCCAAACCAAACAATAAAAACTCTTCTAAAGTAGCTTTGAAGGGTTATATTTACTATTAGTCAATGTTAATGTAAAAGCATTTATCTTTACAATTTGTTATCATTAAGAATTAACCTCTTATTGCTTTCATTTTCATTCCGGTAGGAAAAAAATAATTATAACAAACCAACAGAAAGAAAATCTGTGTCTTGTCACAATTTTGTCCAAGAAATGGCTTTAAAATGGAGGCTGTATGTCAGAGTAGGAAGAGTTCTGGAATGCATATCAACAGAGGGGAATTCTCTCTGCTCCCACTCTTTGGTTTCGGCCTCTGAATAGGTCACTTTTATCAGAGCTATTGTTTTATCTCTTTTGTGAACTTAAACACTTGGACTGGATAATTTTTAAGTTTCCTTCCAGTTACATATTCTAGGGAACTAAGTTGATGCAAAATATATCATGTATTCATGGAAAAATAATCCAGTATTTACTTACAATTGAAACAAATATGATTGCAAAAAAAACAATATTTGAAAAGCAGAGTGGTGAAGGACAGTGTCAAAAGTCCAACTGTAAATCCAGGTGTTGCCACTTAATAGTGAGGTGACTAGATTTTTTATTTTTAAACTTGGTTTGTTTATGCATTCATTCCCAATTTTCTTTAAAAATGAATTTAAGACAGGGATTAGACTAATCTGGGGTCTTTGCATCCTTTTTGACATGGATACAATAATACACACATGGATTGTTGTGAGGACTAAATAAAATGAGAGAAAGTATATGGAACTAAGGAAGCACTTAAATAAGTTATTGAGCCCTGTCTCAAACATAATCATGCTGATCTTGCTCTATCTGGGAGAAATAGAACTCCTTTTTAAAATTAAAAAAATATGAATAAGTATTAAAATATATGAAGTCAAGCTCTGAAACACCCTACTTTGATGTGATTGGTTTAGGCTCTACTTCTTTCAAAATTGGAATTCATATGTGATGTAAAACAACTCTCAGTATAATAAGCCATTCTTCCTTCATTACATACACAGATGTATGTATATATATTGACTTAGTGTCAGCACTGAAGTGCCCATGAGAGGGTCTAATGGAAACATCTGATAGGCAGTTGGTTATATTCAGCTATACTTCTGAGACTTTGGCTAGGATGACACCCAAAGACAGCCATAAAATAAAAAGGATTGGTGAGAATAATAAAGGGATAGTCACACAAAGAATGTCTACAAAGATTAAAGAAAAGAGATGGACAGAGATATAAGAAGAAATCAGGTGACAAATGAATATTCTAACAATCATTCAGGATAAAGAGTTAAAATAAACTTTTACCAAGGACCATGTTGTGACATAAAACAAAGATGTTGCAATTACTTAGGAAATGGTCACCTTTTACTTTTAATCACTAGAATATTGGTTTTTAAGTACATTTTAGTAAGTTTACTATAGTTCCAAAAAGAGAAAATTTTAAATGCCCCCAAAATAACTATGCTCACTACAGACATATTAAAGAAAAATGTTGCATATCATGTACTTTTATTTTTTTGGTTCATCATGTTGTTTGAATATAGTTTTGGGGCAGAGTTTGTCCATCTTCGTCCATCCATGGAGCATAATTGTGTGTATATCCTCTAAGAAGGAGTACACCTAACAGTTATTCATGCAAATTTCCAACATGTCAAGGAAAGAGATTCTCTATTTCTCTTTCATTGAGTAGAGCTTGTTTCATTTTCCTTCTATTAAAATGTTTTCAAAAAGGTTTTTTATACTTGACATTTGAAATACATTGCCTAATATACCATCACCTCCCAGCAAAGGACCTAGGTTTAAAATATAACATACATCTTTCTTGATTTGAATTAATATGGTAGAAGAATTTGGTATAATTTAAAGTCCTTATTTCTGAAAAGTTAAAAAAATGAATCTCATCTATCTTACTTGAAATATGTTTCCATTCTAAGCTATTTTCATAAATTCTTATTATTGCAGATAGAAGATAGATGTCTTTATTAAAGTCCCAATATAAAACAGCTAGAAAAAGAACTAGGTTTTGCAACAACTTATTGTTTTGTGTGTGTATATTTGTATTTGTCTTTGTATGTTTATGTGTGTATATATATACATATCTCAAGAAGAATATAAAGTTCTAGAAAGAGTAAAGTTCTAGAAAGTGTATGGAACCTAACAGATCTGAGAGAAGAAAGTCCTTTTATTTTCTAAATCATTTGCACTTGAATAGTTTTACTCTTAACTATGTTATTTATTAAATAAGGATTATGTCAACCTGGAGTTGTGGTAAAGACAAGAACAATTGCCTACATAAGCACTCAAGTGCTTGGTCCTTATAAGTGATCAATACGTGGTAGTAAGATCATTAATGAACTTTTGGAACATTTAGCAACAAATGTACTTTTGAAAATCAAAATAACTTTTAGCTAACTCCTGGTTTTCTTTGGCAATACATAACACACTTAATTACTAATTGCTTTTTTCTGTTCCCTAAGCATTGACTGAGCACTTATTGTGAGCCAGGTACTATGCTGAATGCACAGTGGATAAAATGATGATGATTATTATTATTATTATTAGGATGTGCCTACTATCTTCAAGGAGCTCTCAGTTTAGTAGGAGATCTTAAATGTTTTAAGAAACCAGCATGAAATTGATTGCTTTGACCAAGAAAAAGCAGGCAAGGCCAATTACCAAGAGATTTCAATAAGCATCAGCAGCTCAGTGAAGCCACCCAATGAAATATTTATCTTGAATTCACAGACAATGCCAAATTATGTATAATAGCTTCATTTTTTTTCATTACTAAAGGATAGATTTTAAAAACTATCTTTTTATGATTTTTTTTGTTATGAGATGCCAAAAAAAAACCAACACCCTATCCCAAAGATTTTCACTCAAAGGAGGAAGAAAAAGAAATAAAATACTCTAAATTATGTACAAATTAAATGATAGCTGTATGTGTAGTTTAATTGTATCTCAGTTGAATGTGTTTGGTTTGTATAAAGCAACTGGTCAAAATATGTGAAGTGAACAAATATTTAGAGCTGTCCAGTGAAACTCTCCACATCAGTCTGGCTTATTTATCAATCTATCTGTCCCTTCTCCTATCTCTCAATCAAGCTTTTTGTTATTAGTATGGAATGTAGTTTCTATTTAGTTAAATATACAAATTTATAGACAGTTACCACGTAAAGTATATGAAACTAGGAGCAAACCAATATATTGTACACCTCAAGTTTACACAATGTTATATGTCAATTATATCTCAATTTTTAAAAAGTATATGGAACTAAAAGGCACTAAAATATAATGGATAGTAATTATCATAAAAGTAACTCTTCATAACAAGTAATTAAGAAAAATTTTAGAAATGTTTATAATAATCATTGTAAGCATAAATTATAATTGCTCTGAGGATATATGGCCAGAATTTAGCACTGATGATGTAATAATATGCCAGGTTTTACCACTCTGTCTGCTAATATTTGTTAAGACATCCACGATTATAAATATTGCCTGTTTGTGAAAGGTGAAAGTTATTGCTCACTCTATTAAAGTTAAAAACACTATTGAAATGAGTTTCAAAAAAAGAAATCTATCAGAGGAATTATATGTAAAGAAATAATCCACCACTTTTTATCCAGGTCAATCTTCATATACACTTTGTTAGGAGATAAGATTTTAACTGTCTTCTTGGGAAGTGCTTAAGGAAATTCTAAAATTCATGTGCATTCCACGTGTAATGCTGGTATTTACATAACTATTTGCTGTAATTTTTAGTACACTGAATGAAGTCTTAAAAAGCATTTTATATATATTTTGATGATAAATGTTTCTCTACTGTTAGTAGTTATTTCTTATTTAAATGAACTGGTGGGCATTAGATATTTGGTATTTATTTGTGCATATCGTTGGGTTGTTATAATAGCCTAAAGGAACTGTTGAATAGACACAAAATCATATTTATTATTTAAAGTAACAACCAAGTGTGGAGTACCAGGCATTTGTCAAATACAGTATTGGGTATTTTATAGGCAACATTTAACCCTTAAAGCAACCCTGTAATTTGAGCATTATTACCGTTATAAATAGAAAAATTGTTTTCAAGAGTTTAGTTAACTAACCCCTTTTCTCTAATTTATGTGGCTAAAGAGAATTTGAATCCAGGCCTTTTTAATACAATAGTATTTCCCAATTTTCAGTAAACAACTGCATGTTTTCAGGAATTTTGCTTCAACCACATACCACCAGGACTCTCATAGTTTAGCAATGTATCAATACTTAGTTAAATCAAGCCTCATTTGTTACCTAAAATGTATTTGAAAAGAGAACTTTACTCCTGTATATGGAGAGCTAATATCATTTATTAAATATTTGTTTGTCCGTATAGCACCTAAGATCCTTTTTCAAACCACCAAGGGTAAATTTGGAACCCTTTGAGTAATATACTGCTGCCCATCAATACTACAAGCCTGGCAATTACGAATACGGAGTCTGTAACTCACAGGCCTCCCCGTTGCAGATAATGGCAACTCCATCCTTCCAAGTTATCCAGATCAAAGCCATTGAAGTCATCCTTGACTCCTCCCTCTCATACCTTACAACTGATCTATCAGCATATTCTATAAATATGCCTTCAAAGTATGACAAGAACCAGACCACTTCTTACCACATCCATTGCTACAACCCTAATTCCTTCATATCCTGCCTATATTATATAAAATACCTCCTAAATGGATCCCTTCCTTACACCCATGCCTTCTCTACAGAAATCTCTCATAACTATACTAATGTTCATTATCATTAATTATTTCATTACATAGATTAATGACATTTCTATTTTTTTCTGAAATATAGCTGGTAGTTTTTCCTAGTTATTCTAAATGTTTTATTCTCTTTCCCTGTTTCCTTTTAAAGGAGATGGGCATTATTTTTTATTTGACCATTGGAAAGGTGAAAGAAATAACTTCTTATGTGACCAGATAAATTTATTTCTTTAAAAAAAGTCTCAAGCAGGAATTGCTGCTCCTAATTGTGTGTTCTTAAATGCTGACTCATGATTCTGATGACTTAATATGTCAATAGCTTGACATTTGGCATTTCTTTCCTCACTTAACTCTCACATGTAAAATATTCACCTACAGCATCTTACCTAGAATACACGTATGGTTTTGAACCCAAAAGAATATACTAAAACAATAAAAAAGGTGCCATTAGTGTTACTCATGGCACAGCCAAGGCCTTCTTGTATCCTCTGTCCCTTGGAATAAAGACTTATGAGTTCCTAATCTATACATTTTGTTAAGATACATTTTTAAAAGTGTCATGTATAGCCTAAGATATAAGTTTGAAAGTTGATATGAGGGGTGCTTTGTGACAGAACCACAGATGTTCAGTACATGATATATTTATTTTTTACCCCAGTGGCCCTTATAAAAAGGGCTAGAAGATCGGCTTATAACAAGTCAACTAATGACATGATATAGAGAGGCCCCTGGTTCAGTGGCTGTTATTACAGCTGTGTCCCATTACATATTAGATACCTAGAACATGGTTGCATTCCGAATGGCATTTATCTTTTGAATTTCAAACATTCCTGCCATAAATAAGGATTTTATGCTTTTCAAAAATGTTTCACAGTTTAGTCTAGGGAATACTGAAAGCTTGCTTTTACTTAATGAAATTCCCCCTTTAAGGGTTCCTGGAGCTAAGATGAGCATTTTTTGAGCACTCACCTCTGCAGACCTGTGTCATTTTCCTCTCTGCCCATTCCTTGCTATTCCCTTAGCCTGGAGAGGTGATAATAACTTGAGTTTCACAAAACCAGCAGTGTGGAGACCATATGAGAGTTGGCCTTTGATCATGGTTTAATAATTCTCTCTTTGTTACTTTTTCCAACAAGAGATAGCTGAATCTATCATAGAATGATGACCTATCTTAGTGGTACAGGAAAAGCAAGATTTTTATATGTATTTTGTTCCCAAAACAAATACTATGTTTTAAATACATTCTAAGTGAAAGTGTGAAGAGTGAGGACCCCTCCTTCCCCAAGGTCCTGATTATATTGTGAAGGAGCTAGAGATTCCTGCATTTAAAGCATAATAGTATAAAACCTTAAGAACAGTTATGTGAGATGACCCCACTCCAGAAATAATAGCCACAATTCTTCCTTTCAAAAATAATTATAATGATCCATCTCATCTTTTCAAAGTGGGACTAGCTGCTATTAATCAAGTGTATGTTCCTTTCTTTTTGAGATGTACATGTCTCCTATCTTGAGGAATGAACCATGTGAGGAAGGAAATTCATTATGTGTGTCCTTGATTCAGGGAGAAACTCCGTCATTTTCCTTTTGTTCTCCAAATAATTGTCGAGATGGTGGGAGATTAGCCTGGATAGTTATTGCTGGTGTAGCAACTGCTGCCTAGGAGCAAGCTCTGTTCCACCTTGACGGAAAGAAAGCAGCTGCCTTTCTACTGCAGTTGGTACCAGGCAGCTGCTTTTATTGTCTATACTTCTTTATAGGGCCTCTCATCCTAGCTGTAGTCACCTGCACACAACCTACAGTTTTTTTTTTTTTTTTTTTAGTCACAAAGGCTACAACCAGAAAGCTTTATATGACCTCTGTAATGAACAATGCAGAAAGTGGAGTGGAAAGACATTTTCCTGAAACACTGAATAAAGAGTGAACATGTGTGTATGTGTGTGGGGTGGGAAGGTGTTGGGAGGTGGGGCAAGGGGAAAGTGCTTGGTATGTGTGATTGAGTGTTTGTGAAAAAGCACCAGATTGACAGATGGCAGGATGTACGCAACATGGGAGGGACGGCAGTGAAAACTCATCAGCCTTTGTCCTGCAAAGAATCACCACCAGAATACGAACCAAAAATATGCCAAATGAATGAAGTTTTACATTTGTTCACAGTTTAAAGAAAATGTTCTCATTGACTGGGATTCTATTTATTAACACAAACTAAAATTTTAGTCTGGTGTCGTTTCAGTCTCCGTTCTCCTCAAGTTTTAATAAGAGGATTTATACAAGTGCAAACTGCCGGAAGATTTGTAAGATGGCTGGCTGTAGCACCAAATAAAACAGTTCTATCAGTTTATCCTAAATAAAGCTACGTATCTATCTTTGCTTTTTTACATAATTTTTGATCTTAGAAGTATTTTTGGACAGGATTTATTGAATTATATTAGACCCCGAATTAGTCAAGTTGACCAAAGAAACAGAACCAATAGGATGTGTGTCTATCTATCTGTTTATCTATCTATCTTTCTATCTATCTATCTATCTATCTATCTAGAAAGAGAAAGAGAGTGATTTCTTTTATAGAATTGGTTCACATGATTGTGAGGGCTGGCAAGTCCACAATCTGAAGGGTAGTCTGGCAGGTTGGAGACCCAAGGAAGAGTTGATGTTGCAGCTGAGTCTGAAGGCAGTCTGGAGGCAGGATTCCCTCTCTCAAGGGAAATACCTCAGTCTTTTTCAAAGGCCTTCAAGTGATTGAATGAGACCCAGACCCAGCCACATTATGGAGTGCTATCTGCTTTCCTTAAATCTACTGATTTAAATGTTAATCTCATTTGAAAAATACCTTCAGAGTGACTTCTAGACTAGCTACATTGATACATAAAATTAACCATCATACTCCCCAGTGGCAGTGGGGTGTGTGTGTGTGTGTGTGTGATTGCTATCTTTCTTTTGAATAAATATCTAGACCATACATTTAAGGGAAATGCCAGGATAAGTTGTTACACAGGCAATAATAATCTTTGAATTTCACCCACTGACCATATTGAAATTCTCTTTTGGTGAATTTTAATTCTACTTTGGGTGTCTTTTCTTAGGTTTTCCTTGGAATGCAATACCTAATGCATGAGATGTTCCCTCCCCCCATCCTATCCCAAATATGTTGAGTTTCAAGACCTCCTTTGGGTGACCACTTATCAATAGCAATGTAATTTGTAGAAAAGGCATATTATACTGTTTTTTATTGGTAAATATTTTTACATCCACATTTTACTTTTGGAGATCACTTTCTCATGTGCCTCGTTTGGATAGAATTTCACGGACAGTGTCTGGCTTTATGAGACACACACCTTCTCCTTAGCCTTTGAGGGACATCTCTGTGTCCAAGACAGTGTTGTGATTGCCACTAGCACCACTCAGAGGGCTTGTTTATCATCTTTGGGTAGTGATATCAATGAAAAACCTCAGCTCAGTGATTTTTAAGCATGAAATCGTTTAAAAAATTACTCGGAAGCATTTTCAACACACCAATATGTACCCACTTCAAGCCAATCTTATAGGCGCAAAGCCTCTGAAATTAAGTGTGGGTAAGCCTAGCACTCTAAAGCTGAACCTGATCCCCAAGCACTTAGATGAAGTGCTTGGCCTGAGGCCAAGCATGTTGAATTTGTCGAAATAGTATCTTGTTCTCAAAAGACAACACATTTTTCTAGACTTTATGCAAATGTAAAAGATTGTCATTATTTTGTCAATATGTCTTGAATCCATTTAATTCTGAAGGATTTTAATGGAATCAAAATTTTAATTAGTGTTGTTATTGTTTTCTTCTGCATTTCAGTCTTTGCTGCTTTTAAAAAGTTTTCTTTAAATTCATCTCATAAAGTTACTGCACTTTTATAACAATAAAATCTTTTATCTATTCAGTTTAATCCCCAAAATATTTATTGAGTACTATAATGTAACTAACATTGTGATATGGGGGATACAATGATAATTAATACATGCTTGCAGTCTTCAGGAAGTTTATAATTACTTCGACACTTAATCAAATAAATATAATTTGTTCAATCAAAATGCATCAGGATAAAAAAGGAATGATCATTTCCAGTTTGGGAACTGAGGAAGATTTTATTGAAGAGGTAAGGTTTGAGGTGGACAATTGAAAGATAAATAAGGACTTAATAGGTGCAAAAGGGAGCAAAAACGTTAGGGACTGAGAAAGAAAAGAGGCCGGAGAGGTAATTGTCTCTTCGGGCAAGTACAGTCAGCTTAAGTGTAGGAGGGGAGAAGTCTGAGTGGGGGATGGAAAGGTGGTTTGAGGTCTGCACTATTCCAGGGGGATTCAGTTTGACTGAAACAGACACACACTCACCTGCATTTCCAAACATATTTAGTCAAAGATACAGAATTTAAGTGAAGTAGCAACATGGATGGACCTGGAGATTATTACACTAGGTGAAGTCAGACAAAAACAAATATCATATGATATCGCTTATAGGTGGAATCTGAAAAAAAAGAGATGCAAATAAAATTCTTTACAAAACAGAAATAGACCCACAGACATAGAAAAGAAACTTATGGTTACCAAAGGAGAAGGGGGAGGGATAAATTAGGAGGAGGAGATTAACATATACACACTACTATATATAAAGCAGATAATCAACAAGGACCTACTGTGTAGTACAGGGAACTATACTCTGTATCGGTAATAACCGATAAGAGAAAGAATCTGAAAAAGAACATACATATATATGAACATATATATATATATATATATATATATATATATATATATATATATAAAAGAATCACTGTGCTGAAAAAGAACATATATATATGTATATAAAACTGAATCACTGTGCTGTATACCTGAAACTAACACAAAATTGTAAATCAACTATACTTCAATTTAAAAAAAGTGACATAAAGGAGCCATAGGCACAAGAGCAGAGACACCATATCTTGGCTCAGCTTTACTCCTGGTCTTCTAGAATCCTGATAGGGTAACAGCCTTAGGTGACTGTGTAGCAAAGGTCCTGCCAGACTTGGAAACGCACACTAATCTTGCTGTACCCCTGCTTTTTAATAGTCAGTTCTGTATTTTGCATTCTGGAGAAAAGCACCAAAAATTGTGCTCTTCAGTTTAGGGGAATATTTACAAATATTGAACCCTTTTGGTTCCTGAACCAGTTCAGCAACAACAAGACCAACAGACAGAGGGAAATGGGGGCCAAAGCAGAGACAGTCTTCCAGTGTCTTTGAACGGTGTCTTTGCTTCCTTCTTTCCTTTGGCATAGAAGGCCCATCTCCCTGAGGAGCCTGTCGTGCACCTTCTTGCATGTCAAGCACGCAAGGGAATTCTTCTCCATCTTATATGTAGTGGCACTTGTGTATGCTCTAGATGGTTTGGGACGGGGTGGAGAGAAAGGCAGGTAGATTTAATGGAGGAGAATGTTATGATCTGACCTTTGATTTAGGGAAAGAAAGAAAGTTGCAAGGGACAGCAAGTAACAAACTAACAATAACCCAAAAGAGAGGTAGCAAGGTCCGAACTAAATTTAAGAAAAGGAGGAAGATGACCTTTTAAGAGATTAAAACCAGAATGTATGAATTGAGCAGGTGTGAATTAAAGAGCAATGGTGAGTTGCAGCTCGCTCAAACGTGAAATTAATCTAAACAAGTGTGGCAATAAAGCATGGTGAAGCCCTTGATCAAGATCGGAAAGAGGAAAAACACGTGATAAGAGCATCTTAGAATTGATGAGATAAGGCAACATATAGGTTGTTCATCCAAATGGTCATACAACTTTAAGCAGTTGCCTATTAAAGTCTGATTCTTGGGAAAGAACTTAAATATGAGTCGTATATTTGGAAATCATGAGAGTTGAAAAGGAGTCAATATAGAGTATAGAATTTTTTGTTAAAATATAGGGCCAAAGATAAGATCTTGGGAACTGCAGCAAATAGCTTCGAGCATAGGCAAAAGGGCCAGCTTTGGAATCCAAGTTCAGACTTTAGGAAATAATCGTATGCAGCTGTAACTTATGAAATCTTATTCTCTTTTTTTCCCCCCTCGCTTAATCCTCCTCAAAAAATATAAGCTTTATGAAGGCAGGGAGTTTTTGCCCACTTGTGTTCATTGATGCATTGTTGATGTATTTCCTCGGAGTTTGAAATGTAGTGGGTGTTTAATAAATGTCTATCAAATGGCTCTATAGTCAGTTATGCCCTGTTGATTCCACCAGAACAACTCTCTCCTTATTTCTATGACATCCTTTCTGTCTTCACTGATATTTCTAACTTCAGGTTCTCATCATTTTTCATCTGGAGTATTACAGTAACCACTAGTCTGGAGTTGCTCTTCTACTTCATTTGTTTTATAAAGCATCTTCAATCTGAGTGCTTTTCTGTGGCTTACAAAGTTCCCCATGACCTGATCCATGCCTACTTGCCATTTAATACCTTTCCAGTTTATGCTCTATGAATACAATATCTTATAATCTTCATAAACTCTCTACAATTTCATGTCATTTCAAACATGTTAACTATTTCCACTTACAGGAAATTCTGTTTTCCTTCTTCACCCAATGCTGTAACTCCTCAAAAGCAGGCACTGGGTCTTATCCATGTTTGCTGAACTGTAATGAAATCATGGTAGGATTAATCTTATTGAATACCATTTTGATCATGTTGCTTACTTGTCCTAAAAGCTTTAATGGCTCCCCATAATAGAGGAAAAAAAGTCAAACTTCTTAGCCTGGAAATTAAGACCTTTCACATGTAGGCTTCACGTAAATCTCCAACCATAATCAAAAACAAATTTAACTCTTTCTTATTCTCCAGGAAGTTTTGCAGATTTGGTGACCTTCACCTAAAATACACTAATTCAATATTTATGTATCCAAATGTCTTCCATCCTGCAAGGCCCAGATTAAATGCCAGCACCTCCATTAATTTTCTCTAATTCTTCTCAGCTAGCAGTAATTGTGCTTTCATCTGAACTCCCATAGCACTACATTATCAGTTATCTGCATCTCTTATGGTGCTCTTCTATTCTAATTTACATTAGAATGACATTTTATATGCATTTAATTTTTCCTACTGTACTCTAAGTTCCTCAAGGGCATGATCCAGGCACGGCCCACATTTGTCTCTTTCATAGTGGCTAGATTGGTCCTCATCCAAATTGGTACTTTTAGATACTTTTTAAGTGAAAGAGATACAAGAAGAAGGGAGGCATGAGCAGAGGATTTAAATACCAGAGGTTTCACAGAAGTAGATAGATCAGAATACAGAAGCTACTACTGCTGGTAGTTGGGGAGGTACGTGACCACTTGAGACAATTTAGAGTGAAATTTGGGGACAGAAGTTGAATTGCAAACGTTAAAGGACATACCATGTGGCAGGCACTGTGCTAATTGTGTTCTGTGTATTATTTAATTCAATCTTCATTAGGAAAAAAACCCTATAAAATAGAAACTCTTATTTTCCCAGTTTTTTAGTGGAGGAAACTGAGAAAAGCACGTTAAGTAACATACTTAAGTTCACACAGATGTTGCTGAATCATGATTTGAACTCAAGTAATCTGACAGCAGCGCCTGCATTCTTTTTTTTTTTTTTTTTGATTTCAGACACTTGTAAACATTCATAGTCCTCACAGTTTTTTTGTTTGTTTGTTTTGTTTTTTAAAATTATTTATTTATTTATTTATGGCTGTGTTGGGTCTTCGTTTCTGTGCGAGGGCTTTCTCTAGTTGCGGCAAGCGGGCACCACTCTTCATCGCGGTGCGCGGGCCTCTCACTATCGCGGCCTCTCTTGTTGCGGAGCACAGGCTCCAGACGCGCAGGCTCAGTAGTTGTGGCTCACGGGCCCAGCTGTTCCGCGGCATGTGGGGTCTTCCCAGACCAGGGCTCGAACCCGTGTCCCCTGCATTGGCAGGCAGATTCTCAACCACTGCGCCACCAGGAAAGCCCCGGTGCTTGCATTCTTAACCACCACTTTCCCCTCTACTGAAGCATGACATTGAAGGGAAGAAGAATATGGTTTAGCAATGTAATGGCAAGGTCAGCAGGGTTTTTGAGGATTCAAGTAATGGTAAGAAGGAATGGAGTCAATGGCAGGTATTAGTCATGAAAAGAAGTAGGAAAACCTGTTTCTCTCAACATGAGGAGGAAAGAAGGAAGAGATAGGTGAATCTAGAAAGTCACTTTGCCTGAAACAAGTCGTGAACTGAATTGGATTGGGATTAAGAAGTTGCTAAATCACAGAGTAAAAATGTGATGTGTCCTTTCAAACTAATACCACTGTTGTTCATCTCCTTTGTGTATCTAGACAAAACCTCTGCAACTCACTAGTGGGTATAAAGTAAGAAATTAACAGAACTACCAAGGAATTAAGTAAGCCAGTATGGAAATTTTATTACATCTGCTCTTAAACTGTATGAAAATAAATGTTTCAAGGTAGTCAGTTCTCTGTAAAATCAGTTTTTGTGCAGGTACAGCTCTGTTTTGAAAAAAAATTCATGATAGTTGTTCACATATTTTGTTATTCCAGTGATTTTTTTTTGTTGTTGTTACTTGTTTTTGGCTAATGATTTTAAGACATTGTGATCTGTACTATGGCCACAATTGTCATAGCCTCCTACTTATGCATATTTAAACAAAATTTCTTCTATCTGTTCTCATGTCTTTAAGTTTTCCTGGAAGATTAGCTTCCTTAATTATTTAACGAAGAGGACCTTAATTAACATTCTCTTCTTGTACTCAGTGTACTGGAATCTTATTTTCCTAGGCCCACTGCTACCCGCTAAACTGAGAAACAGTTCATAAGTTAAGAGGAAGTGTGGGCTGGTATCTTATCAAGGAGATGTGTGCAGTTTCCGTAAATACTGTCAGCCAGTATCTTCTCTAGTTCAGTAATCTACAGCTATGCAGTCTGACACATTCAGAATTTTTAGGGGAAATCTGTTGATGGGCAGAGTTTGTTCTAGTCTATGTTCTTGTATTTAGTTTATTGTAAAAAGCACAGTGATATGAAAGGAAAAAAAAAAAAGACAAGACTGAAATTGACAAGTAGCAAAATTTCAAGACTGGGAAAGAAATGTCTTTTGTGAAAACTTTTTATATCCTGGACAACCTTAATTACCTATGTTGAAGAGAAACAATGCTTAAATAATTCAGCGTTTGAAGGGTTACTAGAATGTGTCTGGTGGTGGGCTTTAGTATCACCTTCACTGTTTCTACAGCGCAGTTCTCTCTGATTCACTTTTAGCCCGGGAAGTTATCTAAAAGCTTTGTTCAATTCTAAAAATGTAAAACCATGATGGTGTGGAGAGATAGGAAAGAAAATGTTACCACAAGTTTCTGCATAATTAATAATCAATCTGTTCTGAAAGATTCAAATCAAATTAGGATTGACTTTTGCCCATCTTAAAACCAAAGATCTATCCATCTGAAGTTTTTGGATCAGTCAGCCCCAGCAGACTCTGCAAATAAGAAGACAGGGTGTGTCAATAGAAGTTCCTAAGACAGCTCATAACTTCACTAGTCATGAGCTAGAACTTGAAGAGGCCTGATATACAAATTTGGTCCTGAATGGCTCTATACTATGATGGAGCATGTTGACTTATTTCTGGCAGTCCCCCTGGCACCCTCATGCTTAGGCTCGAGCTTCTGTATTCCAAGATATTTTTTAAAAAAGAAAAAAAAAAGCCCAAACCATGCAACAGCTTTTATTCATATCTAACACAGACTTTTTATCTCTTCTAATTGCTAAGGGCTCATCCATTGGCATATATGCCACTTCCAGGAATGCTCTTAACCACTTCATCAGACTTGGCACTGTCTAGATGTTGGTTTTGATTGCCAACATACAAAAGAGAAGGAAAATCACAAAAGAGAAAATTAACAAGTGTGCACAGTTCCAAAATTTGTTCTACAAATGTGCTTTAAATCAAATGAATCATCCTCTGGCACAAGCTATTCACTTTATAGTCATTCATTTGAAAGGCTTAGTCTCTGTCTCCTGAAGACTGTGGTTAGCATTATTACTGATGAATGAGACAGTTACCTTAAATCATAAATAAAACAAATAGAATAATTTAACATTTGACTCTCAGAAGAAGGTATGTTATCTCACTTTGCACTGGCAATATATTTTAAAGAGAAGTATTCAGAAAATCAGTTTAAACCACAAAAGGATCAAGGATGTGTCTGCATAGAACTGCTGCAAGAAAAAAGTAATTTGATCCAACAAATGCATCTTGATTAAGAAAATATGTGGTACTCCAAAATATTTTATCACTTTGCTTTTCTAGTCTTTTCACTACATAAAAGTGGTTTCAGTTCTTATTCTTGTAACTTTCTAGTTTGATTAAAGGTCTCTGGCACTAAATAGAATTTATGCTGAGGACTATTTATATTTATTCTTGAAATCAACTTTTTAAATTAATGTCAAGTCTTTGGAAGGGTAAAGACTTACAAAGGTAGATAATATTAACCCTCTAAGAGATAAATTGGGTTTTTCTTTTTTTCCATCTCATGTAATCTTTACTTTTAAAGAAATTTTGTAGCTTATTTATAACTTCTTCAAGACTATTTTTTAAATTGGCTCCTTAGGCAAGATAAAAACTTAACAAATGTGTGTAGTATTTTCTCCATTGTATGTAGATATCTGTAGGTAAGCCTTGTATTTCTGCATCTCTGCCTAACATCTGTCTTACCTTACAAAACAAAACTTTGGGAGTAGAAATTGTAAAATGGCACTGTTATTTCAGAATGTTCTTATAGCAGCAAGTGGGAACTGAGGAAGTAAGAACAAAAAAGATTTCTGTGTGAGCCCACTTGTCTCAATTCCTATGTGACAGGTGTCTCTTCCGGTGAAGTCTGCTAGACAGTGGGATACCCAGGACATCATCACCCTGCTATGAATGAGTCTCTCCCAGAGGGGACTTGCTTATCTGCCTCTTTCTCTGATTCCTACTGGACTCTAATTTTCACTCACCATGTGAATTGACAAGAAAGATTTATTCAGAGATATATTTTACCTCACTTTCAATCCGAGTACAGGCTTCTGTTTGTGGGCTTCTGTAACATGTTACCCCAACATAAAACTAAATTGAGTTCTGTAAGGCTTTGAGAGGTGTAGGATGGAAAAGGTGTCACTACTTGGTTTTATTCATCCTGGGTTCAAGAATGTAACTCTAAGATGAGATAGTCATCCAGTGCAATTATTATGATATGTGTATTATATATAGTATTATATATAATAAATGTCAGTATCTATTAAGACAACAAAAAGATTTTTTAAAAATTAGTTTCCAAAATAAAAGGTAAAATATATACAGTTATACATACTATACACACACACACACACACACACACACACACACATTTAGCTACATATAAGATGTTCAGCATGGTATTTTTCAGTTGCTTGGAAATTGGCAAATAAAATCACAAAATAGGACAAAAATTCATAATCAAATTCCACAATCAATACCACAATCAAAAAAGAACTGAAAACAGTTGGGGCCAGATTTCTCAAAGGTCTTTTAAATGGCTCAAAATGGGTCCCTGCAATGTTGAGACCTACAGAGTCCTCTGAAAAAGTCACGAGTGCCTGTAGGAAGCCAGCACACAATTCCAATGTCTGGTATCAGCCAAGCAAACAGTGACTCAATAAATACAGTGCAATTGTGTGCACAGTAAGTATAAACTTTTTCATTTTTCCACAGTCCCTACACAGTGACCCCAACATCAGAAGAGAGAAAGAAGGAATAAAAGTGCAAAGTTTTTTCTCTCTCACCCAGGATATTGATGTTTTATAATGGTATACACGGGGCATTAATAACTGAAAGTTAACAGGAAGCTATGAGATATTCTAGCAATGTTATCAAAGAACAGGAAATCAAGTTTCAGCAGATCAGAGGAGCTCTGTTCTCTGTATTCCATTTAAAAAAATGTCAAGGGTCTGGTGCGCATTGTGATGCCTACTTCCTGTTTGAGGGTCCATTGTCATGATATGTCTTGGTATTTGCCTATGGATATCCAAGAATGGCTAAATAACAAAGCACCTCTGCTTTTCTAACTTGGGAATGCTGTATTCTGAGCATAGAAGGACAGGGTTAAAAAAAAAACCAAAAACACCACAAAACAAAAAAACAAAAAAACTAACCATTTGGTCCAAAAGAGTCACCTCTGCCTAGAGTAGATAGAAAAGTAGAGGTCTAATTGAACAAAAATGATGCCACTAAAGTTCTATGTAACACCACAAGCCATCTTTTTATCCCACTGTAGCAACTGTAGTCCTCTTACTCAAGTAATTTCTAATATCTGTGTTATAACTTCCAACTCTCAGGAGTGAGTTTGAGGCATTGATGGTGCTGGGGTAGGAGTGTGTGTATGTGTGTGTGTATGTTAGCTCTGGGTAACCGCACTTGTTATATCTGTTTGTGTGTCTGTGTTTGGTTTCCCTAAACAAAGACCCAATGGATATGGAGACTTTCTAATGACAGTATTTGCTATTAACTAGAATAGAAACAAACTGTGTAAATGTCTTGAAAATCTAAATAGAGTTCAAGATGGTCTCAGCTCTCATCAATATTCTGAGTATCTTCAGAGACTCGAGGTGTCTTAGTTTGCCTTCTTCTAGAAGCCTTAGTTTGGCTTCTTCTACAGGTAGGGGAGTATGAAAATAAAACAGGGAAAGGAAGGCAACCGATGAAGGGTCAGGTATTGGTCAAGTTACCCTGTGGAAGACTGGAATTTAATTCTGCTGCTGAACAGTGAGAGTCAGTGTAGAACATTTGCTTCAGAGTTATCCCATTCAACAGAAGATGAGGTGTCTAGGTATAAATATCCAAGCTTTATCTGTTCTTGACTGAGGCTGTCCCAAGGATAAGAACTAATTGAAGGAGTATTCATTCTTAGAACTTCCAGCCTGAAGTGCTTGGGCAGAGCTGACTCCGATGGCCAAAGAAAGCCCTCAGTCAAATGGAGTGAAATGCTGGAAGCTTGAAATAGGAAAGTTACCCTACAGTAGTAAATTCCAAAGGGATATACTGTTGGGACACCAAGAAAATATGCTCATTAGGTATGCTGAATGGTTTGGAGTACTTCATATCAGCTAGTCTTTAACTGAGATGATAGGTTCCATATGCATATAGGGAAGCAGAAGGTATCAGATAGTAATTTGTAAAGAAACCCAATTCTAGTGATGAGAATGTTTTCCATCTCCATAAAGGTGTCTCCATATCCGCCTTTTATATTGCTTTAACCGTTGTATACTGCTTTAACAATTCCACCATACCTGACAGGTGATAGACACACAGCCTCTCTGGAATGAAATGATTTTTACTAAAGAATTAATCAAATATATGCAAAAAGGAACATGTAAAATAGTATTTATTACATTATTAATTTAGGAAGGACCTGAGAACCATGATAAGGAGAGCTGTAAGACTAACTAGGATTGTTGCTTTATTAAATGATATATAAAATTCTGCTGCCTCAAGTGTCTTTCTAGAGGAACGACTTGAATATTTCTTTAGTCTTATTCCAGTAGGGTAGTAGGAAAGGGAAAGAGTACGGGATTAAATACTAGTCACTACTTTTTTTTTAAAATGTACTTTTATAGAAGATAAATTTTATCTTCTATAAAATTTAAATAGAAATTATCTCATTGCTTATAAAAGCTTACGAAGTGTAACTGGAAAGTATGAATGGAAAAATTGAAATGAGAGAAGTTTGTGAAAATGAATGTGAGTACCACAATTTGCTAATGTTGTTTTAGTTGAGTGTCTTAATATTTTTTAATTCTAGGTTTCCTTTGTTTTTTGAAATCAGAAAAATTCCCATCTTTTAAGATTGCTGTTAGAATTAAATAAAATAATGTGTGAATCTAATATATAAAAGGATCAGTAATTGAGCTTTACATAGGGTACGTGTACATGTATATACACATATATATGATAGTAGATATATTATATATTGAGTGTACATAAAAATAAGTCTTTTTGTGTTGGATTTTTAAAACTAGTACATTCAGGTTTTACACTTCATCAGTTTTCTTCCTTTCAATGTCAACTATGGGTATATAGTTTTCTCACTGGTGTTGGATCTGATGATTCATATGATTTAAATAATTTGTGTTCAAATTTCATAAAATATTTGTATCCATCAGTTTTTTGTGGTTTTACATTCATACTTAATAATACAAACACAGTCTCTTCTATATTGCATGTTTTCCGCTGATATTTGGGTTAAAATGTGTTGCTTTAAGATTTCAAAGTTACCAATAAAGTTGACATTAAGTATTCAGTTCCCAGTTTTTGCAGCAGCCACTCTTGGGATAGTTTGTCATCAATGTGATTCGTCATTTCCTTACATGAACATTGCTAGTTAGCAATTTGTAGTCCATAGAGCCTTTTAATTTGTCTTCAGAAAAATGACTTTGAACATGTTATTTTGTTAAATTATAGATGTTAACTGAATAAATTCTTTGGTTGCATGTTTTCTTTCTACAATCACTTGATTGCTTCCTGTAAAACCCTGCTGACTTTTCATGGAATGTGTTGGAAAATTTTTCTCACAATTTTCCTTCTGTGTCTGTCTTTCTGGTAGTCACTTCCCTTATTACAAGCTTAATTGTTATGGATTTTGCAATAAGGACATGCTCATTTTTTTGTTGTTCAAAACTTGTTTTACTTGGGTTGATTTTTTTTTTCTTATCTGATTTCAGGATCCACCATTTCACAAGAAAGCTAGTGGTAAATTACCTAAAGCACTTCCCAAACTATGGCTGTACATTTAAAAACAATATGAATGAAGAGAACACAAACATTTTATTATGTGTAATTGCCTATGCACTGGATGCTTTATATTGAACACAAATGTTAATGGAATATTCATTCCACATGTACCTATTCGCAAATTCTATACATTGTTTAGAACCCAGCGTCTGGTCTTAGAGGATTCTTATTTCAGGATCCCTTTTCAGAGGATTAAACCAAGCCGATAGAGCCCAAAATCAGTTTGACAGTCAGTTATTTCTAAGGTTAACAAAGAGTAAAAGTACCATACTTTAGCCATTCAGGAAAGCAAGATGTGTACATAGATCCATAAACGCATATATGAAAACAAACTGTGAGCCCCCCTAGGATGTAACAGGGGTAGGAAAACTCAGTCGTGTTTGGAGAATGGACTGCCAGATTTTGCAACCTCAAGTTTGCTTTGCCTCTAGCATTTTTCCCTCATTTTTTTTTTCTAGCTAGGTGCATTTTGAAGTAAATTTAACTTGAAAAGCATGTTTCTAAAGCTAAACCACAGACTGTGCAATGTGAATAATAACGATCCTTGGCTTATTGTTTTTCAATTCTAGAAGAAATCTGACAGACCAGGCCAGTTATCCTGTCTGTGTAATAATTCATACAGGTTTTTTTTTCAACAATCAAGTCTGAAAATTAGATAAAATATATGGAGCACAGTAAAAAAAAAATGTTCAAAATCATTCAAAGCCATACAATTAATTTAACCACCTCTCAATTCTGGTAAATAATGTATACATTTTACTTCAGGTTTTTTTTTTTTTGTATAACTTTATTGAGGTATATATTACATTTCATGAAATCCACCCACTTCAAATATACAATTCAATAATCTTCAGTAATTTTACTGACTGATGCAACTGTCACCATAAATCAGTTTTAGAATATTTTTATTCCCTCCAAAAAGTAATGATGATGAACTCATCACTGCATTTTTAACTCAGTTTTTAAATATAATTCTAATTGGAGTCTTTACATTGAATTTATTTTTTCATAAATAAAACTCAACACAAAGTGACTTAAGTTCAGTTCACAAGCTTGGGAATGAATGTTTAGAATTTTTCCACACCTCAGTTAAAATGAAATGTCTCTCCTCTAAAATTTGAAGTTTATGCAGCATTGTCTGAGAACTGTTCTATGTAGACTCAAGAAAATTTTTGTCAGCTATTGGGAATTAGAAATGCAGGAACCTAAATATAAACATTGAAATGAAAGCCAAACTCTTAAAAGAAACAAGTATTACTATATTTGTATCTGCATAATTTCTTTTTTGCTTTTTTTAAGCAATCCAAAAATGGAACAACTTAAGGCTATTTTTTCTAATGTGCTAAAATTTTTATGGGGCATGTAAAAATTAATCTGTTCCAGCTCTCAAAATTCTAAGGTCAATTTTGTGAAGTTTGCATAATTGTAAAACTATGTATTGATGCATTTTCCTTATTTGGATGGACTTGAGAATTAACATTACTCCAAAATTCATGGCTAGCTAAAAAGGTATTTGACAAAAATTCTTTAGATAAATTAATCCTGTGCCTGGAACTAAAGAGGTCAGGCCACAGGCATCATGGAAATTAAACAGCAGGTAGTCTGCCTCTGCAATTTCCCCTTTGTTTTCTGCTTACAGTTTTAAAAATCTCTGTTTGTGGGGAATGAAATATTATTTAGGGCAACTAAATGTTTGTATTTCTTAATCAAGTGATAGGGGACAAAGAATGAGGGAATTTGCTTGGGAAGTGTCTTAGTAAGTGCAAGCATGGGCAATGCAAATTTTACAGCCAAAAGAGAAATTTTGCAGGCGTAATTGCTTTTGGAGACCCTGTAAGTCTCTGTTGATGTGCATTTTGTTTATATAAATATGCAAAACACTCAAATTTGCATATTCCCCCCCTGCATCTTACAGACAGCTAGAATACAAAAATTAATAAACACAGCCTCTTTTCAGTAATTAATTAGTTAAATTTTAATTGATCAGGGGTTTGGGATGATGTAGAAGTGAATATTAGGATTCATGTAATAGTTGTGTATTTATTTATTTATTTATTTATTTATAACTTTATTTATTTATTTTTGGTTGTGTTGGGTCTTCGTTGCTGCGCGGGCTTTCTCTAGTTGCAGTGAGTGGGGGCTACTCTTCGTGGCGGTGCGCAGGCTTCTCATTGTCGTGGCTTCTCTTGTTGCGGAGCACGGGCTCTAGGCGTGCAGGCTTCAGTAGTTGTGGCACGTGGACTCAGTAGTTGTGGCTCGCGGGCTCTAGAGCACAGGCTCAGTAGTTGTGGTGCACAGGCTTAGTTGCTCTGCGGCATGTGGGATCTTCCTGGGCCAGGGCTCGAACCCATGTCCCTTGCATTGGCAGGCAGATTCTTAACCACTGTGCCACCAGGGAAGCCCCTAGTTAAGTGTGTTTAGCCTTTTCCTCTTACTTAAATTTTTTTCAGGTGACTTCTTTTGAATGAAAAAATAAAGACTATTATGTTAAGAGTGTATCTATATTATAAATAAGTTCCTAGCATAAAAGCAACATGGAAGTAGGGCTACTCAGAAAGATGATTTTATTGTCATCAAAACATTTTACATTCTATATAATGACCCATCAAAATGTTCTCTTTTCTGGAATACTCCCTTTTCCCATTTTTTTCAAGCCAACGAGATTTTCTGTATGTAAGTAAATTGGATAGCTCTGAGTTAATTCGAAAATCTGATTTCCAAATGTTTGACCAGACTTTGCAGATTTCCTGTTATGGGAGGTTTGGGCTTTTACTTCCCTAAAGGAAGGGATCAACCTACATGATTTCTAAAAAGGACCTCCCTCCCTGCTTCAGTTAGTCTCTGTTGCACTCAAGGTAGAATTGCTAGGCATACACAAGCCATATAGGCCAGGCCTATACAAGCCATATGCTAAGCAGAATTTCTCAACATTTTTTTCTGCTTCCACACACAGGATCAATACTATTTAGATGCAACAAATACTTCTATGGTGTACATTTATGGGGGGATAATGCATTATAAAAATTCATGATTCATACAACAGTGAAGAGTAAAGTAATGGTTGCTCACTCATGGATGTAATACTTATTAGGACAATTGTCATTCCTTCAGGAATAAATCAATTTCTCACTCAACCAAGAACATATATAAGTGAGAGTGAAGTTATTGTAGGACTGGACTTGATTTTATACAAAGGCATGCATGCATAAATCTGTGTGTGTGTGTGTGTGTGTGTGTGTGTGTGTGTATGTGTTTCAAATTTCAGTACCTCAGTTAAAGTTAGCTATTTATTATCTGTGACACAAACCCCAACTAATCCTACTACAAGAGTGTTTATATGTGATGCCTTAAAGAATTCTGGACTGACATACTGTGATATCATTTTCTCTGTCTTCTTTTCTTTTCTTACTTATAAAAATGAAAGGATCCAGCAAAGAATGAACAAAATTATTTACCTTGGGCCTCAACAATACCAACTAGGAGCAGGTCCAGATAAGGATGTCAGCTTAGGATTTAGTGTCTAGTATCTAACTAACAACAAAGTTTGACTAAAATCATGGGTTTAATGAGCAGAGATACTGGTGTCCAACAGGTAGAAAGCCTATAATTGCAGAAGTACCTCTCCCTTAAATAGCATAATAGGTTAAAAATGTGTTTTATCAAAGCTTCTACAGGTAGATTTTAAACCTGAGTGTTGGTTAAACATCAAAGACAGTGCATCATAGCAGTTTCTGGGTTTGAATAAAGTAAGAAAAAAATAATTACTGCAAGACTGTGTGCATACCAGGTATTTCCTTAGATACCTCATTAGCTGTCTGTCAAGAAGAGGTCTTTTATTTGTTTGAAAAAACATCTAGATGCTATTCCACTACAGTGATTATTTTAAAATGTAATTTTTATTATTATTCAGGTATGGTAAGGCCAGAAGATTAAGGAAATAATTGCTATTGAAAAGGTAGTCTGTTATTTACAGTCCCCAAGAGGAAGGGGCATGTCATACCTTGGAGGACCACACAGAGAAGCACCAGGGTCAGTCAGGAGGTAGAGGGAGCAAGGAAAAAGCATGGGCAAGAGCCTTTACTGTGGTTTTGTAAGAAAGGCAAGGCAAGGCAAGGGGAGATAAGGTAAGTATACTTAAGATTGGCTAGTTTGAATAATTTCAGCAGTAGACTGTGAGGTATAAGGACTTTCTCTAGTTGTCTGGTACCTGGTTTTAGGATGATTGGGGCAGAGGAATATTTCCTGGTAGAGCATAAGAGCCAGATGGAGAAGGTAATGTGTTGATTAGTTTGCAGTATGAGAGGCACAATCTTGGGCCAGTCTTTGCCATTTCTAGGAACTGGCTGACCCTGGGAGAGGCAACCTATACCTGGTCAGCAAGTCTCCAGATGCCAGAGCATCAAGAATACAGAAAATAAGAAAATATGGTTAATAGTGTGACATATCAATATTAAGATCTAATTATGCAAATCATATATTTTACTTCTTCTTAAATTGAGGTAACATTTATATATAGTGAATTGTCTTAACTGTAAGGAAAATTAAATGACTTTTTTTTTTAAATTTATTTATTTATTTATGGCTGTGTTGGGTCTTCGTTTCTGTGCGAGGGCTTTTCTCTAGTTGTGTCAAGTGGGGGCCACTCTTCATCGCGGTGCGCGGGCCTCTCACTATCGCGGCCTCTCTTGTTGCGGAGCACAGGCTCCAGATGCGCAGGCTCAGTAGTTGTGGCTCACGGGGCCTAGTTGCTCCGCGGCATGTGGGATCTTCCCAGACCAGGGCTCGAACCCGTGTCCCCTGCATTAGCAGGCAGATTCTCAACCACTGCGCCACCAGGGAAGCCCTAAATGACTTTTAATAAACACATCTACCCCTGTGAAAATACAGAATATTTCTATCAGTGTCCCCTTTCCTTTTATAGTTATAATTTGTGAATAAAAGTTTAATATACTTAAGACCAGTATATATTTTGTCTATTTTCTAAATATAACGTACATAATATATTGTACATTTTTCCTCCTTTCTGTTCTGCTTGAACACATGAACCAAACAACCCAAGACCCAAGAGGGTAGCCTTTCAGACTAGTTTTCTTGCCATTATCTCTAAAGCAGAAGCTGGGTCAATGGCTCTTTTGCTCCAAAGGTGCGTTAAAGTTGTATAAAGTTGTAAGTTGTATAAAGTTGTAAAGTCCACTGCTGCACATAATTAGAAGGCAGCAGGCTGCTTGTCAGAAGCTCCACAGAGAATACCACCAGAGTCCAGATTTAGTCCCTTCTGTCCTGTGCTGGAACGTGGCCACTCTACTCCTGAAGGACTCTTGAGTCAGAACAGACATACTACCTCAGCAATCCTTTGAAACAAACAAACAAAACCTCACACTGTGGTTAACCTAGTTCTTGTCTGAAGCTTTCTCTTCATTCATCTGGTCTTGATCTTGTACCATCACCCTTTCCCCCACCACATCTCTATTATCTATATTCAACAGCGGCTCCTCTCAGTCTTTGGAGACATCTATACTAAAATAATTTTGTCTGTACTAAATGTTGTATATCATTTGATTTTGCCCAAGATTTCATATTTAGTATTTAAACTTTGATTATTAACTTCGGTTTTGAAGTTTCTACTCTATTGTCTTTATTTTGTGGAAGCTGCTGAATTAAGACAACAAGCTTACAATCCTACATTGGTTAGGAACTTGGGATATTAAAATCCTATCCAAGCAGATTTTCTAAATAGAATAACTAGGAAGCTTATCCAAGAAGAACTTTGAAAAATTCAGGATGAAGACATATTGCTATTTCCAAAGCCAAGTTGTATCTCCTGGAAATTTTAAGATATTTAGAAATCTTATGAAGTGAGGAATTTCTCAGACAACTTTTGGGTCTCTGGGAGGGAAGATTCTATCCTTTCCATGTATATTATCTCTGGAATGCATTTTTCTAAATTTAGGCTCAGGCCTTAGAAGTGTGGATTTTCAGAAATAATGTAAAGAATATTGCATATTTTAAAATAATGCATGCAGAGCTAAATGTCTATCTGTCTAGGAATTTTGAGAGTACTTTATGCTTCATGTGTAATCGATGAAGGAAAAGAATGCCCTAGATGTAATTTAATTTTAGTTGTCTCGTGTTAAAAGACCGTTAGACCCCCCAGCAGCATCATATTATCTGTGTAAATAGAGAACATTAGGCTAAACACACACACACACACACACACACACACACACACACACACACATTTAGATGAATAACCACCTGCCATTTTCATTGCCTTGTACATGCATGAAGTCCTTAATTAGGGCTCACTGGACTCGGAGACTACAGGCATGTTGAGAGTACTCATGGCTCTTCGAAGGACTTAAAGAGAAGAATATTGTAGAATATCTCAGCAAATCCAAGGAACATTATTTTTTTTCTAAAATGTACTGATGCTATAAATGTATATAATGTCTCCAGGAATCTCAATATTTTATGACAGGTTTGCTGGTATGCTGTATTTTTCAAAGACACCTAGTTTTAAAAGAAATCTTTATTTGCTCTACTTTCTGTTATTTCCTACCTACAAGATTTTTTTTATTTTAGATAACTCTTAGTGGATAATAAAACCCTTAAAAATAGCTATGTGTCAATATTAACATCTTTTACAGTGAAGAATTATATCTAGAAACCTATGATTACCCCCCATAGATTTTCAAAGCCATATTACATATGGAGATTATAGAAAATATATATACTGGTCTCTGCCTCCTGGTCCTGGCACAGAGCTACTAAAACTCACAATGTCCTAAGCGATAAGAGTACTAGGAACATCTTTTGTCCTTTTGTCTTCTACCCCAGTTCCTAACACCACACACCTGAAGCTCTTGTAATTTCTTGGGTGATAGGAGTGTCTTTTGTTCTAATGAGGTGACTCTGGGTGGGCTCCTGAATGGCTTCTGGAGGAGGACTGCTCACCAGAAAGACCAAGCCTTTATTAGAAGCCTGGAATTTTCAGCCCACCCCATTCCCTTGTTAAGGGGGAAGGGCTGAAAATGGAGTTAATGACCTATCATGCTTACGTGATGAAGCTTCCATAAAAATCCAATGGTATGGGGTTAGGAGATCTTCCAGGTCAGTGAACACACCCCAGCTCCACAGAGACAGAAGCTCCTGAACTTAGCCTCGCAGACCTTGCCCTATGTCTCTTCATCTGGCTGTTCTTCTGTATCCTTTATCATATTCTTTAATAAACTGGTAAACGTGTTTCCCTGAGTTCTGTGGCCACTCTAGCAAATTAATTGAACCAGAGCAGAGGGTCATGGGAACCTCCAATTTGCAGCCAGGTCACACAGAAATTGTGGGTAACCTGGGAAGCTTCTAATTGTGATTAGCATCTGAGGTGAGGGGCAGTGTTGTGAGATTCAGCCTTTAACGTGTGGAATATGACACTGTTTGCAAGTAGATAGTGTCAAAATTGAGTTAAATTGTAGGAAACCAAATCAGAATTGATTAGTGTGGGGAAACCTACACATCTGCTGACCAGAAGTGTCGTAAGTATGGTAGTAGTGTGAGAGTAAAGGAGAGGAAGAACTAAATTTTTTTAAAACAACGTATTGAAGATTGATCCGATTGTAAGAGGATATTGAATGATTTTAAAAGAAGGAGAACTTAATGTTAAAGATCAATTGAAAAATGAAAAACAGCATCTCTTTTGATGAATTCATGCAATAAACATCTATGAAATGAACCCTTCTATTACTACTGTTTTCTTTCTCTTTTATTGCTCCATGCTGAGATGGGAATGAGATTATACATTTTAACTGCATTCTCCACTCTTTAAAACTACTCTGGGGTATTCAAATTTTAATAATGAAAATTTTAAAGATTTTAGAAATTTAGAACTAAGAAGCCTAAAATTTTGACCAGAATTTTCTCCTCTGGAGAGATCTTGCTCAAAATTTACTTTCAATATATACGTTTTAGAATGTTTTTCTCCCAGCACTATTGATTCCGTTTAGAAAATTATTTTTCTCTTTACTATACAAAATAAATGATATAATTTTACAGAAAAAGGTATCTCTGTTTAACATCTTATAATTTTCATGTTTGTTTGAATTTTATTATTTTAATAATAAATCAGGAGCTAAATAGGATTATCTTTCAAAGGAACTAGTCACAAAATATATTGTACATTTTTTTGCAAAGCTAACCAAACTGAATAACTAGATTTATGTACAGTTGGTGTGATGCTAGGCACTAAAGACTCTGAGGAACTTACAATCTAATGGGAAGACACACTAGTAAGCAAATGGTATAATTGCAACACAATGAGATGGGCTAAATAATAAGAGAATGAACAACTATACTATATATCAGAACAGAGGAAGGAGCTGATTAACTATTGCCTAAGGGACTCAGAAAAAGCTGTATATTAGCAATGCCTTTCTAAGTATAATGAGTAGAAGAGATTTTTCCAGCAGAAAAGGGAAGAGATTGAGTGTTCCAGACAGGGCGTCTATTGCAAGTACAATTGTAGGCAGTGGCCTAAGGAATTGTCTTTAGAATTTTAGTTTGAAAGGTGAGCAATAAATGATAAATCTGGTATGTATGTTACAGTCTAATGAGGAATCTTAAATAATAATGTAATGAATTTCAAATTACATATCCTATTGTAGTCCAGAATTTCCCAAATGTGTGATCTTAAGAGGTTTCTGACATCAAATTCTTCAAAACATAGATTGCTAGATCTTTTCTTTGAAACTTATTTTTTAGTTAACAAGTTTAGGAAAATTGATTTGAAATTATGAGGTTTTGAAGGAGAAGACGGTTAATGTTTCCTTTGCTTTATAAAATGATAAATAATCAAAAATGTGTGGAAAATTGAAGGAAGTTCTGGAAAGATTGAGATGAGAGGCGCAGAATCCAATGCACGTGAAACATGGCAATGGTTTGAACTGAAGCAGGGTTGGAAAAACTATAACTGGGTAGAAAGAAAATTCATCGACTTTCAGATGCTGAAGCTGATTGGCATGCAGTGTTATTGGTGAGGGAGAATACATAAAGAAGTATAACTCTGAAATTCAAACTGGTAGGCTGTAAAAATGGTGAGTCCTGGGACCAAAACAAGAAATTCTGGAGAACAAGTTTGGGAAATCAGGATAGGGGTGGTAAGATGGAGAACATTAAGCTATGAATGATTATGCTCATTCAAACTTGAGAGTGTTTCTGGACCTTATAGAAAAGTCCACTTCTGAAAAAAAGCTAAGAAGGAAATGTTCTTAAGTGGGCATTGTAATGAATGGTACAAAAAAATAAGAGAGGCATGCTTTTAAAGGCATGCCTGATTCAAAGGAAAAATCTTTCAACCATTTACTCGATGATATTTTCCCATGGAGATAATTTTTAAAAGCTTTGGCTCCCTTAGAAAAAGAAATACTGAGCCTTTTTTCTTATTACTTTAACTTGTCCAATCTCTAAACCACAGAGATACCTCAGAGGTTCATTAGAAATTCCCAAACCCAGAAAGAGGAAAGTCCCAATAAAAACAAACGAACCAAACCAGATCCTTAGAGTTGAATTTTGAAGTTTTGACTTCCTGATTCTAAGGATGGGTCATATTTTAGTTACAGAATAATGGTAAATGCCGCTTAAAAACACCATAGTTAAAATAATAAATCCTTTCCACATCTGACAGTAGATTTGGATGCACAAGTATTGTGTGATTCAAATACAAATTGTGAACTACACAAGCCCCATCTCTAACCAGATCTCTTTACATAGAAACCTTTCTTAGACTAACATCTTTGGTTGCCCATTGTAATTTGCTTTTCTATTATTACATTAGATGCAATCAATGGCTCAGGCTAGGCTGACATTGAGAGAAAATCTTACTCTTCCTCTGTAAATAAATAACTGGGGTTCAATTATGAATTATTAAGGGTTATACTTCTCTGTCTATCTTCTGGACTAGTCATGCATGTTTCTGATTCAAGAAACTGCCATTACAGTGGCCTGGAAATAGGGAAGAAAATACTCAGGGAATAATTCAACCCTTGGTTCCCAGAAAGGTATGTCTCCTTAGAACAGAAATTGAAAAGCATTTTGATACCAGCTTTCACAAAACACATATTACTAGATAACATGGGGTGAAATATCTGTCAAGTCCTATGTCGTGACCTAAGAAAAATTTTAAAGAATGACTTGAGAGAGCCATGAGCAAGTTCACCGTGACACCGCAAGTTAAGAAATTTTTCAGTATTCAGAGTGTTCCGAATTTTTCAGTGGTGTGGAGAAAGTTCAGAAAAACTTCATGGAGGGTGATTAACTGTATGATTTATGGGCTTTTGTTCCCTCCCAACCTTCACTGTTTTTCTCTTGTATTTGTATTGTTTTAAGAAATATTTTAGTTAAAAATAAAATTTCACTTTACCAAGCATATCATATCTCCTTTCTTTATTTTGCAAAGAGCACGTATATCCAATTATACTCAGAATAGCAAAAGCTAAGGATCAAATATTTGCTCCCTCTCAAATACCAACACAAAAAAAAGTATGTTACACACCCAGACATTACTTTAGAGTTATTAACTTACTAAAAATTATTATCTTCCTACTGTTTTAATTTTTCTTCTTACCAGTTTCTTCATTTTCTTTTCCCCTAAAAAATTATTCATTCACTAAACTGTGTAAATTCCTGGACCTGTTTCATAGCAACCTACTTAGTCATCAACTTCTTCCTGTTAATAAGAGAATCATTGTAATAATATATCATTTGGGGTATATAAAAGTCACCAGACTAAATCTCTTAGTCCTGGGCTGTTGAAGTGTTCATCAGTAATCGCTATTTTAGCTTATACACCAGCATTTTGCCAGGGAAAACCTATGCTTCCTCTGCCTCAGTAACTTTTCACTCTCCTTCCAAGCATTTCTCTAATTTTAGAATTTTTTTTTCATTCTGTACAACTATTACCCACCACTCCTTCAAATTACAAATTAAAAAAAACAGAGAAATGAGAATAAAATAAATCAAATGTATGATATACATTGCATCATTGATATACATTGTATCATGTTCTTTTATACAGAAAAATAAGAATTTCTATGAATTTTGAAAATTACTTTGAACACATCACTCTTTGATACCTAAAAACCAACCAAAAAAAAAATAATCACTGTTTCTCATCAATGTTACAAATTGTATTACAACACATGAGCAAGTATGGATAAATTATACTTCAAGACATGAATTAAGAAGTGTTCTAGAAAACATTTTAGAAAGCGTGGATACCGTGGAATGCCCATGGAATTTTTCTCTTGCTACATGTGTTTAATTATGTCTTAAAATTATTTATTAGGGGAGAGAAAAACAATTTCTGTTAATTATTTATTAATATTGAAATATTGATGATCATTACCTAAATGTAACAGGATTTCAGCTGGTGCACTGGGTTGAAACTGCTGAAATGCAGACAGTACAAAGGGTGTGTATTAAAAGAGCAGAACAAATGACTTAACAGGGGCCTAAAAGCAGCAATCCGAAAAGGTTCATTTAACTTAGAGGTGGCACAAGCGTCGAGCAATTGCCTCTACTTAAGTAAGTGTGGAATTACAAAAGGCTATTTATTACCGTCCAACAGGGCACTGCAGCTTGCTCAAAGACCTTTGAAGAATTTCAACAGTTATAAAGTCTTGCTCAGTGCAGAAGCAATAAAATTTAAGCAGCTCCCCAAAAGAGCCTGGAAAGCTTTCATTAAAAAGTTAATATGATCTTCTTCACAACTGTTCTTGGAAATGAATTATTTTCTCTCTCCTCTTTTCTAAGGAGAGATGCTATACCCGGTAATTTTCAAACCTTCTTGAAAATGTATTTTAACTGTTAAGAAAAAGAAACCAGGTTCATGGTGATATGAAATGAAGTAGGGAGGGTCTCCATGGGTTTACTAGGGAAGTGTTCCAACATTCAGCTTCTTTGAAACGCTCTGTAAGCACACATTAGAAGTTATTCTATTAATAGATTTACTTCAGGAGGGAAGTTGGTAGAATTTCTCTATTATTTTTGTACAAAAAGCAAAATTTGGTTCCAAGGACATCGGGGCTGAAATTATTCTATTAACGATTAAATAATAAATTGATTTTTCTAAGTATTAGAGTAAGTAAAAAGAAATTAATTCTTAAAAATTTAATGTACCCGTTATTTATTTCTAACTCAGTGACGCGTTTATAAACTTCAAATATGTTTATAAAATTTCAACTAAATATAACCAAAATAACTTATCCTTTGCTTAGAATCAATTTCAGAGCAGCAAACTGCCTCTGGGTGAGAGCTGGGGGTGTTGTGAAACCAGTTTGAGAAATAAAACAATAATATTGAATAGACAGAAAGTGAACATAAAAGGTAAATGACATCAAGTTACACGAAAGAATGTTAATTGTTAATGGGAGCAAGATGTGAATAAGAAAATGATTTTACTTTTCTATCAGAAAATCAACACCTACATTTTTCTTTGGAAAACGATTAAGTAATCATCTCCTGGCCATTAAAGTAATGAGGCTTTAATTACAAAAGTTCCTAAGAAGATCTTACAAATAATAGAAATAGGTGGATGGAAAATGTACTGCAATAGATCTTTCGTTTAGGTTTATACTTTCTAAAAAAGTGTCGCAAGGCAAGTTTAATGAAAGCTCTATTTTTAAGTGAAGAATAAAAATGAAAGGCATTTATAGACAGGAACAATTTAGGTGAGAGGTTGGATGCAAAAGTCATCAAGTAATAATCATAGAAACATCAAATCAACATATAGGGAACATTTATTGCTAGCTGTTGTAGGGAATACAGATATACTGGGTTCTAATAGTCCTTGATTTAAGAAAAATCTATTAAAAAAATGTCCTTTAGCAATGAAAGCAATTCAGCAGTTGATGTGCCTGAGAATTCTACATTTTTGTTTGTTTCATGTTTGTAATTTATTTTGCTGCATTCCATTACAGCAGAATGCCACCGAACTCCACAGTGAGATATTTTGGTTGGCCATTGTAGCAAGATTGAAATTTGAAACCAAGGGTAGGACTTCCCTGGTGACACAGTGGTTAAGAATCTGCCTGCCAATGCAGGGGACACGGGTTCAATCCCTGGTCCGGGAAGATCCCACATGCCGCGGAGCAACTAAGCCCGTGCACCATAGCTACAGAGTGTGTACTCTAGAGCCCGCGAGCCACAGCTACTCAGCCCGCATGCCACAACTACTGAAGCCCGCGTGCCTAGAGCCTGTGCTCTGCAACAAGAGAAGCCACTGCAATGAGAAGCCCACACACCACAACGAAGAGTAGCCCCCGCTCACCACAACTAGGGAAAGCCTACGCGCAGCAACAAAGACCCAATACAGCCAAAAATAAATAAATTTATTAAAAAAGAAAAAAATAGAAAGCAAAGGTACTTTGATGGATAGTATGCATTTTTCTTTTTAATGGAAGGATTTGAAGTTTATCTCTTAAAACATATTTTATCTTCCATTAGAAAAAATGGTGACCCTATGATATCTGATCCAAACAGATAGTTTTTTATTCATATTCTATACTTTTGATAATGCATAGAAAAACATAACAAATATAGAGTCATCACCCAATAAGATGCCTCAAAATGTATCTATAGAGTTGTGACACAAAGAGCACTCATTTCCTCAGTACTTCTTACTAAATATATATTTTTTTAAGAAATGAAAATGTAAAAGCAGGGATGGTTTTTTCCTGATATATATTTTTATTCATGAGAGACTTTTGTCAGAAGTCAAGATCTACTACACTATGTCCTAAATCCTACCTATTTTACAATACACTGAATATTATTATTACCTATAGATACCATGGGACTCCTTGTGTGTAATGGATTCTGGTCCTCTTACAGAGTTGCATATGAACATGTTATCAATGAGCTGAAGAATCTGGTATTCATAACTTTGCAACGTTATAACAAATAGGTAGTCCTGATGTTTTGTTCTTTTTTTAATATATCACATATATTTCATTGCTTACTTTATAGTAGCAGATTGAAAGCATATGCTCACTTGCCACTAATCCACCAGCAGCTGAAAATCTCAGCTCATTTTCCATAGGCCTGTATGTACCAGGGCTATAATCCAGCTTCTGAGGCTTGATATGAGGCCAGATTAATACTCAAGAGCCTTTGAAATGGAAATAGTGCTTTCTTGCCAAAGATTAGAACAACAATAGACTCCATTTGCTTGTTCCCTTGCCTCTCTGCTCTTCTTTACTGCCCTTCCCAATCTGGTTAATTTTCCTCATCCCATCATCCCCTCCCATCCTCTCTTTACAGCTCCATCACCTGTCATGACGATTAAGAAAGATCGGACATCCAGAAACAGCATTTCTTTATCCTGGCAAGAACCTGAACATCCTAATGGGATCATATTGGACTATGAGGTCAAATACTATGAAAAGGTGGGGAGATAATGTTAAAGGGTTGAGTTGTGTAGGGAGAGAGGTTACCTTATCATGAGTGTGCTCTTTCAGAGAAACCAATGACACTGCTAGCAAGTGAAAGAGCTCTGTTTAGAATTCTGGTCATGTGATACTTTTGATTTATAAGTAGAGGAGGGTTTAGAAATCATTGTGTCAAATATCCTCCATTCTATAGGAATAAGCCATAGCAAAAGATGTCACTGCCAAATGTTAAGTCATCTAGTTATGGTATTAGAGATGACATTTGTGTCCTTCCACACTGAGACACCTGTTCTACCAGCTATTATATAGCGATTCCTTAATCTATTGATGAACTATTCCTGAGTTCATTGCCTTAAGCATCATTTCCTGACCTTCACACTCACATGAATTTCCTTCAATATAGATAGGAACATTGAATTAATAACAAAACGATTGTGTTATTGAACTGATGATGGAAAGCTTTCTTGACTTTGTACAAGGAAATGTAGACGATGGGAGTGGGTAGATAAGTTTGCCTCACATCATAAAATTGTGGTTCAGTAATGCAATTATAAAAAATAGGTACACGATTATTTATAAGTAGAATTTAAGCCATGGTATTTCATCACTCTAAGTACCACTTATTTCTCCCTGGTTATAATTTATGGCTAGGTTTGAAAGCAAGATGTATTCAAATCTTATCATTAGAGCTGGGTGGTTTTATAGCTACTAATATGAACATGACATATTCGTGTATCTGCTGCAGTTTACAAAGTATTTTAAAATGAAATAAAAACAAATTGTGAGTTGATATAGTTTATATTTATAGAATACTTCTACATACATTATTTTGAGCTGTCTGATAATCTGATGAAAGTGGGCAAATAGGTTCTTTTACAAATAAGAAAACTGAGAGTTGATGGCATTATCTGAATTTCTCACAGCCTCACTGCTAATAAACATTAGGTCTTTGTTTTGAATTCTGGCAGCCATGACTCCTCATGTAGTATGTTTTCCCCTGTATTGCATACCTTCCTCTACATGAAAATGGATTATTTTAGAGATATGAGAATTAGTGGTATGGTCAGTTGTCCAAAAAAAAAAAAATGTATAAACATTCCTTTGCACTATGTAGTTATTCTGTTTATTGAAGTTAATGTATTTCACAAATGTGATCCCACTTTTTTTCATACTGCCCCCTACAGGCAGAAAGGTATGTCTCTTTCACTGAAAGAAAGTGAGACCTTATAAACCTCATTGTGCCAAAATCATAGTATAAATAAGTTCCCTCCTAGCTTTCAGTGATCCACTGTGGTATTGTCAAGTACTCACTTGATCATGATCTTCTCTTTTTAAAAGTGTGACAAGATAGACTGGGCAAATATAAGAATCCATGTTTTATAGATGATACAACAAAATAAAAAGACAATTAATGATGCACCTTAGTTCAGACTGGATAGCAGACCCAGGGAACACCCAACTTGTAGATCTATGAAACTGATTCAAAAATACTACTAATTTACCTTCATATCTTTTACAAACATAAAGCATTTTCTGAACTTATCTCAAACTCCACTAACAAAGCACAATATACATCCATATTTTAAAACAATATTAATTAGTGCAGGAAAAAAATGACTGAATCTACTATTCTCTAAGCATTTTAAATTTGATGCATATTTATGTGTAATATTATCTTTAATATACTTTATATAAAAATTTTTTATAGCATACATTCATAAATTTTAAAATTATTTCCAAATATATATATGATGCTTAGAAATATTTTGAGCATTTTGCTAGAATTTAAGCTCTACAAAGTCTAGCTTTCTTGACTGTTTAGTTCATTAATGATGATGAACAGAGCCACGTTCTGGGTATATGCTTAATAATTTTTTTTAACACATGAAATAATGATTTCCACAAAATAAATATATTCAGCCCTCTTCATTATTTAATATACTAATTCAAATGCTATCTGATACATAACCAGCATTTTTAACTAAAAATTATCTATAACGCACTACATTTTTTCTGTAATATTCTATTTCGTTTTGGTTGAGGATATGCATTGTTCTATATCACCCACTCCAGGTCCCACACCAGGTACAGGGATATTCCACCATTACTTGAAATTAGGTGACCCATAAAGTGCTCATATACTAACGTATGTTAAAGGAAAAACACAATTCCTGGAAGTCCCTTTTCATAAACAAGGCTTGACACAAAAAGTCTTTACAATTAATGTGCAGTGTGAATCTCCTACTGTACAATGTAAATCCTTCTGGGAAATATTTCTAGACTTTTATCTGAAGATTTTCATGTCTACTAAACCATAGTGACTTAGATTAAACACAGTGTAAATATAGCTGATACTAAGAAAGTTATTAATGTAGAGTTTATATATAAAACCTGGACCTTTTTAAGTTTAATATTTTACAGTTAATGGAAATATTTTCTGAGAATCAGTAGGACATTCCTGTTAAGTTTAATTCAAGGGGATATTTTCATCTTTATAAGTTTATTCTTGGAATTAGACTGAAGCTTTCATTCAGCCTCAGCTTTGAAGAGAACTTATTTTCATCCACATATTCAGTAATTGGTAAAAATGAAAACTAACTTTTCCTGCATTATGTGCAGGGAACAAATTATTTTATCCAAGTTGGGAAATTCTGTAAATATTTTTTGCTTAAAAATGCCTCTATTACATTCAGAGAGTTAAATGATTGTCACCTCTTTTATCTGTCCTATGAGCTGTGTTAAAAATGTAAAAGAATTGGTTTTGAGTGGTTCACCTTTTTACCATTTGACAGCATTAGGAAGATTTGATTTTAACGTGATTTTTCTTACCTCAAAGCAGGAACAAGAGACAAGTTATACGATTCTCAGGGCAAGAGGCACAAATGTTACCATCAGTAGCCTCAAGCCTGATACTACGTATGTATTCCAAATCCGAGCCCGGACCGCAGCTGGATTTGGGACCAACAGTCGCAAGTTTGAGTTCGAAACTAGCCCAGACTGTACGTATTTTTTCAATATAGTGTATGGGGGAAAGGGCTGTTGCGAAGGTGTCTGATAATTCATTCTCACTCTAAGTTTTAGCTAAATGTGATACATTGAAAGTATATCGCTTGGAGGACATTTAACAATTTTGCATAGCATTGGGTCTGTGTACTTGTGTTTGTGTAAGTGTACATCTGTGTGTGTGTGTGTGTGTTTTCTCTTTTACAAATCAAACATATTCTAATGCCTGGAATGCTTCTGATCTTCTATTGGCCATAAATTCCTTTGAGGATCATTATTTAATATGGTAACATTTTAACTTCTAGTACCTGTTAATCCAGATATTTCAGGTTCATTGTATGGTTCAACGAACTACAAAAAAGAAACGTGATGATCCATGAGGAACTTAATATTGTTTTAATCCTTAACACATTTAATCTTGTACTACTTGGAGATTAAGGATTTTCTAAACCTGATTCATCACCTCATTCACATTCACAAGTAATTTGGTTGGTCCTGTGTGTCTGACACTAAATTTATCTAAAATTGGCAAACATTTTCCCAGTAACATTCTAATTTTCTTCAAATGCATTCACTTCATATTAGAAAAACCCTCTGCTAAAATGTTTCAAAAGGGAAAATCATGGCTATGATATTAATATAAAATGAACACGAATTAAAGATTTTATTTAACTTACTAATTAATGAAGAGACTAGTAAGAGAGTAAACTGATTTAAAGAGAAATTTGAAGAACAGATACAGATACACATATACATACATGTTTGTATATGTTTGTGTCTGTTCATGTGTATGAGTGTGTAGACAATCAGGAATACTTAAACAAATTGGTTAATCTGTCCAAAACTGGTTAATATACTATAAGACAATAAATATAATGATTGGGGTCATCTTTTCTAATTCACATAAACCAGTCATATCGCTAGTGAATGTATCATTCTAATTGTAATGAGAAAAATCATATATATATAACTATTCATTGTCTACAACTAATTTCTTCGTTGCAAAACAGGCCAGGAAGACAATCAAAGATGAACACCCTTTAGAAACAGATTATCCAGGGAGAGTCTGACAATGCCTAGCACTCTACCGAAAGGACACCCAGTAATCTCTCTTGACAGTTCCAATTCGCCATTTCTCCCTGGCATCTATATTACCTATTTTCTAAATATTTTATTCATGATATAAAATCACATTGTTATTGGTATGGTAATATTTTATGCCCAAATTTCATCCCTCATAGAAACATTCAAGATTAACAAAAATTATAAAAGTTGTTTAATATGATAAAGTAAATATTTTATGGCACACTTTTTGTCAAACAATTAGAAACGCTGTTTACAATAACGAGCTCTACCTTCTACAGGGTATAAGAATCTAGTGTTAGAAATTATTATCTCACAGCTGAAACATGACAATTCTTCTACTCAAAGGAGAGCTGCCATCCTCAAAAACATAAATCTACACAGTGGGCCCTCCAGATCCACAGGTTCCACATCCGTAGATCCAACCAACCTTGTATCAAAAAAAACGAAAACTATATCCAATATCCTGTGATAACCCATAATGGAAAAGAATATGAAAGAATTTGAAAAAGAATGTATATATGTACAACTGAGTCACTTTGCTGTACAGCAGAAATTAATACAACATTGTAAATCAAGTATACTTCAATAAAATTTAATGTATATTATATAGATATAATATATACAAAAAAATTCCAGAAAGTTCCAGAAAGCACAGCTTTAGTTTGTGGCAATCCAACAAATATTTACATAGCATTAAGTTGTATTAGGTGTTGTAAGTAATCTAGAGATGGTTTAAATTATAGGGCAGGATGTGCTTAGGTTATATGCAATTACTACACCACTTTATATAAGGGACTTGAGCATCCTCGGATTTTGGCATCTGTAGGGAGTCCTAGAACCATTCCCCCTTGGATATCGAAGGGGATTCAAGTCTCAGATGTGGAGACTATACTTCAAGACCTCTCCTAATCCTCCTGTGATGGAATGAATATGGAGAAATCATTCTTTGAGGACATTAGAAACAAAATGCTGCAAAATACCAGGGAAATCCACGTGAACAAGGTTTAAAACAAATTTAATATTTTAGATGACACAATAACAAAATATAATTGCAATTTAACATTTGTAATTCTAAATGTTTTTGTAAATTTTAAGTGGCGCAAAGAAAGTTCTTTGTTTTGAAATGATTATAGATTGAATAGTTATTCAATAGTTAAATAGTTATTGGAATTAACAACAAAACCTAGATTTGCTGTAGCAAGAGAGATCACAAATCACAGAAATATAAAAATCAAATGTTTATTATATCATGTGGTAGAGATTAGGCATATTGGGGGGCAAGAAGGGCAGAACACCATTAGATAAATATGTATTATACTGAGGCATATTTTGGAACATCAGTCTAACCTCTGTTGTTCTGAATTAGCACTTAACCCTATCTGATAAATAAATTTGCAAAAACAACAACAAATTCTAAAATTTTAATGTGATTTCAGATTTACCACAGATATAGTTGTGGTAGTGTTATGCATGATCATCTAATGAGGCTTCAGTGTCTGAGGTTTAAGAAATAGCCCATTTAAAAACTTCAGGGTCTTAGGACTTTTGCAAATAAGCTTTATATTTGCTATATTTCCATTGATTGATAGAGCAGATGAAAAGAGCATAGAGAGAAAGGGAACTTTTTTAATATCCCTCCTCTCCTTTTATAAAAATCTTTGAGTTGCACAGTTTGATTTTTTAAAAAAATCAGTTTACTCTTACTGCTTTACCATAGAATTCTTCCAGACTTTAAATATAAGTAAATATAGGTTTTAAAAGTACCTTTTGTCTTAGGGGGAAAAAAGACAAAAATCAAAACTCTCTGTTTTTTATAAATCAAAATGATATATTCATAAAACCTCTAATGATTTAAGAGTCTTATTTGTTATAGATTGATATTTAAAAGATATAAAAAAAGGCTCATGTTTGGATTTCTTTAACAGTTTGCTGCTTATTCTAGTTTTTATTTTTTTTAATTATAAAGTTTTATTCATAACACATATAAATGTTTCTTAGTAGAACATAGTGTATTTTTACCTGGAATTTAATTAGTATTTTTTGATCTTGTTTACAGTAACAATATAGAGGCACAGTGGATTATATATTTTCCTAAGTGCTTTAAAGTTTCTTACTATTTATGTGTCAGTGCTTTACATTTATTATCATCATTTTACAGAAGAGGAAACTGAGGCGTAGAGAGGTTAAGTAAGATTTATAAAGTTACACAATTGGTAAATGATCGATCTGATTTTAGAACCCATGTATTTTTGTGACAGTATGTAAAGCATTTTCATAAACATTTCATTTGATCCTGTTCTGTAAGCTATTAAGATACTATGATTTCCTTTTATCCATGGTCTAGGACACAGAGTTTTATATGTTTTTTCTGAGACTGCATAGCTAGTAAGTGGAGTCAGTGAGCCTAGAATCTCCAGATTTTGGAGTACTGATCCAGTGCTGCTATTGCATATTAAAAAAAAAAAAAGTCATGCTAAAAGTCCCACAGAAAGCATAGAGTGTATATGAGTAAAAGGACTTTCCTAGAACAAAGGTGACATCCACCAAAGCAAGAAGTCCCAGACTTTAAGAAACAGTGTGGCATGTTTGGGAAAACAGGCAGTCCATCTGTCTGGAAAGCCTCAGTGGGCAGAAACTGAATCCAGTGTGTGTGCTTTGTGCCTGAGAAAGGCAGGCACAATGTAGGAGTTAGAGAAAGAACCCTAGAGGGAGCTGCCGTGTATTAGGATGACCTTGACAAGCTGCTTCAACTTTCACTGCCTCAGCTTCCCTGTCTGGAAATTGGGAAAGATCATTGTGCATGACTCAATAGGGTTTTTATGTTGATTAAATTAATTGTTGTTTGTAAAGTGCTTAAAATATTACCTGGTATAATAGTATAGTAAGCGCTCGGGGTGTGTGTGTGTCTGTGTGTGTATGTTTGTTTTGTGTTTAAATAAATCGTACATAATTTGAACATCCAAGGAATTTCCAGAGCAAAAATATGTGGGATAAAGCTGAGATTTGGAAATGGAGGATTCTACTGGATATTACTATTCAAGAAGATTAGCCCAGGGACAATTTAGTCAGCACTCCTAAATGCTTCCTACTGCCTTTTTGTTGTTTATAATGAATGGGTATGCAGCAACTTTAATCTCTTGGACCCTATTTTTAGGGGACATTAAGAAAGCCTGACAAAGGTAGAATGGAATCATTATATAGAGAACTTTATAGACCAAGATTAGATATTCATATGTAATTTTGTGGGATAGGGAGTACTTTTGCCAATTCTTTACCGGGAAAATGAAATAATAAAAATATATAACATTTACCTAACCCTTAGTGTATGTTTAGCACTGTTCTAAGTGTTTAACTTGTATTAACTCCTTTAATGCTCACAGCAATCATATTATTATGTCACACAGCAGATTGGTACAAAGCCAGTCATTCTGGTTCACGAGAACGAGCTCCTTGCCGGTCTGCTTTAGGGAGAGAGAGTGGACAGCATGTGTAGGATGGACAAAAATGGGAAGAGACTAGAACCAGGGAGAGCAGTTTGCTTGTGGGAAAACATATTCAAACTGAATTCCTAAGACATAATAGGTATCAGTTTTTGCCAGTATGCCACATAAAATTATTAGACAACTGTATAACACACAATTTAATCAATACTATTCATTCAAACGTTTGCCAATTCAGTAACAAAAAATGATCGGCTTTGGTTATGTGCTTTTAGATAGTCTCTGGGACTCATAGATATTTAGAGCTAGAGGAAATTGTAGAGAGGTCTAGTTTAATCCTATCTTTGACAGGAAAAGAAATAGAGAATTCTTCTTTTTTCTATCATGTTTCCTCTACCAGTTTCACTGACATTTATTTTACAAACTGGCTAAAATTTACCAGCGAATTCAGAACTTGCTGCTCTTTATAAGCTGCTACAGTATGCAAAGTGAAAAGCGTGAGATAAAGTGATTATTATATGTTCATGGAGCATTACTGAATTACAAGGTTAAGTTATTTTACAAATGATTCACAGATCTATAGCCAGTGGATAGGAATGTATCAGTCCATGTCTTCTGTGAAGCAGATATTAAGGTGGAATTTTGTGAGCTTCAGGGAGTGTGGGGATACAGATAAAAGATAAAAGGGGAGGAACAGAAATGGCCAAGCAGAGCCTGAGACTGAGATGTAGGTCAGCCATCTATGAAGACAGACAGAAGGCAGAGAGTTGAGGAGGCGGAGCCTCAGAGAGCAATGCAGCTCCGAGGGTCTCACCAAACCAACGGGGAGCCTCAGCATGAAGATTGCCCTTACAGGACCCCTGCATTGGGCAGAAATGGCCTGGCTCCAGTCCCCTTGCCGTGTTTTGTCACTGAGGAGCGCGTGCCTGCAGTGGATCCTGAAGGTGCAGCAGCTGCGAGCCGTCTGCCCACTGCAGGCTTGGCCGTAGGGAGATCCTAGCAGGCACTCCCACGACTGCCACGGTGGTGTAAACAATAGTTTTCTGGTAGTAAAGAATAAAGTGCTTGCAACAGTTTATATTATGAGTATACCATCCTGCCACACTCTGAGTTCTTTTTTTCAGATGCTTAGAAAACTTTTAACAGCCTATCTGCCATGTTTTTTTATTTACATCATTTATTCCCTAAACTGCATTATTTTAGAGAAAAACTTCCAATCTTAGACGTTCATCAGGTTCAAGATGTGATATTGGCTTCTGGAGAGCTGATAGTATAACTAAACCCTCTCTTCTGAGCTTTTCTTTTGATACAGCACTGATTCATTTGTTTAATCAGCCTTTACTACAAAAACAATAAATATTAAAGTATGAGTGCATGAGAGGGAATGTTCCAGGAACTGCGCATATTTTAGAAAGTGTAGAGATTTGAATGCTTATGGATTTTGTTAGCAGATGAGCCTGGGGATTTAGGCAGAGAACAGATCCTAAATGGTTTTACATGCGTTTTACCCAGAAAGTGATGGAGACCCCTGCCTGAGAATGACATAATCAAACCCATGGCTTAGAAGGAATGCTCTGGTGGCCAGGTAGAAGATAGGAAAGGCCTGCAAGTAGAGATCCGTTGGGAATTTCTTATTGTAATCCAGGAGAGAAGTGAAGACAGAAACTAAAATATTTAAAAGAATTTGGTGATTAATTGGATATAGAAAAATCAGGAGAGGGAGAGGACAAGGTGACTATATTTATGGTCGACATCTTTGCTACTCAAAAGGTTGTAGTCTGGAATCAGCAGCATCACTGGGTGCTCATAAGATACACACAGTCTCAGCGCCCCCTCCGGACTGAATCAGAAACTGCTTTTTCCAAAAGCTCCTCAAATGATTTATGTGAACATTAAAGTTAGAGAATCATTGGTTTAGGTCAAGGGTCAGTAAACGTTTTCTGTAAGGGGCTAGAGAATAAATAGTTTAGGCTTTGTGTACATACAGTCTCTGTTGCTCCTACCTAACTTGGCTAATTGTAGCATAAAAGCAGCCATAGACAATGCACAAAGAAATGAAAGTGGCTGTGTTCCAATGTAATTTTATTTATAGACACAAAAATTTGAATTTATATAATTTATTTGAATTTATATAATATATTTATATAATTTTCATATATCACAGAATCTTCTTTTGACTTTTTGCAACCATTAAAAAAATGTAAATTCTTCTAAGCTTCTGAGCTATACAAAAACCGATGGCAGGCCAGATCTGGCTCCTGGACAATTTTTGCCAATACCTCATGTTGGTGAGTGAATGAGTGATGGGCCATCTACAAAGGTAGGAAATACAGGGACAGGAACAATTTGTTGGTAAGATGTGTTGAGGTCCATAGGACAGGTATTATACCACCTTTTAAATAAATACAGATACTGGAGACTAAAGCTAATGAGAAAGCTTTTAGAGTTTCATTCTGGGAAATCTTACCTATTCCCTATATTTCTCTGATAATTACTGTTTATTTGATGAGTTTCTTGCCAATGAGTATAGAGAAAACCAGTCCAGCATATTTTATGCAGTAGATGCCCAAATAGTTTTGATTGATGTCAATGAAAGCAGAGCATTTAGTCTTATTAATCAGAATTTCAAGTAAAATTATACAAAATGTCTGTTTTTTACACTAAGTGAAGAATTCTTTTTACGTTGTATCAGACAGCAAGACATATTTTAGGTAAAAGCAAAATAAATAGGACTTAATTTATCAACGTTTTCACGTAGATGTTAGTTATGATGTGTTAATGCCTGGTCGTTTCTTATTTTTTCTCTCCAACCTCACAGCTTTCTCCATTTCCGGGGAAAATAGCCAAGTGGTAATGATTGCCATTTCAGCGGCAGTAGCAATTATTCTCCTCACGGTCGTCACCTACGTTTTGATTGGGAGGTGAGTTCACAGTCTGTTTTCTGACATACTTTCATTATTGCATTGCTTGCTCCCCTCAATTGCCACTAAAATCGGAAAAGTGTGGTCAGTGAAATATTTTAACAATAAGAATGTCTCCACTTGTATTGTAGATCTTTCTTTTTTTCCTCCCTTTCTTTTGATTCTCCACCTTTAGTTTCGAGTTTCTTTTTTTCATTAAATTCTTGCCCCAGTCTCCAACACCCACCACTTCTCTCTTTTGACCTCACTCTTGGTTTTTACTTTCTTTTTTCAATTATCCCTTCTCTCATCAAATACACCCCAGATTTTCCTGACACTTTCTCACCCAGAACACTGGTAACACTGCACAGCACTAATCACTAACAATGGAAACTTTACCCTTCATTCATTCTAACAGCAGTCGTTTTAAAAAAAAAATACTATAAACACTTTCTAGCGCCATTATAAAAACTGAACTGAAGGGGTCTGCACAGTGGGGAAGCATCTCTCCATATCTCCTCATTAGGCAGCTCTCCAGGGTCCCCAGAGAAAGAGGCTTTCTCTAGAGGATTTAGAAAATATGAAGTCATTAAACTTTCACTAAAGCATTTATTTGTTTGTGCAAAATGCTTTATTTTTTGTGCTTTGCACATTCTGAACATAGATAATTGTTTTAAGTATGTTTTCTTTCTGTGTTCTCTTCCTTTGATTTACCTCTAGGTTTTGTGGCTATAACAAGTCAAAACATGGTGCGGATGAAAAAAGACTTCATTTTGGGAATGGACATTGTAAGTTTCTAAACTATTTGCTGCCGTTTTGGCTTTACCATTTCAGTTTTAGCAGTTGTTGATTTGTAATTGGATAACTTCCCCCCTGACAAAGAGAATTCAAAAGTAGTTTTATGGGAGAATTGAGCAAGTCAAATTTATTTTAAACAGAGAAGGGAATCCACAGCTCTGCATTAAGTAATTTTTACAGGGCTGCATTTTAGCATACTTAAGCTAACATGAAGGGTAACTGGTGGTTTATATTCAAATAATGCACATGATGGGGAGTAGATACTATAGTCGGCTCTGCGTGGCTGAAAGGCAAAGCATATCTTCAATTTCCTTATTACTACTTGCTAAAATCTAAATAGGAGCCTTTTCCCTTTCCTAACTGCCAAGTAAATATAAACAACCTTTGTTTATGTGAAACACCTTACTCCACTTTGTCAACCAACCAGGGGAGAGCCTTTAGAATAAACTGTTTATTTTGGAGTTACATGATATCCAACTGGTAGGAAAAACAGGGCTTTCGCCCCTTATTTTAATACCAATCAATTTAGTCTCTTTTTAATATTTCTCTGAAAGAAATACTCTTTTAAGAAACAAAGTGTTTATATCTAATAAAAGACTCATTTTTTTTCTTCTGGTGAAACAAATCATTCCAGGTGTTTTGCTTTTCCAAACTATGGTTGGGTTATTGTGGCAATTACTAATCATCAGCCTTAAAGGGAATAGCATGTTCTCATGGCAATTAGTACAGAGACCATACTCATGCCTATATGCTCTCAAATAATCTCAATGTAACTCATATAGTCTTGTAAGCATTAGTTTCTTTGGCTTTCACTTTTGCTTTCTGAAAATAACTTTCAGTTCAACATATTTCGTATCAGTAATTGGCTTTCCATCTAAAAGTTGTAGCTTTACAGTAAAAACTTGATGACCTGTTGCTACCATGTAGGAGGCATATAGTAGATTGAAAAAAAAAAAAAAAGTTTTCCAAAATGTAAATTGAAGGAGGATGGACAGAATGGCAGAGTTTGCAGAGAGCACTGTTTTGTTTTGTCCATCTCATTGAAGTCACTGTAGAGTAATTCACGAAAAAGCCCAAGTGTCACCTTCCTAATATCAATATCTCATTCCAGATTAGTTAGGTTACCAACTCAAAAGTCTTAAAAGAGTGCATGAACAAATCACAGGATATTTATCTAGCTTTTTCTTCACAATCCCACAAAACATTGAGTCACATTCACCATGCATGAATTAGAGTAGTTGCATTCCTGTGGATTAAGTTGTTCTTAATCTGAGTTGGACAATCGATGTAAATATTGCCTTTAGGGCAAGACCATATTGATTTGGTTCTTTATACAGGAATTATAAACCTCATGAACTTGCAGCACTGATAAATTTCTGTGTGCCAATTGTAAGCAGGTTTCTCTATCACTTCAATCTGCTTTAGCTGTTGCTTTTTATGGTGGAGTTTGTCGAAACTTTAATTTTCTTCAAATGCATAATATCCTTATGATAGCCAAACAAAAAAGAAATGTGTTTTATCCGAGCTGCAAGGGCATAAAGTATATGCATGTCATAAACTTTCTGCGTCTTAATGCTACAGCTGGTTTATTTCAGACCATTTATTTCGTATTACTTTGAAAAGCTCTAGCTATGAACTATTCCCTCCAGCCTTGTTACAAATCCTATAATATTGCTTCAAAAGGAAAGAAATGTGTTTCACCTCCTAAGATCCTGTCCCCTTGCCCTCTCTGGCTGGGCCTTTTTACTTTTTTGCTATCCTTAGGGCAACTCATGCTGGTAAAATGGAAATGTAAATTACTGTGTTTGCACAGAATGAGCTGTAAAGTAGTGCAGCTTAACACGTGTGCATGTGTTTATTATCTGGTTGTCTTGACACAGCCCAGTTATTCTGTGTTGCCCTTAATTATTGGTGTGAAGGGATTATGTGCTTGAATCCTGAATCACCTGATTCCTGGAAGCTCTGGGGACAGCAGTTAAAAATCAGCAGCCAAAGCTCCCACAGTGAACAGGCCATTTTTCTTGGAGATGTGTGTGTGTGTTTATACTTGTATTGCTTCCCTAAATGTCATGCAGATAGAAAAGCAATTTACTTAACTTTAATCAATCACAATGAATTGATTGATTTTATTTGGGAATGACTATTTAATTTTTAGATTAGTTAGTAATACATATACTCTCTAGGGCTGACAGGAACAGAATGGTAACTCTAAAGCACACTTTCAAGGCTGTTTGAAGCCAGAGCTTATTTAAAATGTTTGAGACATTGTTCCTAACAACTCATTTTATAATCTTCTTTGTCAATTTCTTTTTTTGATTTAAGTATAGTTGATTTACAATATTATATTAGTTTCAGATGTATAGCATAGTGATTCAGGATTTTTACAGATTATATGCCATTAAAAATTATTACAAGATAATGGCTATAATTTCCTGTGCGATAACAATATATCCTGTTGCTTATCTAGTTTATATGTAGTAATTCATATCTCTTAACCCCATATCCCTATTTTGCCAGTAAGTCTCTCCCAAATTGATTTCCTTAAGTTCAGCAAAGTAAAATATTTGTGATTGTTTACCAGAAAAAAATTTCATTTTCACCTTATTTTTAAAAGTGCTATTTTTTCCCTTGGAAAGGAATGCTAGATTTTCTTACCTTACTATTTCCTGACTTTACTATGACTAGGGGAAAATCAAAATTGGATGATCACATATTCTAGCCTTCATTTGATGTGTCTTCTTTAAAATGTAACCAAATTGACTGAACAAAAAGATTCTGAGAAGACTTCATTTCCTAATGTCTTTTATTAAATCTATGGTTACTTTTACTGTTTTCCTTACCCCAAAGCAAGAAAAGTATGATAGCTTTCCTTAATCTGTTTGCTTGTTTCAACAGTAAAGTGTTTTAGTACTGATAATGTAGAAATAGTTTTAGTGTGATAATAAATTATAGTAGACCACTGTACTAAAGAGTGACTGTTTTTATAGAAAGAAATGATGTTTATAATAAACAGCAGAAGCATGCAAACTGATGCATGAGCTCCAAAGAAACGGGCATTTCTAAGCCCAAATTCTGTCTCTGGGAAACCTCAATGATATTCATATTTGTGAATAAGCATTCTTAACATGAAGATACTGATAATGGCGATAGTCTCTGTCATTTACTGGGCACTAGCTACAATAACAGGCACTCAATGCTAGGCACTTGAAGAGAAAGTTTTCCAGAGCTTTCTTTCTCTGATGCCTAGCAGATTCTTTGTGCTGCACTATTCAAAGTGGAAGAACTGGAAAAGTAGAGTTCTTCAAAAGCTACTCCACTCACAGTTTGCCCAAAGAAAGGGCAAAAAACTTACTATTTCCCCATTTCGGTGGATGTTGACTCCCTAGATATAGGTGTCATCTCAAATTATCTACACTCTGCCTCTGGATGGAGAGTGGCCAGTCTTTTTCAGTGTCAGGGTCAACGCCAGGCAGAGGGAGGAGTGGCGCTGACCTATCTTCTCCTACATTTTCCCTCACCTCCCACTCCCATTTTGCTGTCTCAAAATCATCTGAAGAAGTAGCTAAGGAAAATAGTTTTCACCTCCCATCTTTCCTAATCCATTTATTCTTATGCCTGTATTTCTTTACTCAAAACCTCTATGGAAGCTTCCCAGGAACATAAATTATTATGTGACGTAACATGGCATTCACAAAGTCATCCTGTAGATCAACAAACTAATCATGCCTTAGCCCAGACTCTGAAATCCTGGACTCTTTGGCCAAATGTCCATTGTGATGAAGGCTCTCAGGAACAATTGCTGTCATCACAGTCCCTACACCTATTTCATATGAACTATTATACAAAACTCGCTCAAAGAATCTTCAGTAATTCCAGAATGTTCAGCTACAATTTTGCCAATAAGATTCTTCTATTAAAAAATGATATCAGGGACTTCCCTGGAGGCGCAGTGGTTAAGAATCTGCCTGCCAATGCAGAGGACATGGGTTCAAGCCCTGGTCTGGGAAGATCCCACATGCTGCGGAGCAGCTAAGCCCGTGCGCCACATATACTGAGCCTGCGTGCCCCAGAGCCTGCTCTCTGCAACAAGAGAAGCCACCGCGATGAGAAGCCCACACACGGCAACAAAGAGTAACCCCCACTCCCCGTAACTAGGGAAAGCCCGCACGCAACAATGAAGACCCAATGAAGCCAAAAATAAATAAATAAATTTAAAAAAAAGTGATATCAGAAAAAGATAATGTCTGATTTTATTTGTTATTTTAGAATATTAAAAAAAACCTTCAATAATATAGTGTGCTAAATGAAAAAATATATCACCATTAAGAATCCATGTCCCAACTGGGGATCCTGTGTAAGTCACAGGCGGCTCTCCGGGAGGAGCTGCCCGGAGTGGACGCGTTGGAGGTGACTGTGACTCTACGAGTTCCACCTACCCATCTCTATCCATTCTGTCTGAGTCAGGTTACCTGTGAAAGGCTGAGAAAGTTTTATTTAGCCGTGTGGCTGACAGGGTCTTGGTGCTCCGGCCGGGTGTCAGACCTGTGCCTCTGAGGTGGGAGAGCCGAGTTCAAGACATTGGTCTACCAGAGACCTCCCGGCTCCACATAATATCAAACGGTGAAAGCTCTCACAGAGATCTCCATCTGAATGCTAAGACCCAGCTCTACTCAAAGACCAGCAAGCTACAGTGCTGGACACCCTACACCAAACAACTAGCAACACAGGAACACAACCCCACCCATTATCAGAGAGGCTGCCTAAAATCATAACAAGGTCATGGACACCCCAAAACACACCACGGGACATGGTCCTGCCCACCAGAAAGACAAGATCCAGCCTCATCCACCAGAACACAGGCACCAGTCTCCTCCACCAGGAAGCCTACACAACCCACTGAACCAACCTTAGCCACTGGGGGCAGACACCAAAAACAATGGGAACTACAAACCTGCAGCCTGTGAAAAGGAGACCCCAAACACAGTAAGTTAAGCAAAATGAGAAGACTGAGAAACACACAGCAGATGAAGGAGCAAGGTAAAAAACCACCAGACCAAACAAATGAAGAGGAAATAGGCAGTCTACCTCAAAAACAATTCAGAGTAATGTTAGAAAAGTTGATCCAAAATCTTGGAAATAGAATGGAGAAAATACAAGAAACGTTTAACAAGGACCTAGAAGAACTAAAGAGCAAACAAACAATGATGAACAACACAAAAAATGAAATTAAAAATTCTCTAACTCTTAGAGGAAAACATAGGCAGAACACTCTATGACATACATCACAGCAAGATTCTTTTTGACCCAGCTCCCAGAGAAATGGAAATAAGAACACAAATAAACAAATGGGACCTAATGAAACTTAAAAGCTTTTGCACAGCAAAGGAAACCATAAACAAGACCAAAAGACAACCATCAGAATGGGAGAAAATATTTGCAAATGAAGCAGCTGACAAAGGATTAATCTCCAAGATTTACAAGCAGCTCATGCAGCTCAATAACAAAAAAACAAACAACCCAATCCAAAAGTGGGCAGAAGACCTAAATAGACATTTCTCCAAAGAAGATATACAGATGGCCTACAGACACATGAAAGAATGCTCAACATCATTAATCATTAGAGAAATGCAAATCAAAACTACAATGAGATATCATCTCACACCGGTCAGAATGGCCATCATCAAAAAATCTAGAAACAATAAATGCTGGAGAGGGTGTGGAGGAAAGGGAACTCTCTTGCACTGTTGGTGGGAATGTAAATTGATACAGCCACTATGGAGAACAGTATGGAGGTTCCTTAAAAAACTACAAATAGAACTACCATACGATCCAGCAATCCCACTACTGGGCATATACCCTGAGAAAACCATAGTTCAAAAAGAGTCATGTACCAAAATGTTCATTGCAGCTCTATTTACAATAGCCAGGACATGGAAGCAACCTAAATGTCCATCGACAGATGAATGGATAAAGAAGATGTGGCACATATATACAATGGAATATTACTCAGCGATAAAAAGAAATGAAATGGAGGTATTTGTAATGAGGTGGATGGAGTTAGAGTCTGTCATACAGAGTGAAGTAAGTCAGAAAGAGAAAAACAAATACAGTATGCTAACACATATATATGGAATCTAAGGAAAAAAAAAAAAAAAAAAGGCCATGAAGAACCTAGTGGCAAGACGGGAATAAAGACACAGACCTACTAGAGAATGGACTTGAGGATATGGGGAGGGGGTGGGGTGAGATGTGACAGGGTGAGAGAGTGTCATGGACATATATACACTACCAAATGTAAAATAGATAGCTAGTGGGAAGCAGCCACATAGAACAGGGAGATCAGCTCGGTGCTTTGTGACCACCTAGAGGGGTGGGATGGGGAGGGTGGGAGGGAGGGAGATGCAAGAGGGAAGAGATATGGGAACATATTGTATATGTATAACTGATTCACTTTGTTATAAAGCAGAAGCTAACACACCATTGTAAGGCAATTATACTTCAATAAAGATGTTTAAAAAAAAAAAATACATCATGAACACTGAAAAAAAAAAAAAATTCTCTAGAAGGAATCAATAGCAAAATAACTGAGGCAAAAGAACGGATACGTGACCTGGAAGATAAAATAGTGGAAATAACTACCACAGAGCAGAATAAAGAAAAAAGAATGAAAAGAATTGAGGACAGTCTCAGAGACCCCTGGGACAACATTAAACGCACCAACATTCGAATTATAGGGGGCCCAGAAGAAGAAGAGAAAGAGAAAGGGACTGAGAAAATATTTGAAAAGATTATAGTTGAAAACTTCCCTAATATGGGAAAGGAAATCGTCAGTCAAGTCAAAGAAACGCAGAGTCCCATACAGGATAAATCCAAGGAGAAACATGCCAAGACACATATTAATCAAACTATCAAAAATTAAATACAAAGAAAAAATATTAAAAGCAACAAATAACATACAAGGGAATCCCCATAAGGTTAATAGCTGATCTTTCAGCAGAAACTCTGCAAGCCAGAAGGGAGTGGCAGGACATATTTAACGTGATGAAAGGGAAAAACCTAAAGCAAGATTACTCTACCCAGCAAGGATCTCATTCAGATTTGACAGAGAAATTAAAACCTTCACAGACAAGCAAAAGCTAGGAGAATTCAACACCACCAAACCAGCTTTACAACAAATGCTAAAGGAACTTCTCTAGGCAGGAAACACAAGAGAAGGAAAAGACCTGCAAGAACAAACCCAAAACAATTAAGAAAATGGTAATAGGAACATACATATCGATATCTACCTTAAATGTAAACGGATTAAATGCTCCAACCAAAAGACATAGACTGGCTGAAAGGATACAAAAAGAAGATCCGTATATATGCTGTCTACAAGAGACCCAATTCAGACGTAGGGACACATACAGACCGAAAGTGAGGGAATGGAAAAAGATACTCCTTGCAAGTGGAAATCAAAAGAAAGCTGGAGTAGCAATTCTCAGATCACACAAAATAGACTTTAAAATAAAAACTATTGCAAGAGACAAAGAAGGACACTACATAATGATCAAGGGATCAATCCAAGAAGAAGATATAACAATTGTAAATATTTATGAACCAACATAGGAGCACCTCAATCCATAAGCCAAATGCTAGCAGCCATAAAAGGGGAAATCAACAGTAACGCATTCATAGTAGGGGACGTTAACACCCCACTTTCACCAATAGAGAGATAATCCAAAATAAAAATGAATAAGGAAACACAAGCTTTAAATGATACATTAAACAAGATGGACTTAATTGATACTTATAGGACATTTCATCCAAAAACAACAGGATACACTTTCTTCTCAAGTGTGCATGGAACATTCTCCAGGATAAATCATATCTTGGGTCACAAATCAAGCCTTGGTGAATTTAAGAAAGTTGAAATCATATCAAGTATCTTTTCCAACTGCAACACAATGAGACTAGATATCAAATACAGGAAAAAATCTGTAAAAAATACAAACACATGGAGGCTAAACAATACACTACTAATCAACCAAGAGATCACTGAAGAAATCAAAGAGAAAATTTAAAAATACCTAGAAATAAATGACAATGAAAAGACGACCCAAAACCTATGCGATGCAGCAAAAACCGTTCTAAGAAGGAAGTTTATAGCAATGCAATCCTGCTTCAAGAAACAATAAAAATTTCAAATAAGCAACCTAACTTTACACTGAAAGCAATTAGAGAAAGAAGAACAAGAAAACCCCAAAGTTAGCAGAAGGAAAGAAATCATAAAGATCAGATCAGAAATCAATGAAAATGAAATGAAGGAAACAATAACAAAGATCAATAAAACTAAAATCTGGTTCTTTGAGAAGATAAACAAAATTGATAAACTACTAGCTAGACTCATCCAGAAAAAATGAAAGAAAACTCAAATCGACAGAATTAGAAATGAAAAAGAAGTAACAACTGACACTGCAGAACTACAAAGAATCATGAGAGATTACTACAAGCAACTGCATGCCAATAAAATGGACAACCTGGAAGAAATGGACAAATTCATAGAAAAGTACAACCTTCTGAGACTGAACCAGGAAGAAATAGAAAATATAAAAAGAGCAATCACAAGCACTGAAATTGAAAGTGTGATTAAAAATCTTCCAACAAACAAAAGCCCAGGAACAGATGGATTCACAGGCAAATTCTGTCCAACATTTAGAGAAGAGCTAACACCTATCCTCCTCAAACTCTTCCAAAATATAGCAGAGGGAGGAACACTCCCAAACTCATTCTACGAGGCCACTATCACCCTTATACCAAAACCAGACAAAGATGTCACAAAGAAAGAAAACTACAGACCAATATCACTGATGAACATAGATGCAAAAATCCTCAACAAAGTACTAGCAAACAGAATCCAACAGCACATTAAAAGGATCATACACCATGATCAAGTGGGGTTTATCCTAGGAATGCAAGGATTCTTCAATATATGCAAATCAATCAATGTGATAAACTATATGAACAAACTGAAGGAGAAAAACCATATGATCATCTCAATAGATGCAGAAAAAGCTTTTGACAAATTTCAACACCCATTTATGATAAAAACCCTCCAGAAAGTAGGTATAGAGGGAACTTACCTCAACATAATAAAGGCTATATATGACAAACCCACAGCCAACATCGTTCTCAATGGTGAAAAACTGAAACCATTTCCTCTAAGATCAGGAACAAGACAAGATCGTCCACTTTCACCACTATTATTCAACATAGTTTTGAAAGTTTTAACCACAGCAATCAGAGAAGAAAAAGAAATGAAAGGAATCCAAATCGGAATAGAAGAAGTAATACTGTCACTGTTTGCAGATGACATGATACTATACATAGAGAATCCTAAAGATGCTACCAGAAAACTACTAAGCTAATCAATGAATTTGGTAAAGTAGCAGGATACAAAATTAATTCACAGAAATCTCTTGCATTCCTATACACTAATGATGAAAAATCTGAAAGAGAAATTATGGAAACACTCCCATTTGCCATTGCAACAAAAAGGATAAAATACCTAGGAATGAACTTACCTAAGGAGACAAAAGACCTGTATGCAGAAAACTATAAGACACTGATGAAAGAAATTAAAGATGATACAAACAGATGGAGAGATATACCATGTTCTTGGATCAGAGAAATCAACGTTCTGAAAATGACTCTACTACCGAAAGCAATCTACAAATTCAGTGCAATCCCTATCAAACTACCAATGGCATTTTTCACAGAACTAGAACAAAAAAGTTCACAGGTTGTATGGAAACACAAAAGACCCCGAATAGCCAAAGCAATCTTGAGAAAGAAAAACGGAGCTGGAGGAATCAGGCTCCCTGACTTCAGACTATACTACAAAGTTACAGTAATCAAGACAGTATGGTACTGGCACAAAAACAGAAATGTAGATCAATGGAACAGGATAGAAAGCCCAGAGATAAACCCACACACATATGGTCACCTTATTTTTGATAAAGGAGGCAAGAATATACAATGGAGAAAAGACAGCCTCTTCAATAAGTGGTGCTGAGAAAACTGGACAGCTACATGTAAATGAATGAAATTAGAACACTCCCTAACACCATACACAAAAATAAACTCAAAATGGATTAAAGACCTAAATGGAAGGCCAGACGCTATAAAACTCCTAGAGGAAAACATAGGCAGAACACTCTATGACATAAATCACAGCAAGATACTTTTTTACTCACCTCCTAGAGAAATGGAAATAAGAACAAAAATAAACAAATGGGGCCTAATGAAACTTAAAAGCTTTTGTACAGCAAAGGAAACCATAAACAAGACAAAAAGACAACCCTCAGAATGGGAGAAAATATTTGCAAATGAAGCAACTGACAGAGAATTACTCTCCAAAATATACAAACAGCTCATGCAGCTCAATATCAAAAAAAACAAAGAACCCAATCCAAAAATGGGCAGAAGACCTAAATAGACATTTCTCCAGAGAAGATATACAGATTGCCAACAAACACATGAAAGGATGCTCAACATCACTAATCATTAGAGAAATGCAAATCTAAACTACAATGAGGTATCACCTCACACCACTCAGAATGGCCATCATCAAAAAATCTACAAACAATAAATGATGGAGAAGGTGTAGAGAAAAGGGAACCCTCTTGCACTGTTGGTGGGAATGTAAATTGATACAGCCACTATGGAGAAGAGTATGGAGGTTCCTTAAAAAACTAAAAATAGAACTACCATATGACCCTGCAATCCCACTACTGGGCATATATCCTGAGAAAACCATAATTCAAAAAGAGTCATGTACCACAATGTTCATTGCAGCTCTATTTACAATAGCCGGGACATGGAAGCAACCTAAGTGTCCATCAACAGATGAATGGATAAAGAAGATGTGGCACATATATACAATGGGATATTACTCAGCCATAAAAAGAAACGAAATTGAGTTATTTGTAGTGATGTGGATGGACCTAGAGTCTGTCATACAAAGTGAAGTAAGTCAGAAAGAGAAAAACAAATACCGTATGCTAACACATATATATGGAATCCAAGAAAAAAGAAAAAACGTCATGAAGAACCTAGAGGCAAGATGGGAATAAAGACACAGACCTACTAGAGAATGGACTTGAGGATATGGGGAGGGGGAAGGGTAAGCTGGGACAAAGTGAGAGAGTGCCATGGACATATATACACTACCAAACGTAAAATAGATAGCTAGTGGAAAGCAGCTGCATAGCACAGGGAGATCAGCTTGGTGCTTTGTGACCACCTAGAGTGGTGGGATAGGGAGGGTGGGAGAGAGACACAAGAGGGAGGAGATATGGTGATATATGTATATGTATAGCTGATTCACTTTGTTATAAAGCAAAAACTAACACACCCTTGTAAAGCAATTATACTCCAATAAAGATGTTAAAAAAAAAAGAAATTGAAGATGACACAAATAAACTGCAAGATAGCCCATGCTCATGGATCTAAAGAGTTAATATTGTCAAAATGGCCCCAGTACCTAAACCATCTATAGATCCAGTGCAATCTCTATCAAAATTCCAATGGCATTTTTCAGAGAAATAGAAGGAACTATCCCGAATTTCATATGGAATTACAAAGACCTCAAATAGCCAAAGCAATCTTAGAAAGCTGGAGGTATCGCACTTCCAGATTTCAAATTATATCACAAAGTTATAGTAATAAACACAGTATGGTACTGGCATAAAACAGACACATAGACCAATGGAGCAGGATTGAGAGCCCAGAAATAAACGCATGCACATGGCCAACTAGGGAGCCAAGAATACTCAATAGGGAAATGATAGTTTCTTCACTAAATGATGTTGGGAGAACTGGATATTCATTTGCAAAAGAATGAAACTATACCATCATCTTACATCACTCACAAAATGTAACTCAAAATGAATTAAGGACTTCAACATAAGACCTGAACTTATAAAACTTTTAGAACAAAAATAGAGAAAAAGCTCATTGACATAGGTCTTAGCAATGATATTTTTGGGTATGAACCCCAAAACACCAGCAACAAATGCAAAAATCAACAAGCATTACTACATTAAACTAAAAATCTTCTGCACAGCAGAAGAAACAATTAAGGAAAAGAAAAGGGAACCTATGGAATGGTAAAAATATTTGCAAACCATATACTGACAAGGGGTTAATACCCAAAATACATAAGGAGTTCAACAGCAAAAACCCAAGCAATCCAATTAGAAAATGGGCAAAAGACATGAATAGACATTTTTTCCAAAGAACACATACAAATGGCTAACAAGTACATAAAAAGGAGCTCTATATCACTAACGATCAGGGATATGCAAATCAAAATCACAATGAGATACTGTCTCACATCTGTTAGCATGACTATTCTCAAAAAGACAAAAGATAACAAATGCTGACAAGGATGTGTAGAAAAGGAAATCTGCTGCACTGTTGGTGGGAATGTAAATTGGTATCACCAATATTGGAAAAATATAGAGGGTTCTCAAAAAATTAAAAATACAACTACAACATGATTCAGCAATCCCACTGATGGGTATATATTGAAAGGAAATGAAATCACTGTCTCAAAGGTGTATCTGCACCTCCATGTTTACTATAGCGTTCTTCACAACAGTCAAGACATGGAAATAACCTAAGTGTCCATTGACAGATGAATGGATAAAGAAAATGAGGTATATTTATAGAATGGAATATTATTTATCCATATAAAAGAAAGAAATCCTGCCATTTGTGACAACATGGATGGACCTTGAAGGCATTTTGCTAAATGAAATAAGCCAGAGAGAGAAAGACAAATGCTTTATGAACTCACATGTGGAATCTAAAAATATCAAACTCATAGAAACAGAAAGTAGTACGGTGGTTGCCAGGGGCTGAGGGATGGGGAATATGGGGAGATGTTGGTCAAACAGTACAAGCTTTCAGTTAGAAGATGAACAAATTCTGGGGATCTAAGGTGCTGCATGATGACTCTAGTTAACATTATTGTATTGTACACTAGGAAGTTGCTATGAGAGTAGAGTTTTAACATTCTCATGCTAACAACAACAACAACAAAGGTAATTATGAGATGAGGAATGTTTTAATATTATTGTGGTAAATATTTCACAATATATATGTGTATCAAATGATCACATTGTACCCTTTAAACCTACACAATGTTATGTCAATTATATTTCAATAAAGCTGGGAAAAAGTGACAGAAAAAAAAGAAAGAATCCATTTCCCTTGCTAAAATAATTTTACTAATATTATTCACCGTTATGAAAATTAAAATCAAAATCAATATTATTAGTATATATACTGTGGCAGTTAAATTACAGTGTCCTTTAATGTTAGAGCATGTTTATGTACTTTAATAGATTTTAGGTTTCCTTTTTAAAAATTTAGTTTTCTTTCAGAGAAAGTTAGTTTCTTGAACATTCCAAATTGTTTCAAATATGAATTATATTTCCAAATGATAGGAATTTTATTAATATTATATCAAATCCAAAATGATTCTCCTGTATCTTTTGTCTGTGCTATTTTAATTGCAGAACATCATGAAAATTATTCACCTTCAGAAAAATTCAATAAATAAATATACTATGAAGAAAGTTTATATTTAATAAGTTATAAATATGATTTATGTTTGGAATTTAGCTCCTTACCACAATTATTAAACTTATAGAGAACACTTATATTGCTTTTAACTATATTGAAAAGCTACATAATAAGATTTCAGTTAATTGAAACTATACTAGTATATACATATAATACCCATATTATGTATACGTAAACTCACAGCTTAACGTAAATCTATAATTGCAGTGGGGAATTTTGATTGTGACTGTTAATAAAAGCAGAATAGTGTCAGATGAAAGACATGCCGTTTTATATCCTCTAATTACATCAGCTATTCCTCCTTATGAAAGTATGTCACAAGCTTTCCTTTATTGTCACATGTGGCATTGTAATAGATATTTGGTTACTGCACTGTTTACAGAGTCACAAATGTGTGATAGTGTGATGGCATTCACTCACTGCTGCTACTGGTAGTAATTACTAGGCCTAGTCAATTCTGAACCATTTTTCTCTCCTCAAGAACCCCCTCCTTGAATGTCCATTTTCTTTCTAGTGTTTTTACAGAGAAAGTTCCTTGTGGTACCTCTTTCTGTTTCATTATGGTTTAATGTCATGGGGATTTTTTTTAAACCAAGAATGTTATCATAAATTCTCACAGTAAAGGTTTTATAAATGCCTTTCTTCCTAAATGCCTTTCTTCCTTTCCTTAAACAGTAAAACTTCCAGGTCTCAGGACTTACGTTGACCCGCACACTTACGAAGACCCTACCCAAGCAGTTCATGAGTTTGCTAAGGAATTGGATGCCACCAACATATCCATTGACAAAGTTGTTGGAGCAGGTAACCACTGCAGTAATCCCACTGTCAACCTACTATGTTAATTACAAATCTACAGCTATGCATAAGAATGCTGCCTGAAATTGACTGCTCAGGTTCTCAGGCCAAAGTATATTGCTATGAAAAGGGACATTTTCTGATTTCATGATGAAAGGCAGGCAGTAAATAAATGAAGGAGTATTTAATGGAATGTAATGATTTCAAAGGTGCCAGACCTACAGACTCAGAGACCACGGCCAGCTTTCTATTCATTGAATTTCAGAGGAGGCAGCCGCAGCAGCTCAATCTCTCCATGGCTACGCTGATCATGTGTCACAAAGTCTATCTGGCTAAATGGGGATAACAGGATAAAAGTGTGTCTTACTTTAAATGAGCCCACTAAGTGAAAATTTTGATTTGTAGAAAAAAAGTAATTCTAGAATCTTCTTTGGAATTAAAAAACAAAGACAACACAAAATAAAATAAAAAATGACATATTTTATACAAATTCCATCATAACTATATTGAGAGGATAGTTTAAATAATGTGAAGTGCTCCATTTTAATACTTGCTTGTAATGGTATATAGTTTTAAAGTATTTGTGTTAAAGCTTGTTTTCATATAGACATACTTTTGTTCTAATTATTAATTTGCTCAATCACAAATTCATTAACAAACACCAATGGAGTGTTAATAGGTGTCGCAGTTGCATATTTCCAAAAAATTATAGATATTATGAATAGCAGTTGAGTATTTCCAAAAAATTATAGATATTTATAAAATAACAGTATTTTATACAATTACACATAAACATATGGTATTCACAGAATATGCAGTGTGCATTTGAATAAAACTACTACTCAAAAGTAAAAATAAACAATATTGTACAATAATTGTACACAGTCATCTCATTCTTCAATATTGCTCTAAAAACAAACACAAGCTAGTTATGTCTATGTGGGAAATAGAGTGAAAGACTGAAAAATGAACTTTTTGAATTATGTATACCGTATCAGATCACATTTTCTACAAGTACTCTATATATGACTGATGCTTTTTTACACAAATGTGCATATAATTTTCTGTTTCTTTTTCTATGCACTAAAGAATTATTTATAACTCAAGTAGTATTTACTATTCAAGCAGGATAATCTGAGTAATTCATATATTATCTAAATAAAATGATAGTTTCGTAAATCTTCTCTTCTAATTTTCTTAATGTTATCTTCTAAAATTTCCGTGTGCAGGTAATATGAAAATATGAAACTAGCAATTCATAAAAGGAAACTAGAATAAATACTTCCTTTTTCACAGTCTAAGACTAAAGAATATACACATTCACTGTACATCTATGTTAATTCAGCCTAAATTAATCCAGATATATACTGATTACTCTTTCATTTATGTAGTTCTGCTTTGTCAACTGCTCCATGGTGCAGAGGGGTTTTGTCATGCTGGTTTTAATGCTGCCCCACGAGAGTGCACTGTTCTCCAGCATGGAAGTTGCAGTAGCATATGCAGCAAAAGACTTTGCACACTCAACTGGGAATGTGATGAGAGAAGGTCAGCCAATGTCCAGAAGGTCAGACATACTGCGACCTTGAAATTTGGGGCCTTCTGCATTAATAAAAGCTTATATACACAGATGTTATTGACAAAGCCAGGTGTCTAGAACATAGTAGTGTGAGACAAAGCATACTCATTAAAAATGGTATCTGATCAATGAGATAAAGGGAAAGGCTATTTCTACTGAATCACTTAATAATCCTTGACGCTCATTAAAGATTAAAACAGCTCCTCTTTTTACTTTCTTTCTTCAAACATATTTGTAAAAAATTAGACATACGCCGCATTTTCAGAGTTTTGCAGCCAATAGTCTCATTTGCCACCTTAAGGGCTATAAAACTGTGCCTATTTTGTTTGCAAATAATATATATATCTTCAAGGTTGGTTATGCTTCACCTGGAAGATTTCTTTATAAAATATACTCCCAATTCTAGTCTGTCTTTTTTTTTTTTTAATTAATTAATTAATTTATTTTTGGTTGTGTTGGGTCTTCGTTTCTGTGCGAGGGCTTTCTCCAGTTGTGGCAAGCGGGGGCCACTCCTCATCGCGGTGCGCGGGCCTCTCACTATCGTGGCCTCTCTTGTTGCGGAGCAGAGGCTCCAGACGCGCAGGCTCAGTAGTTGTGGCTCACGGGCCCAGCTGCTCCGCGGCATGTGGGATCCTCCCAGACCAGGGCTCGAACCCGTGTCCCCTGCATTAGCAGGCAGATTCTCAACCACTGCACCACCAGGGAAGCCCTCTAGTCTGTCTTGATTAGCCTTTAAATGGTTTGTCACTACCAAGATAGAATATGAAATCAAGATTTTGAAGGCTATCATTTTCTAACATTTTGTTCTGTAAAATTTTCAACGTCTACAAAAATAGATGAAATTATAAAATAGTATAATGAACCTGCATGTAACCATTTCTACAGCAACTTCAGTAACAGTCCACTCATGACCAGCCTTCTTTTATATACCCACTTCCTATACCTTTTAAAATTAAAAAAAAAATGTCCACAAAAAATTAGTAATCATGCTAAATTGATTAGCACCTATCTTCTATTGTTAAAAGGCTGAATCTTTTATTCAATGACAGAACTTTCACAGTCAATTAAATATACAGGAAGACTATATGTGGACTAACTCTTTAGTTTTCTGTCAAAAATTTTATACAAAGAAATAGGTATAACAGAAACTCTCATTTATACATGGAATAACCAGAAGAATTATACCCATATTGCAAATTACAAAATTAAAATTGAGGCATGAATTAACTTTCTCACAGTAGCATAATTTTGTTAGTGAGGAATTCATAATGACCAAAATTCCTAATTTTATTCCTCAATCCAACCATTATTTCAAGGTTTCCTGAAGGTAGAAAATATTTAATTCCTATTCTGTGCTAGACAGTCACATGATTTTAATTTTATTAGACTTTTAAATAGGTATTATTATCTCCATTTCACCAGATGAGGAAACAAAAGCTGAAAATTTGAATGGCCCATGGTCACATAGATATTAATTAGGAAGCCAAAATCTGAAGCTTGTACTTTTCAACTTCAAAGTTTATGCTAGTCACTAGTGATCACAATAGTGCCTTCTAAGATTTTTTTGAAGATTAATCGAGATAACTCATGTATAGTGCTTAGCTGACACAACAGCATTGTTCAGTGTGTCTTTTTATTCTTCTTCTCTTATTAAAACAGTGGAAGGAGAATGGGCTTTGACTAGTGCAGAGGGTCATTCCACTTAAACACAAGTGCATTATTTCCTGTTTTAAATGAAATTAGCATAAGAAATTTTATTTTGAGCAATTGTGCATTATGTACCTTAAATCAGAATACAGTGTACCCATTCTCATAAAGCATATTTTATTTCAAAGGGCAAATAAACACTGATGCACTTAATTATTTAAAAAATCAATAGTATCTTCTCAAATGAACTTCTTGTAGCTGTGCTTTTATTTAGAAATGACAGGATCTAAATTTTGTTTCTTACAGGTGCAAAGTTAATTGAACCATGTAAAATTGGCTAGATGGAAAAATCAGGCATTGCGTTTGTCCAGTCTTTGTTAATTTTTCCAACACTGTTCTTTTAAGAACAGTTATTATAAAGAGAATTGAATTAATATGTAACATTTCTATGTCTAGTATAATGTATTTGTGACAATTTCTAGTATTTATCAGATAAAATAATCACATTTCTAAATTTTATGATTTTTTTTAAAATACTAGCATTACTGAAGCACCATTTTCTGAATTTTGAAGGTAGATAACATGTCCATATGTCCAGCTCTCCCACTGAGAACAAAGGAAGAAACACTAATTGGGCCACTTGAAATTCAAACTCTTCCCCTTGATCTCCCTAGTGAGGTACTTTCACAACATTCTTTCCTTTACAAATACTTGTCCAATATGACATTAAGCTTGTTATCACCATCATCATCACAACCATCTCTTTTTACATTAACACAGAATTTGACATTTTAAAAAGAACTTTAGTATTTATTCTTCACCTTGATCTAACTCTTAAGAAGTAGATAGATATTTATCCTTCTTAAAGTAGCTTTGAACTCAGAGAAGAAAGAATGACTAACACTTAGATGGCACTTACTATGTGTCTGGCTCTCTTCTAAGTGCATTCTATGTACATTAATTCCTTTAACTGCACAAAAATTTTATGAAGTAGACAAAATTGGCGTCCCTATGTTATAGATAAGGAGACACAGGCACAGAGAGGTTAAGACAGTCACTCAAAATCACACAGATAATAAGTGACAGAGGCTGAATTAGACCCTAGAGAATCTGGCTTCAGAATCTATGCTCTATATCACAGTTCTGTACTGTCTGTCCTGTAAACTAACAAGTGACTTGTCACTTAGAATAAATGGTCATGACTTCCAAATTTAAAACACAATCCATTACACCCTATTGATCCATGATAATGGCAGAACTTTTTTTCAGAATATGAAAATTCATGATGGATGCCTCCTTATGGTTTGCCCAAACTTAATGTTTACACAAAGTGAACTGGGGTTTTGGGCAATGTTCCGATAGCCCTGCGTAAAGAAAGAAACTCTCAGTTTTGTTTACAAATTTTAGCAATGATTTACTTTGCATCATAACTTCTCCTAATGCTCACACATCTATAATGGCATATTCTTCCTTTGATTTAAAAAAGATCATTGAATGTTCTCAAGTTCTGCCCCTAATTCTCCCCATAATCCTAAAAAACACTCTAGCTGCAGATATTACTATCATCTCTACTTCCTTGAGGGGAAGAAATTAGATCTGCCTTTATTACCATTATACCTCCGTGTTTTTCATAGTATCTGTAATACTGTTGCCAATTGATGAATATTTATTAAATAAATGTATGAATACCTGCTTTTGGACATTAAGTGACTTTGACAAGTTACAGTACAAGTCATTGTTTTGAAAACAGTGGCAAGACTGGATTCCTGAGGAAGGGAGAGTCAAGTCTAAGGGAGTTTAGAACTTCCTGGAGAGAAGCAAGTCATTTGTAGGGATGCAGTTGATAAATCATTAGGACAACCTGCTGCCTTTGTGGGTTGAAGGACTTACTTGGATGAAAAATAGAGAAGTATCTCACTACTTGACACCTTCTTTCTGGCTGACCCATGGGGCATGGGCCCTGTACAAAAACTCACTGTGAAAAGGTTGGACCAAAAATGTTTTTCCATTCCACAGAGAGCCTAAAAATTGATCATGTAATTTTTCTTTTCAGAAAAACCTTTCATTTGCTGTTAAAAACTATTTTTTAAAATGTTGTACAAAATCCATCTAATAATCCACACAATATTAGGATTTCTTCCTTGAATGAGGAACAATCAGTACGTGACACTACTTTATGGCAATCACTGTGGCAACAGTGGAGACAGAGAAATGAATGTTAAGGGTCTCTGCTCTCAAGGAGCTCAAAATCAAATGAAAGCGTTATGGGTGAATCTTCTCAATAACAATGTATGTGAAGATAGTGACCAAACTAGTTCTAGGCAATTTTATATCAATTAAATTAGACTACGTAAAAGTCAGCAACACTCCATATTCAACAAATTCTGATTGTGCATTTAAGACAACTTTTTTATTGAAGACATTGGATCTAAGAAAATATTTCTACAGTAATTCTTTAGATACGATTCGATACTGTTAGATTATTTTTCTCTTGCCAGAGCCGCAGAGAACTTTACAACTAGTATGTGAATAATACAACACACCCTACTCCATAAAATGACTTGATAGCTTATTCTTTTATTCCCATTTTCAGAGAGCTGGAATTTATAGCTAAATTGGCCCTGGTAAAAACAGAATACTGATAAACATCTGAAATTTAATCCAGTGTTTAACCCATTATATTGGTGCTGGTGCTGGTTGATTATCCTGAGGAAATGGCAGCTATGAGAACAAGGAATGAAAAAATCTAATAGATATAACTTTTGACTTCCCTCTTATTCTTTCATATGTCATTATTCATAGTGTAGTACTTCAAAATACATGAGGCTTATCACAAAGTCCATTTTCCACCAGGGTGTGGATGTCCTGGGGTTTCTTATTACCATCTTCCAAAATAATCTGGAGGCCTACAAGTGTACATCTTGCAGGTCAATTATTGAATTGGAATTATTGAGAGAAAACAGTTGCTCCCTACTGATGATTTTTTAATAATATAATTTCTTACCTTTTCTTGTTTTGTTCTTCTGCATTCTAACAGGTGAATTTGGAGAGGTGTGCAGTGGTCGCTTAAAACTTCCTTCAAAAAAAGAGATTTCAGTGGCCATCAAGACCCTGAAAGTGGGCTACACAGAAAAGCAGAGGAGAGACTTCTTAGGAGAAGCAAGCATTATGGGACAGTTTGACCATCCCAATATCATTCGACTGGAGGGAGTTGTTACTAAAAGTAAGTGAAGTCATAAGACTGATTTTGTGTATGTTGAGCAGAGGTTGTTTAAACCCAAAGTCAATAATTTAAGAATTTTGGTCTTTTTTTCATGAGTACCTGTTAGTCCTAATCAAAAACAAAGCAAAATAAAACAAAAAAAAAAATCAAAAAACAAAAACAAAACCTCAGTGTTTAAGGATTAACATGTATTTCTTTGACAAGAGACCAAAGACATTTAACTAGTATTATTTTGACAGTGCTATTCTAGACCTTAAAAAGCTTTACAAATTTAGGAGCTAAATATTGGACTATAGTAATACATGCTGATTAAACTACAGTTAAGTGAATTGTGTAGAACTTTCTGTTATGTAGAGTAGCAAGGAAAAAACAATGACTCAATTTTGACAGAAATTGCTGGGAACTCCCAGCTAGCTGCCTTTTCTTTTATTGTTCACTAGTTTCATTTAAGCTTCCAAATATTTCCCCCCCTGGCTTTAGGGAAATTATGAGAGTTTTGGGAGTGCTTCTGAGCTGTAAAGATTGGAATCATATTAGACCCAAACCCTTTTCTCCACTCTCTGTGGATTTCAAATAATTCTCATCTAGAGTCCCAGATGGATTCTTGACTACTCTGGGGAAGCTCTGGCTTACAGCCTGCGACAGAGATCTGAACTTATTTCCATGATGATTTCTCCATCCAGGCTCAAAAGGGATCCCATGAGACATATATGTGATTTTTGGCTCCAGTTCCAATGAAAACCACTTGAGAATGCTCTGGGATGTTGTTTTTCTCAAGATTTTGGGGCACAAGATGAAGAATAAGCTAAATTGGCAGTAACAGACTTCTTAGAGTGAAAGACAGCATATGGCAGGGAATTTGGCATCCTTTAGGGGATAATTCATTGGCACCATATTTACATATTCTGTGGTTACCAACAGACATGGCACATTATATTTTTCACAATGATATTTTTCTTTAACATTATGTGGAGCACTTTCCAAATGGCACTAATACCTATTATCATTTTTGTATGAGTAAAAAGGCAATTCCTTACTCACAAGAGCATGGTATAATTGAAATATACTTTGATTTCCTTTAGAGTTTTTTAATATAATAAGTGTGGTTAAGAATTTAACAATGTAGGAGAACTTAACCATAAACTATAAGCCCATATTAAGTCTTGTTAGAAGCATATTTTTCCCTCTGTACTCCTAAAAATGAGGCTACGTTAGTTGTAACACTAAAATAATTTCTGATGAAAAATGTCTTTTTAATTTTAAAAAATGAATAATAAAAATACTATTAATTTTTAATAATAAAAATACTAAGGATTGGGAAAAAGTATGAAATATTTGTTCCTTCAGGGCAAGACCATATCTATAGAGTACCCTACTTAATATCCTTAGAACTATAGAATCATGTCTCACTGGGTTTTTAATAGTCATTTAACCTTTTATTTTCCTCCATATCATTCTCACCAAGTGGTTGTCCTTCAGATCTTGAGCCCATTGGGAGAGGAAACTCACTTGTACTTATGTATCCATTCTTCTTTTAACTCTCAATTTTCAAAATTCTCAATTTTTTTTGTTCCCAGTGTTATGAGTTATTATTATACTGTTTGGTTTTGCTACCTGTTTCCTATAAGTTCATTTACTGAATGATAAGCAAAATTAAACCATAATTATTGTGGAAGATCTTCTTTAGATATAAAGATATATATAATAAAGATATAGATATATATAAATAAGATCTTCTTTAGATATAAATGGAATAATCAAATATGAATTATGGTCACCTGGCAAAGAAATCCATAAAACAACCCCTGAGACCAAAATGCAGGAAAAAATGCATTAAGAAAAAAAAGGACCTTTAAAAATCACAGGTATTATACATTAAATGTCTTATTCAAGTAGGAGTCTGTAACATTCTAATATGAATTACAGCTGCCTTATTCTTAGAGTGAAAGTTCTAAATTTCATATATCTCCTTGGTCAAATAAGCATGCAAGAGACTGCCAAATCTGACTATATAAATCCCAGTCATCTCACATAGTGCAAGCATAATAGAGTAGCAGACCTAGAATTAGATTTTGAACTCTTTTAGTGGCATATTTAAAAGCTCTAAGTCTGGCACCCTGTTACAACTGAGAGGAAATAGAAATGCCTTAGAATAAAGTTAATAAGTTGTATTTAATATATAAACAAGGCAATTTTGTCACCAAATAAATTATTTAATCCACTCCTATCATTTTCTTTGTTTCCTGAGAGTATATGACTGCTAAAACAATCCACCTGCAAAGTTCAGAAACACACACACGCACACCTAGAGATACAGAGCTTATAATTTAATGAACAAATTGTATTTAAAGAAGAAAAGAAAGCATATTGGTATCTGGATTAAGAATCAGAAGGTCAGAGTTCAAATTCTGATTCAGCTCTACTGGTTTGTGAGACATCTGACAAATCAAACCACCCCCAGAGACTGACTCTCTTCACTTGTAACATGGAATTAGCAGTTTTACTTTACTACTTCCAGGTCCTTGTAAGATCAAATAAGATTCCATAAGAATATGTTCTTAGGTGGAACAGAAGTATGCAATCTAAGTTACCACTTCTGGTTGAGTTTGAGAAGATTTTACCAGTTAATTTGGGAGTGCAGAAGAAAATTCTTGAAAACAATTCCTTTTTGGCTCAAAGATAATTTTTTAATATTGCTATTAATTATGTGCTTTGAAACACTAAGTCTATTATAATGTATCATTTTCAAGTTAGAGAAAGCCCTTTATTCAATAATTATATTTTCATTTATTTGAATTAAGCCATAAACAATTTTAATAGTGTGGTTTTGAGCTTGATGATCTTAAACAAGAGAAGGTGAGAGAGTCTCTGATCTTCAAAGTAGCAGAAAGCTGGGGGCACAGTCCTGCTCAGAACTTGGTACTAACATGTGTTATCAATTTTAGTTGAAGTTCAAAAAGATGGAACTTGTTTTTAGCAAATGTTTGATATTTCTGCCATCACACCATTAGTCAAAAGATGTTCAGACTCCATCCAAGAAGACTTTCCATTGGTCACTTTTCACCTAGTGTAATAGAAGGAATTATATAGGATGAGACTGATGTGCTTTTTGTTGTTATTTAGGGATGGATTATTTTCTACAAATTAAAAAACAATAATAATGCAACTTAACTGTAACCTTGTACTATTGAGGAAAGACATGGGCAGACCATTAAGAGGATTTCTAACAGTGAAAACACTTCTGTATTGGTGTGAGTGTCCACTGCACACCAAGAGCTTAATCATTTGTTTGCATTGTCAGCACATATGATAAGGAAATATTACTGGAATAAGTTGTCATTCTTTAGTGACAATGCCAAATTATTTCTATTTCTTGTTTGCCTCTCTCTAAAGCTTTTCTTCAGCACTTGTTTCAAGTCCATGTCATATTTTTTAATAGACAATACAAGGGAGAGTAGAAATATTGTTCCTGTCCTTTCCTTAAAAGTATTAATTTCATTTCAAATTAAGCATAAATACATTTTAAAATTTTAAAGTCAGCTTAATGTAAAGTATTCGATGTGTTAAGATTAATAGAGTATGGCTGGTTAAGGAAGAGTTGGAGAAAGTACTTCTTAGCCTGATTTTGAAGAGAGAGACTATCCTTAGCTAGCCTGAAATAATAGACATGGTATGATCTATTCTAACTGGCACTGTTAGGAGCTGGATTTAGAACTACAGACAAACTAGAGTTGGTCCCTGCCCTGGTTAACTCATAGACCAGTGGATGTAATAGGGATCATTCTTAACATGAATTACATCCTGATTAAAATGGAATTTGGAAAAGATTGTCCTGTATGTTTATATGTTTTAATGGGAAACCTGCAGAAAAATACTCTAATTCAGTTCATTACAATATTTCTATCAGTCAGTTAGTTATAGTACATGGAAATCTATAACCAAAACATTTTCTAGTTTCTAATCAATAGTGATTCAAATCTTCTTTCCTGAGAATAGTGAGGCATATTTTGTGTACTTTCTTCAATTTCAATTTTCCTTCTCCTGTTTATACTTTTTTGCTTCCACCCTGATTTGATTACATGATACTAGTAATGAGTACTGGCTGCTAAGGTCAAAGATTTTGATTTTATAAATCCCACTCGTGTTGGAGTGTGTGTAAGTCTTAAAAACAGACAGACTATGTAAGACACAATTACTGTTAGTAGGAATTAATAGCATTTCCTTTGGAAATGAATTACAGTTCAATAGTTTATAACATTTAAATCATTGATACATATATTTTATGTTTGAATGAAACTATTTTAATCTAAGACCAACATTTATTTGATAATTGCAATAAAGATTTCTATATATAGCTATATGTTTATCACATTATCCTGCTGGGATTTTTTAATAGAATATGTGATTAAGAAGGCGGTGAAATAGATAGTGCTGAACTTGGAATTCTTAGACATTTTGAATCACATTTGTTCTGTCAGCAAACAAAATGATTAGTAAATATCTCTGAGCCATTGGGGAAATGAACTGATTGTAAGAGACTGATGTGCTTCCTTTAACCCTTTAATTATGAAAGATCATGATTTTATCTATACTCATAAATCAATTTAAGAACAAAAGCAAAATTCCACTGCACATTTTGTTATGCTGATTTTTGGTGGAGTTTCATTTCAGCCAAACAACAATAATTTCATTGATTTTAATATATATACTCAGATGTATTTAAGGATCTCTGAGGGCAGTGAATGATATAGGTTCTTGAAGAAGCTGATAATGTCATTTCTAAATCAAAATACACATGAAAGAATGTGCAAACTTTGATAGAAATACATTGCATCATGTTCAGATGAGCTGGTATTTTAGAAATAATTTCCAACTACATTTAATACATATTAGAACTGGTTCTCACCACTATTGCACTTTTCCTTTAACTCTGTTTATCATAATCAAAATCACAAGGAAAAGTAAGTGAAGATCCTGCTTTCCAAGGTAGAATATTTGATTCTGTTTATTTTTTGTCTGTACATTTGGGTTTGCTGAATCTTTGAACTTAATGCAAAGCACATTTTCAGACTTGCCCATCTTAACTGATGGGTTTACAAATACCTAAATTATAGAGCTAAATGCAGCCTGCTCTGATTTCTGAATGGTCATGGGGCTTTGGCTTAATTGACTGGTTTGTTTTTCAGCTACTTTTATTTCCCTTGCCAAACATTTTACCAGACATGCTAACAAGAAATGAAATGGTCATAAGGCTGAGAGCCAGAAGGAAAAGAGTGATAAGCAAAGGTCTGGGTAGTATACAAACAAGGTAACTGGCCACTGTAATTGAGAGTTGACTGTGGGAAACAATATATCTGTAACTACATTCAAGGGCTGCGTTGGGTTTTGCGAGCATGTTATTCTTCCAAGAATTATATTAAGGAAGAAACATACACTTATAGTGATGTATGGAAAACATGCATGTGCAGGATTTCATTCATTTGATTATTCATTCATTTCATTTCAGATTAGTTTTCTGGGGTCAGTTCCTAGGTATTTATTTACCAGTTCAGGAGAAATAGAAGTTTCCAAGGAAATGTTGAATTTTCTCTTTTTTTCTGAATATTGTTAAATCAAAGCTTAATTAAAATTTTGAAAAAGCAAGTCTGGAGGCTCAAGGTTTTGACTAAAATGACTTTTCAGACATTATCAGATTATTTTTTGAACGTGTGGAAAATTTTATTAACATTAAGTTTAAAAAGCTTTACACCAGTGTTACACCAAGGCATGTATAATGTTTGATATATTACCCAAAGTATATAACTAAATCAGTGTCTCAGTTGACAATAAATTGCTGTGTCAATTTATTTTTACATATATGAAAATCTAAGAAATTTTACAGAATTTAAATAATTTCCTCACCCCTAAATAAATAAGACATACAGCTTAGTATATATTCACATACTAAACGTAGTAAGCATCAATATAATCTTCACGGTACTAAGCCATAATTCACAACCAGTATGAATTAAGAGTTTTCACCGATGAAAGGTAAAACAAGGAAAGTAAGCTATTTTCTGGCATCAGAATGGCATACAAACCATGATGTAGAAGGAACACATGAAAAAAATCATGCTTGCTCTACAGTGAGGTGTACATGGATGTTTGTTTAAAATCTATTATGTGCTCAAGGTTTTTCATGCTTAGTCAAGACTTAATGCAGGTCTTCTAGACTTGGAAGAGAAGGGAGGTTTTTTTTTTTCTTTTTGTAAAACGATAGATTTATAGTTAAAACAATATCATAGCAACAATAAGGGAAGTGAATTATGCTGTGGTAATATGTGTAGGCTTTGAAATTGGAGTTACATTTTACTGTAATAATTTCTGAAAGTGCTATAGTCTTCAGAGTCATTCTTTCAATTTGGAATGATGCATAGAATTGACACCCAACAATTGCCTCAGTTATTACCTATAGTTGAAGATTTATTCTATTTGTAGATCTATGTATCAGTATACTTAGCACCTTTGTGTCTTTGTGTCTAATGCTTTTTCCTATTTTAAATGTTTCCCTCAGGGTACATTTCCAAAAGTAACAGCATAATATATTCAGGTTGCAACTGCTGGCTTTATACTTATTAGCTGTGTGATGTTAATTACCCTCTATATATTTCAGTTTTTTTCATGTAAAAAGTGGAAATGATGATAATTAATGTTAGTATATGTAAAATAATTAAACCAGCACCTTGCACACACTAAGTACTGTACAAATACATTTAAATGCTTGTTAAAATGTTTAATGATGTTTAAGGCCCATATTTCCAAAATGGTTATTACAAGTTACTACCAAGAGCAATTTTATTTTTCTTTTTCTTTTAAGCATAGCATGGATTTTATAATTTTTAATGTGTTAATTGAATACAGATTATAATTATTAGTCTTGTTCTGTCCAATTCACATATAGGATCCATGAAGGTAGGGACTTTGATTTACTTGCTTCTAACTAACCAGCACAAGAGAAAACACCTAGCATATAGCTCTGCATATATCTGTAGAGAGTGTAAATGATTGTGGAATTCCTGACTCTATCTTGGGCTTGAAGACAGAAATATTTGATTTTATAGTTCAGCTAAAATGCAATTAGAGTGAAGAAAAGGGCATATTTTGTGTTTAAGGAAAACCATACCAAAACGCCAGTTTAGATATCATATAGGTCATAGGCCCTTTTCTGAAAACCAATCTTTCTAGATTTTTTTTTTTTAGTTTTATTTTCTATTGAAAGCTAGTTTTCTTTTTAATTGTAATTTGGCAAAATTTGGAGGACAGAGAAAAATTCATATTTTTTAATGCATTAAGTGCATCAAAATGTATTATATATGTTCATTGCATGATATTTGTTGAACTCTACTGATGATTATACATTTATTATTTACCTATACCTAGGTAAACCAGTTATGATTGTCACAGAATACATGGAGAATGGTTCCTTGGACAGTTTCTTACGTGTAAGTAGAAGATTTTATACACATTCACATATCTCCACCTTATCTTTATTTATCTGCACACATATATAAATGTGGAATAAATTGCTGAAAATGATAGAGATAACCTCTAATATTATGCTAAGCAATTAGATAATCAAAGTTTTAAGAAAACTGAATTTTTTGGGACTAAATAGCAAAAGGAAGACTGTAAAATTACATTTTTATCTTGTAACATCCAAATGTCAATCATTTATATTTTTAAAACAAATTTGTGCAATTTTCTTCAGCCTTTTTATTCAGACAAGATTCACATTGGTTAAAACAAAAATTTAAAGATTCTAAAGTAAGACATAAATAACATTGATATGAGACAGAAATATTCATTTCTTTATTTAAAGCAACCTCCATATACTGTAAGATAGAAGACCTTCTATCTCTCACATAGTACTGTCCACTCACAAACTAAGCATGTGCTATAATGCCTAAGTATTCTCAATCCAGAGATATCATTACTTATATATCATAATATATACATACATATATACATATATAACATATATTTACATATAAATTTCAGTTGTTTACATTTAGAAAATTTATGTTTTACTAATATCAGCAAATGTTACATTCAAAGAAGTTCAGTAGATTTACAGAGTACAAGACACTGTCAAAAAAAAAAAAAAGGCACTGTCAATCACCAGTCACTACAAACAAGGGATAAAAAAAACAAACACAGACCCTATCCTCAAGGTGCTTTCAGCATTATATAGACAGGGATAGATAGATAGGTAGATAGATAAGATATATAGTATAATTCATAATCATGGAGGAAAATACTAATTTTTCTATGAATAAGAAATTATATTATTTATTTTAATATTCATGAGCTGAATAAAGGTTTCAGTAAATTATTTTCACAAACATATTTCAAAAATAAACATTTTGCAAGTCAGGTAATTCAAAATATTATAATAAATATTCTTTTAAAATTATAATAAATTTTCCTCTGAAATTATTGTTTGTTTAGATATTGCTAGACATTAGATTTTATTTTTTATATATCTATGTATGTATGCATGCATCTATCATCTATCTATCTATCATATAAACTGTATAGTTCTATTTTAATCTGAGTAGATTAGAAACTTTTCTAAATCCAGGACTATTTGAATTTATCTCCTATTGCTTTCAGTTTTATGACCTATAACTCAGGGTTGGGTAGAAAAACAAATATTCAGTAAATATTTTTGACTAATTTTGAACTAATTATCTATTATGATAATTAAAGATGTAAAATCTACCATATTTGAAGCAATTAATAAAATATAGGAAAACAAGAAGAAAGAATAAACATTCAGTCAAACCAATAAATACAAACCTAAAATAGCCACAGGATCCATTTTATTTTTTTGTTCATGACCTTAAAGTTTCTGAGAAGGAGTTTGTCTCATCAAAAGACCAGCAAAGTTCTAGTTTTGAACCTGAAGTTAAAGAATATTAAGCTACTTCTTGCTACAAAGTAATGTAGCTACTATACTATTTTGTTTTACTCTTGCATCTATTTAGTCCTGGCTGGTGTACTTAAAACTAGAATGTATATACTCTACAATTCAGTATGTGAAATTTTAATCAAGATATATCTTAGGAAATAGAAACACACCTTAATTGTACATTTGAAATACTTCTCAGAAACACGATGCCCAGTTTACGGTTATCCAGCTGGTAGGGATGCTTCGAGGGATAGCATCTGGCATGAAGTATCTCTCAGACATGGGCTACGTTCACCGAGACCTTGCTGCTCGGAACATCTTGATCAACAGTAATTTGGTGTGTAAGGTTTCTGATTTTGGACTTTCACGTGTTCTAGAAGATGACCCAGAAGCTGCTTACACAACAAGAGTGAGTAACTCATTTTTTTTTTCTTTTATCTTTGTTTAGCAACTTGTATTATGTCGACTGACAAATAAATAGAAATCACATCCCAAAATGCGTTGTCAATTATATCTTCCCCCATATGAAACTTATTCTTTAAAAGTAAAATATTGTTACTTATTCTGGGAAAATAGATGGTCACTGTCCATAAGGTGAGTAATGATATTAATTCTGAAATTCCATACGTTGGTTCAATGATTCTCCCAAAAAAGGCAGCAAGGTTCTAACATGTCTAAAGTCTTACTGACCTATGTTTTTGTCATGATTGAACCACTGTTTAGAAAAGATTGGATAAATTCTTAGTACCCCCATCCAATTAGGTATAATCTTAAACCATTTTAAAATTAATGCTTACATGAGTAACACATATTTACATTATAAAAATTTTAAAACAAAGCAATAAAAAGGAGGAAAGTCATCTGTAATTATGCTACCCACAGAACATTTGTAACTTTGTGAGTCAGTTCTTCCAAATTTTTTCTGCATACCTCTATATACAGACATATGCATGATAAATAATTAAAATTAGATTATTCTTAATGCAAATTGTATACTTCATTTCTCTTCTTGGCAATATACCTCTTGAATATATTTCACTGTCAATAAATAATATTTGTTTTTACTTTTAGCTGTTTAATATATTCTATTTTCTAGTTGTATCATTTTTTAAACCAAATCCTAATTAGTGGGCAAATTATTATTATATCTATTTTTTTTTTTAATTATTAGCACCTTTAATTATTGTTTATTTATTTATTTGTTTGGCTGTGTTGGGTCTTCGTTTCTGTGCGAGGGCTTCCTCTAGTTGTGGCGAGCGGGGGCCACTCTTCATCGCGGTGCACGGGCCTCTCACTATCATGGCCTCTCTTGTTGCAGAGCACAGGCTCCAGACGCGCAGGCTCAGTAGTTGTGGCTCACGGGCCCAGTTGCTCCGCGGCATGTGGGATCTTCCCAGACCAGGGCTCGAACCCGTGTCCCCTGCATTGGCAGGCAGATTCTCAACCACTGCGCCACCAGGGAAGCCCTATATCTATTTTTTCAAGATATTTTACAAATGTGTAAATGATACATCTGCATTCATAATTGTTTGAATCTGATGATTTCCCTCTAATATATTCCTAAAAGTAGATTTTCTGTGTTAAAGAGTCTGTGCCTACTTTAAAAGCACATTTCAATACACTCCTAATAAAATTAGATATTATCGTTATTTTTAATATTTACTTACTAATTGTGAGGAATTTTATCTGTTAATTTGCATTCCTTTGATTCAAAGTGCATTTGATTATTCCTTCTTATGTTTTTTGGCAAATTTCTTTGACATATTATTATTTTAGAGAAATTTTTTTTTATGGAAGAAATTTTTAAAAATAAAAATATGATAATCATGGCTAATGATACTACTCAAAAATAACCAGTTTTAACATTTTAATTTTATCTTTCCATAATATTTTTCTATCCATTTTCATATAAAAAATATTTTCAGTTCTGCATATGGTGAAAAAAAAAATCCTGATATGTATACTGATATAAAAAATGATTTCCACTTAATAAATCCAGTATTTTCTTTATATATAAATTCAGTCTCATTTTGTAATCTGCCCTTTTTAACATGAAATATAAAATACAGAATTTTCTGGATGATGAAATATTCTTTTTACAGTATTATTAAATAACATATAGTAGTCCATTTTATTCATGTACATAATTTATTTAGCCAATGTACTATTAACTGGGTAGAATTCTAATGTTTTGCTATTATTAGCAATACTTTGATGTACATCTTGATATATAATTCATGCCTTTCTATCATTACCTCTTCAGGATAAATTTCTAGAAAATTGGTGAGTCAAAATATGGACAAATATGTGAAGATTTTGGTACATGAATTGCTTAATTGTTTTCCATATAGTTTGTTATCACTTTTCATTTTTAGTGACAATATATAAATGAGGCCATATCATTATACTCTCACTAGCCAAGAGAATGAGCAGTTTTTTAAAAAGACATTCAGCTTCTGCTGCTTTCTTCTTGTTTAATTATAAGAGTTTATTCCTGATTAAACAAACAAACAAACAAGCAAACAAAAATTCTCATTCTTTTTAGAAGTCATCAACCTCAATAACTCTATTAACAGCCACTAAGGTTGTCACATGGCAACTATATCTCACTCTGAGAAAGAGCTCAATATGCAAGACTGAGTAAAGCCACAGTGATAGAAACACAGAAAGAAGCTCTGTGTGTCAGATATATCCCTAGACGTGTTGATTTAGAAGTTGGAACTCTCCTAATGGCTTTTACCCTTGTTTGCATTTCCCGTTTTCAGGTATACTCTATAGCAGATTACCTTTGTTCATGAATCTAAGTGTTTTTAGAAACTGTGTTCTGCATAAAAATGTTGCTGTTCTTAAGAACACAGTTCATTAGATTAAGAGCAAGAGAAATTTAAGAAAATTGTATACCTTGCAGCTAGTTGAATTAAGTTTAGAACAGTGACTATTCCTACATAGCTCTGAAAACTTGATAAAATTACAAAACTTGGGTATCTTGATAGTGCTTTTTAGTGCTCTTTCTCTGATAATAACCAGAAAAATTAGTCAGCCAACATTCTTCAGCAAAGCATTTTTTATGACTAAATTATTACTCCAGGGGACAACATATGCAACAGATGATAATATATAATATTTGTTGTCTGGAAGAGAATGTTTTTTATTCCACTCACTGTTACTCTGCATTCTAAAGATATTCTTCATAACCTTCTACTACTATTTGAGCTATTAACACACTCCATGAAAAGTATTCTTGCTAGCATTATCTCTGTTACAAAAATCACCTTATTCAAGAAATATTTCCAGTTCTCATAGAAAGTATTTGGGGGAAAAGGCCTTTATTTGAGATATTCTATTTTTCGGTAATTCATTCAGGTTCTAATCTCTCTTTTCTTTAAATGAGCTCATCCTTGTTCTCAATACTAGTCTTAATTTCTACTGTTGGGGAGAAAGAATTTTTCTCTACCCTTCAAAGCTTCTTTTAGCTGGTCTAATAATCAAATCAACATGAGACATTAACAGGAGAAAAGCAAATTTAATTTCGTATGCATGGAATCTCACATATATGAGAGGGTCAAAGACAGAAAGGTAAAATGAGGTATATATGCCATCTTGAGCTAAGGAGTGGGAAAGAGGGCCTGAGACTTCAAAGGGGAGGAAAGTAATTCACAAGTTGATAAGAAGAGTAGATGTTGGGTAATTAGATGTTTGCCCTGCCATACAGATGGGCCACTCAGATGAAATTTATCTCTGGTAATAATTCTCATTCTGGGAAAGGATCCTCCCTTTTTTTCTTCGCTTCTGTACGAGGGCTCTCTAGCTGTGGCAAGCGGGGGCCACTCTTCATCGCGGTGCGCGGGCCTCTCACTGTCGCGGCCTCTCTTGTTGCGGAGCACAGGCTCCAGACGCACAGGCTCAGTAGTTGTGGCTCACAGGCCCAGCTGCTCCGCGGCATGTGGGATCTTCCCAGACCAGGGCTCGAACCCGTGTCCCCCGAACTGGCAGGCAGATTCTCAACCACTGCGCCACCAGGGAAGCCCCATTTTTATTTTTATTTTTATTTTTATTTTTATTGAGACGGGGTGAAGGTGGAGAAGTTTTAAATTCTTCTAGGTAGTTAAGGGAGAGGCAGAAGCTTCTCTTGAAGGAGCAGGGTCTTGATTGCCTTTGGCTCAAAAAAATTCATATGCCAAAGTGGCACATTTTGGGGAGGTTACTTCTGAACTCTTGCACTAGGATACTCCAAGAAACAATTTCTCTTGTAGAAACTTGAAAGATTCATTCGAATCTACATCATCTGCTCTCTGGAGACTATATACGGTTAACTTTCGGAGCTTCATTTATACTGATTGTTACTTTGTCAGGACTAAGGAGTCGACAAGATTATTTCAACCTTAGTAGAATGATGTTGATGTGTCAAAATTCCTCTTTAGCCTTTGTGAAATAAAAGTGCAATAGGATCTTTGCATTTATGCTTCATTCCCAGAAGATTCTTAAAAGCCACACTAACCAAACAGGCTCATTCACTACCAATAAATTGCTGATTAGAGTTCTTCAGTGTTCATCCTTGTATTTTCTTGGAACTCCTCAAAATGTCTGTGGGAGTCCTGACTTCCTTCTGAGAAGCTATAATTTGCATCTGCATTTCTAGACTAATTTAGACATCTTTGATTTAATTTCCCATAATAAGCCTTGTTCGGTACAATAATTTTATAATTTACCCTAAAATATGAGGTATGGTTATAAAGTAATAGGACTTCTATTTTGTTTTCTAAACAAAGACACTGAAACAATGAAATAAGTGTTGTCATACTAAGCTGTCTTTTTTGGAATGTGTACTTACTGCAGGAACACTGCTATTGTCCAAAATGTTTGGGGAATTCCTCTTTCGAAATTATCTTTAAAACTAGATCGTAAATGATACTATCACTCAAAATTGTTTAGGCATATAGTATTTTGGGAAGCAGACCTGACTAAGATAAAATCTGTGGTTTCAATAAGCTTATAGTTAATAAATAAGGAAAGTAGTACATTGTTGTAAAGTCTGGTTTTTTTTCTAGCCAAAAACACGATTATTCAGCTTAGACATCCACCTTATTTATTCGAATTAGCATGCTATGATTATGGTTATTTCAGAAAAACAAGTTCACCATTTAAAATAGTGTGCCAAGGCATTCTTTTTGGATAGACACATTCTTGTTAATCTGCTTTACCAGTCATGTTATTTTAATCACAGTTAACACATTTCAGAAATTAGCAGTCAGTGCCTCAACGCATTATACTTTTCCGATTGCTCCTCTGAAAGTTGTTGCCTTTAGATAGAGGGTAATTGCACTAAGAAATCATGAGAGACATTTGATTCAATGCCACTGAATGAATGTAGGGTGTCTGCTGTTCTCATTTTTAAAACACCTCCGTGGTTGACAGGCAGGGTAGAAGAGTGAAATAGAAATTATATCCACTAATTCTGTATTTAAAGATTCTTAAACTGGAGGGGACATCTGAGGAGTTGAGAAAACCCTTAGCCTTACAACTTAAAACAATGTATCAGACATTTTCTCCTGCTGCTTTTGATACTGTCTTAAGTGTACTCTGAGTTTTCCTTCCTTATATCCTCAATAGTATGCCTGAAAGGAAAGAGTCAGCTGAGATAATAATATACACTTTTTTGTGTTTTCCATAAGAATATTGGGTAGGAAATTGGAATTTTTTTTCAATACACACTTTTAGTTATTTCTCTTGATTTCTCACTGCTTGAGTTATACGGACATTCCAAACACTGACACTTTTTATTATACAATATTATTATGCATCCTGTAACCTTTAGAAAATTCGACTGTACATTCATGAGATGATGAGAATGAGAAAGGTGTAAAGTTTTAGTATTACTATGAAAATAGTTCAGTCTTGCAGACCCCCTGAAATGCTCTTGAGGACCCCCAGAAATGCTTGGATAACACTTTGAGAACCACTGTTATAGATACTTTTTGAGGAAAATAACACCTTAAAAACTAAATAAATATTTGAGTAGTTATTAAATGATATAAAATCTGACTTATGATATAGTATTATGTGATATAACATGTTTTGAAGAAAGGTCTTGAAAGCATACCTGCGGCTGCATACCTAAGGTTGCAAACCATCATAAAAGGCCCTGGATTTTACTTGGGATGGATATGATTGGAGCATTTAGCTCTGCAAAATTAAAACATCAGAGAATTTTTGTTGTTGAGAAAAACAAACAAAAAAATGGATTACCTCTCTTTACTTATACATCATGTGAATTTCAGAGTATAATTATGGCATGTTTCCCATTTTTTTGGACTGAACTACTGATTTGCTCTATTTTATAATATCAGAAGCATGGTATTATTGGTGAGAACTGTTTTCTACCGAATAATTTTTCAATCTTTTTCTTATGAAATTCCACTTTTGATAAGTTAGCATTTTTATGTGTGTATGAATACATATATTATGTTTGTATGTTGAAATAGATGAGATGCAAAATTCCAAGATGATAGTGGTCAATTTGCTGTTTTAAACAGGATCAAGTTAAAGAAAATATAGACTTTTATCTAATTTATATGCTGTGTCTCGTAAAGTCAATCCTGTTCTCAAGTCCCCAAATTCATTTTAGGGGTATAATTACCACATAAACTGACTGGGAAATTTAAGAAAACCAAATGATGTGTTCTTGGTTACATTCTTCATTATTAGTATTTTTCTTTTTATTCCTGTTATGGAGATGCATACTGAGTAATTGCCAAGTGGATTTTTATATTGAATGAAAAAAGTTCTGTCTTGTGTCACATTGCCCTATGGCCAATTAACACCTATTTAATTTTTAGAAGATAAAACCAAATGAAAAGTTATTAAAGGCATTATGTGTTAAGTAATAGGATAAAGAAATCTTATTTTACATAATAACTTATTCTATTTTTTTTCTCTGTGAGTCTGCCAAGTTGATGCCAGAAATATTCTACTACTGCTTTGTCTTGTCTAATTTCATCTGCAAGACAAGAAAAAACAAGGGGCTAAAGCAAGTGATTAAAAGCTAAGTGGTTGAATACTCTGGTTCAGGATAACTCCACTTGAAGAATATAAATATTAGAAAACATGAACCTTAGTTCTGTAGAATTCTCAAGGACTAAAAACTATGCATACCAAAAACTTGTGTGATATAAAAAGAGAATAATAGTATTTTGATAAGTAGTGTATGTCATATGTAATTTACACATGAATGAAAAAAATCAATAAGTAAATATCTAATCAGTGGCCTTCATATAGTAATGTATTTTAAGCTTGGACCCAAAATAAATAATGTCAATATTTTCTAGTCTCTTAGGATCACTACATAGCTTCTGTCTTATGTAGCTTCACAAAGTAAAGCTATATATCCCCAAATCAGAAAACTCTAGAAGATTTTATAATCTCAGTTAATGGTGCACCAAAGTTTAATGAGGGATCAAATACTTTCTAGCCACCCATTTCAGAGAGATGGATAGCACGAACATTTCAACATGTGAAAATAATCCATCCAGATTTATGTGGAGAAAAATCACAACTATAATTTTGGAGTGATACACAAGAGTGAGGAGGTTCTATGTAAATATATTACACACAGTCTCTAGCAGGAACAGTTTTCTCTGCAGTGCATCATTCATTCACTCATTCATTCAACAAATATTTGAGTGTCTACAATATACTAGGCACTGTTCTCAGACCTGAGGACCCAGGGATAAAAACAAAGCCCTGACTCTGTGAGCTTACATTCTAGTGTGGTATTTCACATAATAAACAAACAGGTAAAGATATAGCAAGGCAGAGAAATAAGATGAAGAACGTGGACAGTGTGAGGGAGATGCTACTGTAGATAGGACGATCAGAGAGTGTTTCTCTGATAAAATGACATTAGAACAGAGAATTAGTGAGAGTGAAGAAGAAAATAATGTAAATATTGAGGTTAATAGGCCAGATTCATTTGCTTTAACTGTTTTTCAATTCAATGGAATAATTTTAATAATTTCTTTTATTGCAACAGGCTCACTTTGCAAGAAGACAAATTAAGTAGTCAGATTAATGATATAACTCAGACGAAAAAACAAGCAAATAGTGACTGGTCCAGTCTGTAGTGTTGAGCCCTGGAAGCTTAGTAAAAATCACTAACTAAAATTATTTCCAGTTGACTTGTGAATATCCCACATTTCAATTTTGTGATGACACATTGCCTGAAGCTTTTCCCATGTACCCTGAAGCCACTGACCAGCCCCAGCTGCTCCGGCACTGGGAGAGACAGCAGTCATTATTTCCCAAACCAATCTTACCACTTGATGCCTGGAATGGCTAATAATTTGATTCATTCCTGTCCTATGACCCTTTTTCAACTATAGTTTTACATGTCATGGTTCAGGCCCACTCCCATGATATTTTCCCTTTCATTTGCTAGCCATTGCTCTGGAACTGCCCCCGTATTTCAAGCAATTTTTACCCAACATAGACATACAAGGAAACCATTGCCATGATGTCTAGTCAGAATTGTCAGCAGATATTTATGAGATTCTCAAACTATCATGTCATCTTTCCTAATTTTTCAGTTATCAATATTAATAAAACCAAGCCTACCCAAGTTATGCACCTTTTTGCTTAATTACTAGAATGAATCTAATACTTCTGTTTCATTATTTTTATTGTAAATATATAGTATTCCTGCTATATTGGATAGGTCTTTCTGACTTATTTACTTATCAATATGGCTTTTTTGGAAAATTGTGTTCAGAGTGCTAAAAATTCACTTTCAAATGAATTTCTGTAACCTTTAAAAAATAAAGTAGGAATTCAATATATGTAAAACACAAGGTTTAACATTTAAAACCTCTTTGAACTTTGAAAAGAGCTGTACCCATATTAGGCTGTATGTTTAGTCTTATCCCTAAATTTTTTCATTGTTTTTGTTGAAGATATACATTATACATCAGATGACCTAATTTTATATTGTATTATTTGAGTCAGAAAGTAACAGAAAAGTTATTTGTATTTTACTTCCTGGATAGCCATAGAGTTACTTAGAATAAAAGGTGAAGACTTTTAAGAAATTCTTAAGCGTCTCATGTAATGTTGAAAAATTTCAAAAGTTCAAAGTATTGGCTTTTGCTACCTGAGAGATCATCTGTCTCTGATCTCTTGTGGCAGTCAACATCTGCTGGAACAATTCTCTCAATGGCTTTTAGATTTGAACTACTGGGAATTAGAACAGATGCTTCCCCTGGGAGTCTTCTTGGCTTGCCCTTCACCTTGTTGTCTACTGTTGTCTGCAGTGAACGAAGTTTACTTCCTGACGATAGATCCTAAATCCTTTAGTCAAATGATTTATCTCTATAGTTCCACTTCTAACCTGAGAAGCCAATATTTGCCTCCAGGTTAAACACTCAATTACTCCGGGTTTACTAAGATAAACTCTCCGAAGTCCTTTGTCACTCTAACTATGACCTGACAGAGCTCACAGGCAGGCAATGTGAAATACGGATCAGCAAAGCATTTCCTAAATCAGTAAGGAGAGATTTGTGTATATAATCAGAGAAAAATTGGGGCAGACATAAGATACTAGGTCTCAATGTCCAGAGATTTCAACAATTACAATCCTTTTCTTTAGAACTCAAGACTTGAAGTCCCCTAACCCACAGCAAATGAGCTGACTTCAGTTAAGCACCTGAAAAATTCAGGGCTTTTAGCCAAATGTCTCATTTAAACTGTCTAAATTCATTAAGTTTAGAGAACTGAATTGCAGGGTCTTCCAAGAACATTTTACTTTGTGATTCCTACTCTAACTGCTGTTTCTGGACAAAGTGAACAAGGTTTTGTACTACTTTACTCCTGGATTAGAGTTTAGCAATTACATAATGCCTCTGCCCAGAGAATCCCTAGTATCTTTACTTGTGCCCTTTTATTCTCCTTTAACTTTTCTGTAAGAATTCTATGGAAGGAAATCCAGATATTATAGCCAATAGATATGCAGTTTAGTCCAAGGTTAGGATCATCTTTGGACTAAACAAGAGTCCAAAATAATTAACATTAAAAATGTCAGCATCCTTGATATTTCTGTAGGTTTAAGATAGAAATTTGAAAGTTGAAAGAGCAAATGTTTATAAGTTAGCACAGCTGTTAGAGATAGATGAAACTGAATATAAAATCAAGTTTTATGTTTCCCATGACCCTCAGTTTATGAATGATAAGATATCTGCACAGAGAGGCCAGGAAACGACAAAAAAATAGATAATACAGTCAAAGCTAAGCCTAGAAATGACAACTCCTAATTCCTACTAAACTTAAGAATCCAAATGGAACATGTGACTGTAAATCCCCCTGCACCCCCAATTACTGACTGTCATAGATGTGACATCAGCACTGGGAGGAACTGGCTCTGGGTTTGGCATTGCAAATATGGGGAACAAGCATTAGCTTCCGATTCTGTTGGGTTTGAACTGGAGGTCCCTCTGCAATTGAAGTTTTAGAAACACTCCATATGCTGTGAATCTGGGCTTGCTCCAGGCAATTGGAGACGTTTCTCAAATATGTAAATATCTGGGACGCTTACATACAGACATAGAGACCACCTTAAGTAAATGCTTCATTTTATGATCTGTTAAAATATTGTAAAAATCACATCTTCATAAATTATTTTTAGAGTAAGTATCTGGCGCTTTACTTTTCTGAATCCCTAGGAGCATTTTACCAACCAAAACTTCAATTGCCAACTGATTTCAAAGTTTTAGCTCATTAATAACAGTTGTATTAGAATAGTTTTACTATGGCAAGAAGGCAGTATACCAAACGACACCATTTGTCTCATCAAATCCAAATTTTTGGATAGCTCATTGAAGGATATGTTTGGCAGTTTTTTGAAAAGCATCTACAATTTTTAAATGCCCCCTACACATATAAACTGAAAAAGCAATTTCTGAATGTGAAAAAGAAGAAGAAAATATAAGTCAAGCAATGTTGGCTTAAATTTGTTGGGGTGGGAGGTGGGGAAGGAAGAGGAATTTTTGTGGTCCAATCAGAAGCAGAAGTATAAATAAATTCTGCAATACATTACTTGTAGGAAATTTAATGAGTCAGTCTCTTGTATATTCAATTTATTTTATTTTGATAGTCTCAGATCTACAGATGCTCAGCTTGAAGGCAGAGAGAGTTATCATGAAGTGTGACTAAAGTAAAATTTATGGGCCCCAGTTTCTTCTTTCACCCTTATTTCAGAACCAAATTGAGCCCTCAAGGTCTCTTATCCAATGTCTCACTATGTCAATGATATTTATGTTTTGTAGCCGTAGATAGCATTTGCTCTTGTAGGAAAAACCTATTTCTTACCAAAAATTTTGGTTATTGATGCTTCCATCTAACAAAGAAATTGATGCTTAATTTAAGTTTTCCTAGCAATAGAAAATTATCCCTGTTTCAAAAAAATTAAAGGGAGGAAGCAAGAGAGAAAGAAGAAAAGAAAAGAAAACAAAAAATAAAGGGAAAAATCTCAAAGAGATGCTATTATATTTACCAAAATCCACATATCAGAAGATTAGCTCTAATGAACTCGGCCCTTTTTTAGACTAGAACAGGAGTGAAAGTATCCATGGAAAGTGTGCTAATGGTTAAAAGAAAGAAAGAATTCCACTTAGTCTACATAAAATCCAGTTAAATCCTGGACCTCTTTGAATCATTTTCCCTTGCTGATCAGGATTTGTCACAAACAATCTAAAGCAGTAGTTCTCGAACAGGGATGATTTTGCTCCCTAGGGGATATTTGATATTGTCTGGAGATATTTCGGCTGTCACAATTGGAAGGATGCTGATGTAATCTAGTGGGTAGAGGCCAGGGATGCTAGTAAACATACTTCAATACACAGGACAGCCCCTACAGCAAAGAATTAATCTGGTGTAAAATGTCAATAGTGCTACTATATAGAGACCTTGTTCTAAAGTTACCCAACAGGTATAAAGAATGTGGAAAGAATGAGAGAGTGGGGATCAAATATCTCTCTCAGGTACTTATAATTTCTTCTGTCTACACTGGACTGCAAGTTGCAGGGGATAATGTGGAATACATTGCCATTTGTGAAAAATTTTGCAACAGACTAGCCATCTGCCAACAGGTCTCCTAGAATGTTGAACTTCGGGATAGCAAACATAATGTAACAAATAGTACACCTTTTTATTCTTGTTAAATTTTATTCTCATTTGCTTTTGATATAACACTTAAAGTTATCGTTCTTTTCCACTCAAAGATTTAAATATTAAACATGATCACTTTACTTTTGATATTTTGATTGCATTTATTAAAATGTCATGGGTGTAAACTCGTGAATAGACATTCACCTAGCAGATAAATATGTCATATATTTTCAGCCAGCATGTGAGTATTACTTATGCATAATTATTTTTATGTTTTAACATTTTACTTAGCCTCATCCTACAAAGGAATGGAGTAATATTAATGTGCATAGATTAAAAATATTTATTAAATTTTTGGTGGTGTTCAGCCTCTCATAGCCTTATGATTTCAAATGATAGTTTGGGCACACTTATTTTATTTATGGCAATATATAGGACAAAAGCAACTACTCGAATTTATTTTCCTAGTTTTGAATACAAAGAATTTGAAACTACAATGTTGAATTTAAAGAGTCTGTGATAATAGGTACACTCACCCTGCCTCAAACTCTATAATAATATTATGAGCTCGGAATCTCTCCTGTAGTTTGATTTTGAATTAAGCATGTACTACGAATATGTTGGTTTATTTTTCTCTCATTTGAACCAGAGTGACTGGTTGTTTACTGATCATGGAAAAAGTAAAAAAAATTATAAAACTCTTCTTACTCTTATGTATTTTTAGCAACGAATGATAAATTTGAATAGTACTTTGTAGTTGGCAATGAGCTTTCCCTTATATCTTCATTTAATAAATTCTTTACATGAATAGTAAAAGTGTGCTAACTATTTGAAGGGAATTGGAATGGAAGAAAGGGCAAAACATTTATTGAGTACTCTATTAAAGATTAGACACTTTATTTGTTGCTTTATGTATATTATAAATCTATTGCCAATGACAAAAAATCCCTAAATAATAATGAATAATCCTCAGTCATCTTTATTCTCTTCCTCATCCAGTGATGGATGGTGTCATTTACAAGATGGCTGGCTAGGGGCAGTAGGAGAGTCTTGAATATGATTATCACTTCATTCTCAGAGCAAAACCAATCAGTCTAAAACACCTGGAAGCAGATAATGAAAGTCATCTAATGAGAAAGCTAAATGTTCCAGGGTTAAAATTCTAGGGTCAAAAGCTAATTACCTAGGGATTCCAATAACAGTATTGAGTAAAGACAAATAATACTTGTTCATTTACACTTTCTTCTAAATAAAGAGTTCAAATTAGCCTCAATTGTTCATTTAGAATGAGTTGTATGGATATCATATGGGAAAATATAAATTAAGAGTCTTCTTCTTGTAATTAAAATAAATATATTTACTTTTAAGTATATGAACTCACTAAACAGTGACCTGGAACAGAGCCCAGCTACTAAGAAAAGGACTAATACACTAAAAGGTTGATCAATGGAAAGTTCTAGGTAAGGAAACATTTAATTTTGCAAACTCGCTTAGTTGTTGAGCTGGTTGAATGCCACTTATTCACTCATTATGTGTTCAGAATAACATGTTTGGAATAAAATGAGAAAAAAATCAAAATCTCCCCCTTCCTTATGCTTTCCTACAAGGGCGGCAACTCAAGCTTTGATGCAGCGAGGAGCCAGAGGGAAGCTTAGATTAAAAACCTGAATAACAAACTAGTAAAAAGGCTATAACCTGCATTTCCCAAGCCAGCAAATATTGTAGTGGAAGGCTTTTGTCATTTCACAGGTGACTGCAGTGTCAAAGCCATAATATTTTGTTAAGAATTAGTGTGATTAAAGTTTAAGATAATGTAAGAATTATTAGATCAGTCAGTGAGTTTCAAAAATTGTTATATTGGAAAATTTGAAGTTGTTATTCCAATAATTGGGTCTGTGTATGTGTGAATTCGTCAGACTGCAGCAATTACAAAACACATCAGTAAGAGCAGAATTCAACATGTAAGTGTTTTGATTAAAATAATTTACCATACATTTTCCCAAACACATTTCCTTTTTGTGTGGGTTTTAAACAATGTTTTAACAAGATTTACACAGCAAATAGACAGCATTTGATAGGAAAATTGTTCTGGAAATAATTTGCTTGAATCTGTAACCATGTACTTCATTAGAAAACACACTGCACAGGTCTTAGTCAAGAATTGAAAGAGTGAAGCTCCCGCTAAAGAGATGGGCCTGGCTATAGCATCAGAGGTCCCTCCAATGGCATTTATGTCTGTATGCAGAGCCACCAGTGAAGAGATTCTCTTTCCAAGCTCCTTCGACATAGGTGTGGCTATGTCCTTCCTAAAAACAAATAAATTTTTAAAAAACCATTTTTCAGTATTTCACTATTTTTAGACATTTTATTAAAATATGCTCAATGTCAAGGCTGTTCTCTCTGGAAAACAGGGATAAAGCACTGAAGATGAAACAACTTTAGCATGTACCATTGTAATCCTGGTTGAGTAAAACACAAAAAATGGGCTTATTGTTCATGGTTGTCATCAATCTATTGGTTTTGGGTTTTTTTCCTAATGTCTGTATTTTTATTTCAGGGGATCTTGATAAGGTGACACGTATCTGTGCCTTATATTTTCTAAATAGATGCAAAGTTTTCAACATGGAAAGGACTTTCTTTCTTCCTTTATCTCTCTCTCTCTCTCTTTCTTTTTTTCTTTTAGTGCCATTTTTCTGCTTTTAGTAATTTGTTTCTGGGCAAAGGAAAGGAAATGGCAAAGTGTCTGTAGCAGAGATAAGACATTCAGCTGAGATTTTAAAGTATCATCTTTTCTTTGCCCCATGAGTACAATTTGTTTGACTTCTGTTAATTCTCAGAGTTCTTTAAAAGGGAAAGAATGTGTGCCCAATGATTCCATTTGGCATCCTGAATAGATTTATAATAGTTAAATATCATATGTGTAGTTCTGTTTTTATCACAATTATGGGGTAGTATTTGAAATCTTGATTCCTTAAAACCCAAATCTGGACTCTGCAGGTGTAATTAAGTTAATTTGGTTTTTGTTAAATGTTATTATTATTAACATTGAATATGTTGGTAAAGAAAGGGCAATATTAGGCTAGGAAAAAGACTCTCCAAATTTAAATTTGAAAAAGTATGTTTTAAATTTTTGTTGAAAAAAAATACAAACTATAAAGAAGAGAATGAATGAGTGAGTGTAAGTGAGAGAGAAAAGAAAGGGGCAACTTCTAAGACCATATGCCCTCTCATCTCCATAGAGTTTTCTATTCTGTTTTTCTGGTTCTGGACAATCTTTACGCCAGTGCACGTTGAGCTCTGTAGTGTTTCCCACCAACTCCCAAAACTCTCTTGGTCTAGCTACCATCTCTCCAACCTGATTTTGCTGCACTGGTATAAATCATGGATGACCCTTAGGTTGGTAGCTTCTCAAGAAGGCTGTGCTCAGTCCTCCTTTTTGTGCTCACCTCTCTACAGTTTCATGCATCCTTCAAAACCCAGTGTAAGCCCAACCTCCTTCAAAGATCTCCTGGCAGTACTCTTTCTGAATAGCTCACTTGTGTGAAAACATCTAAGAGAAGTGTCAAGTTTACTGAGATAGTTCCAATCACATATATCACTCTCCTCTACGGGATAACACTGGCTCAATGTACCTGTGATTAAATCCCAATTTGACCTTTTCCCATCCTCTCCTACTGCATGCCTCCACACTCTCTGTAGTATTATCACACTGGAAACTGTTTTTCCAGAACATATATTTTCCTCCTCTGTGCTTTGATTTATGCTATTTCCCTCAGAGTGTGGGACTATTAAACTAATGTTTCTTGAGGCTTTACTGTGTGCCAGGAACTATGCTAGAGATTTTACTGAAATTTGTCATTTAGCCTCACAACAATGCTATGAACCAGCACTGTTACTTTCCCAAATAACAGATGAGGAAATTCAGGCATAATAAGGTTTAATAATTTACCTCCCAAGTTGCCAATCCATTTCTCTAAAGCAATATATTGTCACCCTTGAACATTACTTAAGAACCAGTGAAGTGCTATGAGGTACAATGTCAATAGAACACACTTTGATGAATATTGCATAAAATTTTGATGATGTGAATTCTTTGGAACATCCATCCCTTTTTTTGTTGTATCAAAAATTGATGTATCTTATGAGGCTCAATTCATATGTGACCTCCTCAGATTCTCTAGCCGAGAATCTGGGCTCTATGCTCTGCGGCACAGCAGTCTCCACTACTATCTTCCTACTCAATGGAGGCAGGGTCTGCAGTTCTAAAAAGCCCCAGCATCACCTGGAGCTTTTTAGAAATGCAGACCCTGCCTATATTCTGGAACTACTGAATCAGAATTTCCATTTTAATCAGAGTGAGCCCAAGATGATTCATATGCATTGTACAGTTTGAGAAGCAAAGTGTTAGATACTTATTTCTTTCTGCATTTAGTTATTTCCAACAACTAATTATCACTCCTATTTGCTTGATGTTTCTCAAACAGAAGGACCAGTGTGTTATTTATATTTGTCTCACCCAAAGTGACTAGCATAATACTTCCCATATGGTTGCTACTCAGCACATCTTTATTAAATGTATTTATTAAACTGAGAGCAAATTCTATGGGAGTTATACCTTTATATCTCCCATAACTCATAGAAGCAATATTCTCCTCTAGACTATAAGTTTTCAGAATGTAATTATTATATCTTTCTAGCTCATATGGTGCTTACCTAGTACATGGAGGGTACTTCAGTGGTTAATGATAGAGTGAGGCACTGAGTAAATTAATTAAGATGATTGATTAATGTATTTGAAGAGAGGTTTTTTAGATGTATAATTTTATTTTGAATTTATTTAATTAACAAATACCTTTAAGAACTTAGGAGTATCAAGGAGTGGTGTAAGTTCCTTACAAATATTAACTTAATTCACATTCTGCTCTAAGGTTGTTTGTTCATGCATAAATCTATGTTAAATCAATAAAGGTTGATTTGAGATACCTCATTCAATTCTAATATATAATATATCTACTTCAAGTTGTTTTGCTACAGATGACTGATAAATGTGCCATAATTGACATAAAATGTCAACATTTTAGCAATTTTCAAATGTTTTTTTCTTTTCATCATTTCAAACTCTTCCCAAATTGATTGAGAAAATATTGCAGTAAATAGTATGCCACTCACTCCTTGGTATTAAAATAGAAGAATATCAAGATCTATCAGAAGAAACCCGCATTCCATTTCAGAAAAGAAATACCCTGACAAATTCAGTCAGATTTCAGATAGTAATGTATATTATATGTTTTAGTCATTGATCATGTATGTATATATGATTTTATATTCCAAGGGAGGGAAGATCCCAATCCGGTGGACATCACCAGAAGCTATAGCCTACCGCAAATTCACATCAGCCAGTGACGTATGGAGTTATGGGATTGTTCTCTGGGAGGTGATGTCCTATGGAGAGAGACCATACTGGGAGATGTCCAATCAGGATGTAAGTATTTGTAGTCTATGAGTTATGGGTTCGGATTAAGAGATCAAGCTGTGCAAGGAAGTGGAACATAATGAAACCAGGTGGCTCCCTGTTTGTGACATTGAAGCAGAATACTTAGAAGAAATGAAATTGCTTCCAAATCTTGTAAAGATATCAAATGAGTTGCTCTGAAGGATTTACATTTTTCCCTCAAGCCCGGGTTTAGAAATGAGACAAAGTGAAGACATTTGTAATAAAATTTTATAAAATAAGTGCCTGACAAGATAGCCAATAGATATCAGGGAATGTTTGAAGTATTTTTGCTACAAAATTGTTTCAATGTAACATTAGTAAGATACACATGTCTGCCATCCTTTGCAGACTTAATTAATGCATCTGGGCCAACGTTTTGTTTACTTAAATATAGTATTTCCCAAAGTCAGACAAAACAACCAATCACTAGCATGTTGTTTCTCATAATGTATTAAACTTGCACATGAATTTAGTTATACAAATTGAAGTCTCTGGATAGAGAAAATAATCTTTAACTTTCTATTACAACTGTGATACGATTTTTCAAAAGGATTTTTGTTTTTATAAGTCATGTTTTGCTAATGCTTAGTGAAAGGATGCTATTGGCATGTGAGATCAGCACTTGGAGATGTTTTTTTATGCTTAGCCAGAAACTGTGAGCATGATCTCAAAGACACATAAGAAGGAAAGCTGAGATGCTTTTAGTCATTTCCTACTCACCACATATAAAATTGTTTTTAATGTATTTGGATATAAAAACCTTTCTGAACTTCTTCAAACAAGCCATGTTTTATAATGGTACTGGGAAAATCAGACTCTCTTTACCACATCTCTATTCTCCAAATTCTTTCTGTATCAGAGGATCTCAAAATGTGGTCTCTGGACCAGCAGCTTTATCATGGCCTGGGAATTTGTAGGAATGCAAATTATTGGGCCTTTCCCCAGAGCTATGGAATCAGCGGTTAGTTATCTGTATATTAATAAGTCCTCCAGATGATTCTGATACACAGTAGAGTTTGAAAATCATGACTTTACATGATTTAAAAGCGTGAATGAACTAATCGTCAGTTAGTTGTGCAGCACGTGGCCTTTTACCAAAGGAACTTACTACGATTTGAGAGGTACCATTTGAACTGTGATATAACTAAAATTTATGGTAATTTTTTCTGCATTCATTCATTCATATATAGTTTCCATAGAAATCTGTATTACCAAATAATAATTTCTTTATAAATTACTGAATTTCCTATATCATAGAACATTTCTTTTTATTTTAATCTGGAAAGTTACTTTACAAACTTTTCTTTCCTAAATCCACTTTCTCTGCCTCAATCTTCCTTTATATAATATTTTCAGACATGGATAATATTTATTTAATACGCTGCTATCCTTTTAAGAAATTTAAAATGAAAACTTTTTCACTTAACTTTGAAATAGTCATATAAGTGTGACCTGCCCATGAAGAAGTAAAAGAAATTCCAACTCTTAAGTGTCTGGAAACTTTGCTTCTCACACAGGTAATTAAAGCTGTGGATGAGGGCTATCGACTGCCGCCCCCCATGGACTGCCCAGCTGCGTTATATCAGTTGATGCTGGACTGCTGGCAGAAAGACAGAAACAACAGACCCAAGTTTGAGCAGATTGTCAGCATTCTGGACAAGCTTATCCGGAACCCAGGCAGTCTGAAGATCATCACCAGTGCGGCAGCAAGGTGACACATTTGATTTTGCATCTTGCACTCACTCTGAAATGAATGTATTTTCTATTTCCAAGATGTTAATTTTTTTCTTCCACTTCCCCAACTGCATACTTTGGTACTTATATTCCTCAAGATTAGAGAGACATGTTTTCTTTTCCTTTTTAAACTTTCAGGAGGCAGTTTCATGCTACTTAATGATAATGATAAACTTCTGGTATTTTTTAACTTCCATCTTGACCAGAAGCATGTATACATTCAGGCTTGAGTATTTGGGCAATAGGAACCCTGGACACATAGCTCCTTTTCACTCTCTGCTATTTAAACAAAAAAAAAAAAAAGGAAATCTCCTGGAGTGGTGGGGAATTCTAGCAAAGTCCTGATTTATTCCTCATTTAAAATAAAGTTTCAAAAATAATAACAATGCCTCCAAACCATCGCACTGGCTAGGAAAATGCAATTTTCCCTTACTTAATTTTAAAAAATTTTGTTTAACCCATATCGTGTGCCAATTACTTTGTTAGACACTGTGAAGGATAAAACTAAGACTAAAATAATGTCAGTGTTCTTGGACAGCCATACCAATGTCAACACATCATAGCCATAAGGCAATCCTGAACGCACAATGTCCAGTAGACTTTATGCGTAATTCTCCGCGGTAAGAATCATTGAGTTGTCTTAATGGTGTTGAGAAATGTCAATTATATTCTCATTGTACACATAGTGAAAAAGAGTTCTTTTACATTTTGATGATGTGTGTTCTTAAAGGAAAATTACAGAGTTTTACTAAAGGAACTACACCTACTGTGCACAAAAATCCACAGTATTAAGTGATATGTATACATACTACATAATGATGATTTACAGTGACGCATGTGTAAAAGATTTAATATAATCCCTTATAGGAGTTTTCTTTTCTTGTTTCTTTTATGCACATCTGTTGGTTTTACTGACAATTATCAAGAGTTGTGACTTTCAAATTGATAGAACACTTGCTAATGCAGTTATAATAGAGTATATAATTTTTCTACCTTAATAGGAACAATTATATTGAGCATACATGATCCAGTTTTTACATTACATTTGAATAAGATGAATAAAGAAAACTTGAATCAAAGTCTTAATATCAGTATATAAGAATCATAGATTATTTGTTGGAAATAACTATTAAGGGGGTCACTAATATTGAACTTACTAATATATATTCAGTAGGTAAAACTAATGATAACTTATCCTGCAAGGATGAATCTCCGTCCTAAATTTCAGAGACAGACTGTACAGGCTTTTTTGGAAGTCCACCTGACAGTTTAACAACCAACAGGATAACAAACTTGCCCTTCCTGGGCCATATGGTCCTCATTTTGCACCCTGAAGCCATTTCTTTTGATCTTTACTCAATAGCAACCATAGCAAAAAAGAACATCTTTTCAATTCTTTCCATATCATAAAAGAGCATTCAAACCATTTCCATAGGATCAATATCAATATAAAGACTAACTCATGTAATATGATCAAGAGATATTTAAATCCAATTCTATGTGGGAAAATAGTCTTAATATCAGATCATATTATGTGAGGATATATCCTTGTATTCAAATTTTCTTCAATTCACTATTCCATTCTTATTGAAGTACATTGAATATTTTTATCCTAGTATGTATTTTTTAATACTTTAATATATCCCCTTTTTTTGTCACAAAACATGCAATTTTAGAGAAACTATTTTTCTAAGAAGTACCATTCATCTTAATTCACTAAATATAAAAGTTTTAGAAATTGTGTTTGTATGTTTACTTATTGCCGTTAAAATACACAGTGGGCAGATTGTGCTATTATAAATTTATTAACAACAACCTCAAATTACCATGCAACAATCTCAAGAGATCTTATTTTTCTTTAGAAAATTTGCTTTCCCACTTTTGACAATGATTATTCTATTCTTTTTCATAACTGATTAAACTCATTCCCTTTCCCCTTTAATTTTCCAGTGATGCCCTTGCCACATGCTTTATTGAGAAAATACAAGCCATCAGATGGGAAATTCCAGCAGCAAAACAAAAACAAACTGGCGCCTGCACCCATCCATCTTGTTCTTTTTTCCTCTAATTACAAGAGAGGAAAGTTCTTCTTACCTTGAATTAGAAGAGAGGAAGTGTCCTTTCAATGTCAGAGGCAAATCCTTTCTCTCTTTCTCTCTCTCTCTCTCTCTCTCTCTCTCTCCCCTGCATACCCAGGCTCTTTCTCTCTCTCTTGCATATGCAGGCTCTTTATTTTTGCAAGATTATTGCTATAAAAATATGTTCTATTATTACATTGTTTCTCAAATTTCCCTAATACAAGAATCATCAGGAGAACTTATTAAATGCACAAATGTCAAGGTCTAACCCAAGCTACTAATTTGGAATCTGCAGGAAAGGGAAATGGAATTTGGACATTTGATAAAAACTCCAGGGGATTTTTATCATCAAGGAAATTTAGAAGATGTTATTTGTCAACATCACCTCTGCTAACCCCACATCTCTGCCAACTACTTCCTTATTTTTTTATCACCCTTCACAGCCAAACTTCTCCAATAAGAGTCTCACACACATCTCAAAACTTAATATTCAAATTTTACCTTTTTATTTTCTCCTGATAGCCTCATCCTTCCACTGCCTTCCAAATTTGGTTGAATACACCAGCACCTATTCATTTACCCATTCAGGATTATAGCCAGTCCTGGTGCCTCTTTCTTGCTCTCCACACTTTGATCCAGGTGATCACTGGCTCAACATGATCCATTTCTCCCCTTTTCACTGCAAACACTCTCTCCTATGACTTTTTCCGCTTCTGATCTAAACCACTGCAGTAGCCTCCTGATGTGTCCCCTGCTTCCATTCTTGTCCCACGCTAAGCATCTTGTCACAGAGCCTTCAGAATTTTCCTATCAATATATGTATTGATAAATTATATATTGATAAAAATATATTGATAAATTACATACATATAATATAATTTCAGTCACCTCTTTATAACCAACTCTGAATTTCCATTATACTTAGGAAAAAAATCTACATTCTTTTTGATTGTTTAAATAGCCCTGCTCCTCCAGTGTCATTTCTTTTATTCAAATATTCATTTCTTCATTTTTTCAACAACTATTTATTCTATGCTAAGCTACTATGCACTAGGCATGTGCAGACGCTGGAGTACAGTGATGAAGACAAATATGGTCCCTACCATCCTGGAGCTTACATTATAGAAGATGTACAGTAGATAATAGACAAGCACAGATTATAGCAAGGAAATAAATAAAAGGTTGTGATAGATTATTAAAGAGTGGTTGAGGAAAAAGCCCTCTGAGGAGGTGATATTTGAGCTGAGAACTAAAAAAAGGAAAAGAGCCAGATTTTTTTTTTTTTTTTTTGGCTGTGCTACGCAGCATGCGGGATCTTATTTCCCTGACCAGGGATTGAACCTGTATTGGGACCACTGAGTCTTAACCAGTGGACCGCCAGGGAAGTCCAAGCCAGATTTATAAAGAACCATCCCCTCCATGAAAAATTTTTTAAAAAAAGGATCTTGGCATAGGAAAAAGAAACTGCAGATGAGTCTGGAGAGTTCTAGGAAGTGGCAGAGGGACAACAACATAACTGAAGAGCAGTAGGGAAAGGAAGAGTCTGTCACAAGAAGGCAAACAGAAGCCAGAACACTTGAGGCTACCCAGGTCATGGTGAAAACTTTGGAATTTTTTGAAATGCATGAGGAACCCATTAAGACATTTAAAGCAGAGATGTGACACTATTTGATTTACGCAACTGCTTTGTTGGGAGAGAGGAATTTCCACCTTTCAACCTGTGCTACTTTCACTTAAATAGTACTCTAGCCTCAGTGACCAACCTCAAGTTCCTTCAGAAAGTCAAAGCATTTCAGACATGAGGACAGTAGCACATGCTGTTCTCTTTGTCTTAAGATTCTTCTTTGCATTCATGTTCCCTTAGAAAGCAGCTTCTACATCTTGTCTTAATTGAGGCATTCTCTGGCAACATGATTTAAAGGTCAACACCATTTTTCTTTCATGGGCCACTATGTGCTCGTTCTTCATCATAATTTTAATTCAGTTGTGTGCATTTTCTTTTTATGTATCCATTCCTCCAATTAACTCAGCCCTATGAGATCAGATGCCATGCTGCCTTTGTATTACCAGGTTGATACTGGAAATTCAATACATATCTGTTAAGCACATGAATACATATTTACTGGAATAATAATAAATTTCCATTTCAACAGACATACAATTTTTAGAAAAATATTCTAGTTTTATTCCTATTCATTATACAGATTTCTGCAGACATTAGTCATAATGGTAAAAGCTTAAAATTTTCTCCTAAGCAAATCTCATGTTTCCCTTTCTGTCAACTCAACTCCAGAAACAGTCTCCTCAACACACTTGGAGACTGTCTCAATCTGAGTTTGTGGACGGCACCAAGGATTCAAATTTCTCAATGACTTAGTTATTTAGATCAATGTATAGAATTATGCCTATAAAGTCCTTTAGGAAAAACAACATCATTCTATTATTTTTTATAGGGATGTTGTTTTCCAGAGTCTGCCTGTGTCTAGTTAGTTTTATGGCAAATTTTATTTCATATATGTTACAGAAATCTTTCTATAATGCATTATTTTACTCTTCAGCCTTCCTTAGAGTTGATGATTCATAACAGAAACATTTCCAAAGAATCTTACAGTGAGAGTGTCTTTGTGAATATCACTGCTGCAAGTGGGGAAGGTGTTTAAGCAGATGGTCAGGGCGTACCAGATTAAAAACTTACTTGTATGTTGCAAGAGGTGGTAAGAAGGGAAGGGAAGTTATATTAAATTTTATGTTATGTTTGTTTTCTGGTAATTGATTTATTTTCCTAAAAGTAGAGTAATTGGAGGAGACATGAATAAATTTGAAGTTTTGACTATATGAATATGAAGATACAAATGTTTGTTTAGCAGTTACTTTGTGTGAGGCATTATACTAGATCCTGTGGTGATTATACAGGTAAAGAGACACAGCCTTCGACTGCAACAGCTTGCCTTTGAAAATAGGAGGAAAAGAAAAGTTCAGAAATACTATACAATTGACCCTTGAACAACTTGGGTTTGAATTGTATGGGTCTACTTATAGACAGATATCTTTGAATAGAAAATACTACACTACTACAGGGTTTGTGGTTGGTTGAATCTGAGGATGCCGAGGAACCTCAGATAAGAGATGAGAATAGGGAGGGCGGACTATAAATTAACCCCTGTGTTGTTCAAAGTCAACTGTAATATCCCTCAGAATATGTAATTATTAGAGCAAGAAGACAAGGTTTTAGGAATCATGAAGGAAGGATGAGTTTACTTTTAGCTTTCAGGTTATCTGGCAGTTGCAGAGAAGTGACTTTTGGATGATGGATGAAATTTCTACCAGCAGATAACAAGATAAGATCATACCAGGCTAGGGGAACACTGTACAAAAAAGTAGAACACACAAAAACTTAGGATACTTCCATTTACATTGCATAATACATTTCTGCTATAATACAGCATAAGAAAGGAAATTATGAGAAAAGAGCCTGATAGATGATTTCACCAGATAATGGAAGATTTAATGTCGTCTCTAGAAATCTGGACTTTTGTCCATGAGGAACAGAAGAGCCATTGAAGATGCTTAAATGATATATTACATTGTGCCTGTGGAATAGTTCTCTGCAGCTATACCTAGAATAGCTGGAGGGGAATAGTTCATGATAAGGAGTACGGAGGTGATTTCAGTAGTCTTGGGAAGGACTTATGCTAGGGTAGAGCAGAGAAAATGAAAAGAAAAGATGTGAATTCAAAAAGTTGTAATGAAGTATTATAAGACATGGTGACTGGTGAGACGTGCAGATTGACAGAGAGAGTATCAGAGAGTACTTCCGGGTGAGCAAGGAGGACTCTGAGAACAGTACTCCCACTGACAGAGGTAGGAAGGGCAGAAGGAAGAACAGCTCTGTGAGGCAAATGAGCATTTCGGACACAATGAGAGTGAGTTGGAAGAAGTTGGAAATTTACATCTCAGGCTGGGCGAGAGATTAAAGCTAGGCATCCAATTTGGAGCCTTCTCTCTGCAAACATAATTTTAAAAAACACCATTAGAAATGTATTTAGAAGGTACAAATCTTGGTCCAGTCATGCTGATTTTCACAAGTATCGATATATCCATCTGTATTCTCCTAATAATAATTTAATTTCTAGTTAAAGCTCCCATAGCCCATGGATTATAGGGAGACTTTAATCAGTGAAGAGTGGAGGGTGTTTGTCCACATAGGTTGACACTGAGACACACACCCCTCCCCCAATCTCTCAGACTGAACTTTTGAACTTCTCCTTGCTGCTTCTGTGCTGCCCTGTGGCCAGGAGAGTTTCTGAAGCATCTAAATGCCTCAGTCCCTTAGTGCAGAAGTCATGACCTCAAAAATCTACAAGAGCCAAGAAGCCGATTGAAATGAGTGAATGCTTCTACAGTGTGTAACAGGGTGTGGTGGTAGCTTATGGAGATTTCAAGCTCCTTATAAGGAGAATACAGAGCCAATCAAGCCAGTAGGTGGCAATCCTAGAACTAAAAATGTATGCAACATTAATTATTATCTCAGAACATTAACCCACTGCATACACTTCCACCCAGAGAGAAAGAAAATGGTCTCTGTTTAGAGCTTTGGAGAACGGTACCAATTACAGAGCGGAAGAATATGAAATGGTAGGTAGAAACAGGAACAGCCAGAGTTAGGAATGAGACTTCAACCATTACAGAAACCACAGCCCAAGGAATTTTCCAAAAGTGGATAGAATGAACTGTATTATCAAAAGGTGCAAAAGCATAGGCAAAAAAAGACAACTGAGGAAAAAAGCCACTCAATAAGCAATGAGAAAGACATTGAATTCTCTTTAGATAACTATTTTGATTCTTTTAGAGTGATAGATGAGATATGAAATTTTAAGAAATTTAGTTATAATTGGATGATGAAAAGGAAAAGGCAATGTGAAAATAATGCTTTTGAGAAATTCAGAAAAAATGAAAAATATAGTCATAATACACATGTATAAAAGGGTAAAAGTAAAGCTCCCTTCCTTCTGGTAAGAATTGGAGAAATTTTTCTTAAAGATATTCTTGATAGAAAATATTGCTAGAAAAATAAATAGAAAATGGCCTTAAAATGATAAATTTTCTCTACAACACAACATGTTTTTGTTATACAAATTAAAAAATAAACAAAATTCATTTTTATTTTATTTTTTTAATTAATTAATTTTATTTTATTTATTTTTGGCTGCAGTGGGTCTTCATTGCTGCACACAGGCTTTCTCTAGTTCCGGCGAGGGGGGGCTGCTCTTTGTTGCCTTGCACAGGCTTCTCATTGCGGTGGCTTCTCTTGTTGTGGAGCATGGGCTCTAGGTGCACAGGCTTCAGTAGTTGTGGCTTCCAGGCTCCACAGCGCAGGCTCAGTAGTCGTGGTTCATGGGCTTAGTTACTCTGTGGCATGTGGGGTCTTTCTGCACCAGGACTCGAAACCATGTCCCCTGCATTTTCAGGCAGATTCTTAACCACTGCACCACCAGGGAAGCCAGCAAAATTCATTTTTAAAAGAAACTATTTTGAAGATTAGTTTTATATAATATACATTTATATAATACATATAATATGATTATTTATTACATATATTTATGTATTATATAATAGACAATTAGCTTTACATTATGTATAAAATATATCTCTTGGATTTAAATAAATTGATTAAATTACTTTCATGAATGTAGTTAAATTAAAAATTTTAAAAGACTAAAAATAGAGAAAAACGACAGTTGAATTAATTCATTTCTATTCAGGCAGTAAGATGCCTTTTTCTTTTTTGGATATTTATGTATATAAAATGAAATAGACTTGTTCTTTAAATTCACATGCCAGGGCATTGGATTCTTCAAGACTATTGTAAATTTATAGAATACAAATTTTTGGCATAAAGAATTAAATAATACATTCAATTTATTTGGAATAAGGTTCTAAAGTGAAGGTAAAGGAATTTATGGTATAAAGACTTAAACAATATATTTAAAATATTTAGACTAAGATTCTGAAGACCCAATTATACTTAGTTAATTTAATTGAAATGATTTAAAATATATTGTTCCATTGCATTGATTGCTAACTTGTAGAGATTTATGTTTATTAAGTTGCAGAATAAATAGGAACAAAAATAAGCAGTACTTGTAATTTTTACCTGTTAATGGCACTAAATTAGCATTAATAAAATACTTCTCATCTCTAAAAGAACAAAATATAATTCTTTTTGAGAATAACTGCTGTTGTGACGAATATTATATCCTTTAAGAGAAGTCTGATGACCAAAAAACAATTTGTTTCTCAAAATGACTTTGACCTCCAATTCTGAAGCTGACAGGGTGACTTTCCTCATGAACAAATATGATACAGAACCTTTTAGAGGGAAGCAAATATTTCAAATACCCAGGTGATCTCTTTTTTTTTTAATCTTAAAAATCAAAGCAGGTAATTTTACCACTGGGAGAAATTAAACCAGATGTAATAGCTATAACTGCTAAGATTTTTGTCCTTAAAGCCTAGAGACAATCAAAGTAAACACAATGACTTTACTCCTCCTTAATATGTTATTTATATACTAGTCTCCTGTTGGGAACTATATATACTTAAAATTATTTTTAGTTACTGATGACAAGTTAAATTCGTTTATTCCTATTTGGAATTTCTAACTTTAGAGATAAAAACATCAAGATTATCATAAATTTACATTTAAAAAATTGGCAAGTACAAAATTTTCCCCTTGAAATGTAATGACAACATTTGAAATTAAAATGTTAACAATAAATTATAAAAGGTATTGAAAAAGTATATTACTATTTTATATTTTAGGCAATAATAAAGGTAGATATAATTAACATTTTGCCTTTGAGAAATTACCCTTAAGTTTTAATAGGGTCCCTGAAACTATTCACAACCACAGACAAAAAACAGGTAATTATAGTGGTATAGAATACACCTCCAATATTATTAATATTTACTTCTAGACTCAGTAGGCATCTACTTATTCATTCAAGAAATGTGTATTAATCAGTATTTTTAATACATAAAAAATAAAGCCCTCTGTAAACCCAGAGGAGTCTTTTTATGTTATAAAAGAATAACTTAACATTCAATTTTAGAGTTTAGAATCCTAGTGCAATATTGAAATAAGATCATTATGAGAAGATATTCTTGGGACTAGCAGTTATTTATTGACATTTGTTCCCAAGTATCTGGTGCTAGATGGTATGACCATTTACAGATAAAATAGGAGTTGATGGGGAAAAAAATATATGTGTACCTCTTTAATGCAGCAGTATGAAAATCCACAAAAGAATAATTCACAAACCTAAATACAAGGAGAGAGGAAGAAAGGGAAGAAAGTTATTTTTTGTTTCCCCTGAGCAAACATGTAATTTCCATGATTTCTTTTTAATGACTGCAGTCTGTGGCCAGTAGGTACTGATTTATGAAAAGCTGTAAAAGATCAGGTGGAACTCTGCAGGACATCGTTTACAGCTGCACGGATTGAAACCTATCTAATTTGTCTAGTAAAAGTGTGAGCTCACGGTGCACATCACCCAGCCTATAAATTTCCCCTTCAGACCCAATGTCTGGGGCTGGGTCTAAAAAAACGCCAATGCCTGCAGCTGCTCAAAAAGCCCACATTCCCCTGGTGTGCATGAAGAGACATCACAGGTTCTTCACAGTGAGAGACAAATTCCTATCCATTGATAAACTCACCAGATGTCCTCTCCGAGGAGGAAAGGAACCAATTTTTATTTGAATTCCCCAGAGAAATCCTGGAAGTGGAAAAATGATACTTTGCAGGGCTGGTTATTCCGAGGTCACTGGCATTAAACTTAGGTCCTTCTTTGTCTTCCTTATACTTTGATCCAAGTAATAAACAGAAAGACTCGGTTGGGGTCACCCTAATCCTTAATCCGCACATCCTGTTTTATTTCAATTTGTTTATACTAATTTTCTCTAAATTCTTGTTGAGTCTGACTACACTGTTGAATTTAAAAATGCAAACCATTTTGAATTGAGAGGGGAAAATTCTGCATTTTGCCATTAGGCATACTTCATAAATATTCTGAATAAATGTCCTGGGGTTTGATTCTTCATACCCACAAACCTATAAATAAAAAAATGTATTGCTATTCATGGGACAGAGAGTCGACAAGAGTCGACATTAGATTCTGTGCTTCAGCTGCTGTAGCAATTCAAGCTGTGGGGTGTGAGTGTGTGTGTATGTGTGTTTGCTCGCATGCCTGTAGATAGTCTAGTACTTTATTGTCTCCTTTCTAGGTCTCACTTCATTTTCCTTATAACATTTTCTCACATCTGATGTAATGCTACTCCTATCAATTTTGTTTACTGATCTTATCCAATGGGTCCAATGTTATATCTAATGTTGGCCAATGACCAAGGCTATGTCATTCATGATGGTCATACAAAACAACCCAAGAATATTGTATACGTTTTGGACCCCGGGTTGTATATCTATATCTGTAATTCCTCAAGTTCTTAGGAAAAAAACATAAGCAAGACATTTTCAATGATTTAAAAAATAAACTTTTTTTTCTTTTTCAGGTAGGTAATTTAAAGAATCATAGATAATTATTTATGTATATGTTCCAGAAGAGAATAACGTATAAAATGCTATATTTATATTTTATGATGTTCTAGGTATTCCTAAAGGAAATAAAATTAATGCTTTGTAAAATAGTACCTAATTTCTGTTTCTTTCTTTCTCTTAGATAACCTGTGAGGATTAGTTAAAACTAAACCGTAACACATAATACAAATTACAAACTCCATAATTTTAATTTTTAATTTATAATTCAAACACTTGAGATAGAGAGGATTGAAGCAGTTGAATTTAGTCTAATGGAAAGAAGTTTGAAAAGTGCTCCACATTCAGCTGTCTCCACTTCACAAATCTTGACAGGGAGGGAACTAGTTATTAATCTATATTCTCCACAGAGCATGCAAATATAGGCAGAACCAAACTGTCATGTTCTCAGTGTTTTCTTAAGCTGAGCACTAAAACTGTGTTAGATTTTCATTTTTATCAAATAAATAGTTAAACTTATTTTTAATTAATTAAAATTTTACTTTTATCAGATAAATTTAATGTCTCCCCATCAAAATCCAAATGAATTTACAATCCTCTCTTGTATTCCCAACAACAGCACACAGGTTCAGGGCATGCTTGTTCAGATTTCAGAATCTTAACCTCACACTTAAAGCGTGTCTTGTATATTAGGGAGTGAGTTGGAGAAATATCATCAATAGTAATTGAAATTCCACATATAAGTGATATCATATGATATTTGTCTTTCTCTGTCTGACTTACTTCACTCAGTATGACAGTCTCTAGGTCCAGCCATGTTGCTGCAAATGGCATTATTTCGTTCTTTTTTATGGCTGAGTAATATTCCATTGTATATATGTACCACATCTTCTTTATCCATTCCTCTGTTGATGTACATTTAGGTTGCTTCCATGTCCTGGTTATTGTAAATAGTGTTGCAATGAACATTGGGGTGCATGTGTCTTTTTTAATTATGGTTTTCTCCAGATATATGCCCAGGAATGGGATTGCTGGATCATATGGTAGCTCTATTTTTAGTTTTTTAAGGAACCTCCATACTGTTTTCCATAATGGCTGTACCAATTTACATTCCCACCAGTGTAGGAGGGTTCCCTTTTCTCCACACCATCTCCAGCATTTATTATTTGTAGGTTTTTTGGTGATGGCCATTCTGACCAGTGTGAGGTGGTAGCTTTGATTTGCATTTCTCTAATAATTAGTGAATCATCTTTTCATGTGCTTTTTGGCCATTTGTATATCACTTATATGTGGAATCTTAAAAAATGGTACAAATGAACTTATTTATAAAACAGAAATAGAGTCACAGATGTAGAAAGCAATCTTATGGTCACCGGGGGCGGGGGGGGGCGGGGCAGAGGAATAAACTGGGAGATTGGGATTGGCATGTATACACTACTATATATAAAATAGATGACTAAGAAGGACCTACTGTATAGCACAGGGAACTCTACTCAATACTCTGTAATGACCTATATGGGAAAAGAATCTAAAAAAGAGTGGATATATGTAAATGTACAACTGATTCACTTTGCTGTACAGCAGAAACTAACACAACATTGTAAATCGACTATACTCCAATAAAAATTTTTAAAAATAGCAATGGAAATCTCCCAATTAAAAATTCCTTTTAAATGTGGGCAGAACTCTGATTTGTCACTTAATTTTAGTTTTAGTTTCCACATATATTATAGGGGCATAGCATCAGTGCCTAACTAATGTAAGGATTAAAGTCCTTCATATCTGTGTGTTATGCTTAATATTGGCATGTTGTAAGTGCTCATAAATGTTCAATATAATCCTTATTGCTGTTGTTGTTGTTACTATTATTATTCATCTCAAAGCAAAGGCCTTTGTAACTACTATTTACTCAAGCTCCCATCCTAAGAGGAAAGAATAAAGTGAAGGACAATCAAGTGTCCACCTGGTGACTGGTTCCAGGCTTATGAGTCAAAGGACAGTCAAAGAGGCCACTGAGAGCTGAAAAGGCAACCCAGGCAGTTTACCAATAGGATGCTTCTCTTGGTTCTTCAGGGATGAAAATATGGTTTCCTCCATTTCTTTTGTTCCTTTGATTCACCAGATCTTGCAGCTGGTCATAGATCTATAGTAAGACCTGTAATTATATAAAGCAATCCTAAAAGTTCTTGTTAATGCTGATTATATTGTGCAATAAAAGTCATAGTCACAATGTCTATCTATCTATCTATCTATCTATCTATCTATCTATCTATCTATCTATCATCTACCTCTGTATATATATTATAAATCTATTTGATGTTGTCATATTTGTGAGAATTTCACTTATTGTTACTCATCTACTTTTTTCTATTCTTTTTGTAATTTTTATTTTTAATGACATTGTGACATTATTTAAGTCCGTGCTGACCTTATGTCCTGCTATAAGTATAGTCCAGGTTTTTCAAACTGTCCCTTAGACAGCAACCTGCACAGTGTCTACAGATGAACATCCAGTAGGCAGGATTTAATGTTGGAAACCAAATCCATCCACCAAAGCAGACAGAGGAGTATTCAGTGTGTTGTGTCAGCTATAACTGTAACCTAAATTATCACCATCTTTGCTAATGGTTAAACAAATTAAATTATAAAAGTATGTATGGATATATTTATGCTTTTCACTGGCAAAGTTTCAGTAATTTAAAAAGCAGTCGTGGGTGCAGAAGGGGAGCACTGAGACAAGATGATTACACAGTATTCTTGTAAGCTGCCAGCTTGAGCAGATGAAGACTTTATGGCAGATAAATTTCACAAATAAACAGGAACGCTACATGAAGTCTGGAAGTTCCTGCTGATGTTGGTGTCGAATTTTGACACGCAGCAACTCTGCTGACTCCTGATCTCTCTCCCATTGGTATTTTCTTTTCTTGCAGGCCATCAAACCTTCTTCTGGACCAAAGCAACGTCGACATTACTACCTTCCGCACGACAGGTGACTGGCTTAACGGTGTCCGGACAGTGCACTGCAAGGAAATCTTCACAGGCGTAGAGTACAGTTCTTGTGACACCATAGCCAAGATTTCCACGGAGTAAGAATAAGTTTTGACTGAACTTTCTAGTGGACATATGTGTTTAGGATTAATGTATTATAAATACTAGATGAATCTCTGAGGTACTTAACTTTCTCCTGTAACCACTGAGCTGTATCCTGGGTCTTTGTCAAGGACACCTTCTAGGTTGAGGTGTGTTGATGTGTCTTCCTCTCTCATGCTAGATCCCCACAATAGGTGTCTTCATTGAACTATGATCTCCTTCAGATAGACCAACAGATACATAGCCACACCCAACCCCAAAGGACCCAAGCCCCTAATTTAAAACATAAGCAGATATGGCATGATGATTTGTATATCCCTGCATTTGTGATTCTCTGTTATTTTTAACAAAGCCTAACCTCTATGGAAATGGAAAATTGAGAACTAAGTGGATAACCTGGTATATAGGGAAACATGCTAAAGTCTAAAAGTAGTTCTCATAGCTATTAAATAAACATACCGTCATCTATTACTGAGTGATCTCATGCTAGAAAATAAAGTTATAAATAGGTTTAAGACATGGTTTTCCTTAAAAAAGCTTATGGTCAGTTTGGAAGAGAGAATATGCATAATTAATATATATTAATTAGTATTAATTTATGATTTCATGTGTTAAAAGCCAGTAATAATCAAGTATAATATGCTATACATCTTAGACAGCGGTCCTGTGGTACAATAGGGATCCTTTGGTAATAGGAATTCTTTGATATGAGAAACCCATGGCCTTAAGGAGAGGGGATTTATAAGGAATCAAGAGAACACAGTGAATAATCCATAAAATTCATCCTCATTCACCAGGTATGCTAATTGGGAACAGGAAGTGAAAAACTGAAAGCCATATTCTTCATCTCTCTGTGAACGAGAGACAATTTACTTCACTTTCCAATGAGACTGCATCATTTTTCTTTTTCTACCAGTGACTTTTTCTGTTTTCCCATGCACATAGCTGAAAATGACTCTCTCAACCCTAGATCATACAACCTTGGTATGCCACTCAACTGACCAGGGTCCAACTCTCTTTCTTCTAAGTCCCCCGTAGAGACATACTGATGGCCTCAGTCTTGCTTATAGACTGGCTTCTCCAAAGTCATGTTTGCCATGAGCTAATCATTTCTATTCAAAGGAGGTAGAGTGAGACAGCATGAACTTGACGCTAGGGATCCTTTTCTGAGGGTAAGATAAAGGACTGCTCCAAAGAAAGAGGTTTTGTGTGGGGCAGATACATCAAAAGTTGTCCACAATTTTGTAGCTTGCAAGGTCTGTTTGGAAACTGTATCCATCTTTGAGTCAAAATCTTCTATCTTTGCTCTTTGTTACATTAAATAAACCCTTTTGTGCTCTCAAGTTCCTTTAAGTCATATCCAATATTTGAATATTTAAATGTTGTTGAATATTTAAGGACTTTCATTGTCATCTTGTCAATCATTTAAACAAAATCACCTTGGAGAGCTATAGATTAGATGTCAAAAAGGGGTGTGTAGTGTAATTAATAGAGATACAAGTGCCTAACAAATAGGTAAAGAAGTTTACCATTTATGGTATAGCATCCCATTCAGAAACACAAACATCACAAAAGGATCTATAGCAAGGGTATATTACTATTGAAGAGGAGAATTTGTTCTTAGAAAATAAACTCACACTAGTCTACTTAATATGTGTTGGCATTCCTGTTTAAAATAGAATGTAGTATCTGTTGAATAGACTTCTGACCCAATCGACAATGTGTTTTGGGTTTCTATGGTAGTTATTTTGATCAGACACCGTCCCAGGATATATTAATGTATTTAAATATTTTTATAAGTTCTTATTTTAGTAATGTAAACAGTTTGGGTTATGATATACAAGAAACCTGCTTCAGAGCACAGAAGCAGAGCAAAGAACAAGCACAAAGTTAAAATTTTCTACACCATTGCCAGATTTTCAAAGGCAAATGTTTATTCTCAATAAAATATCAACACTCAGAGCTTTTAGGTAGTGGAACACTATATTGAAGTGGATGAAGCAGAACATTGTTAATATGATTAACTGCTAGCTCACAATTTTAATATAGACAGACATTCTAATCTATGAATATGGTCAGAAAGCTCTTTGCTTAAAAAGGTAAAGTGGTAGCCTTTGTTACACTTCCAAGTTAGGAATGTATTTGTCTCAACAGTACAGTATTGGATGCTAAGCTCTTTTTGGCTGGTTAGAATATTTTCACTTAATTGTTATGATTATTTAGACAACCTGTGAGTGTACATTCACGAAGAATGAAAACTGATTTTTCCTAAGAGATTCGGCTCTTTTAGGTTTGCCCTTCACACTGAGCCAGATGGTTTCAGATCTATCTGTATTTCAGTGTTCTTTCTTCTGTCCTTTCTCCTCAATTCAGGGACAATGTAGAATTAACATTTACTGACCTAAAACTCCTTGAAAAGGGTTGTTTACTTCTTGGGTCTCTGCAATCTCTACCTCATACCCACCCTTGTTTATATTATAAAAATGAGAATTAAAAAATATTTAATACACTAAAAATTTGGAAAAGTTTAGTGAGGCAAAATTTTCACCTTAAATGCTGTAAAATATTTAACTCGATATTTCATTCTTCCTTTTGCAGTCTTAGGCTTGTTGTTTGAATTTGATTCCTTCCAATCCCTATTTTCTTTGTGTCTTACAGAGTCAATTCAGAAATGATTCCCTTGACCAAATAACTCCAGAGATTCTCCTAGAATAAGACAGAGATACTTTAAAAAGGATATTACATTTGTTTTTTACTATCCAGACTATCAATCATAGGAAAAGGTCAAGAGTTTCATACTCAAATAAATATTAACTTATTTCAATTAGTTTAGGGATCTCATTTTTAGGCCAGCTACTCAAGTCATCTAATTTTCAAATAAATTTTTTTAAAAATGTGCAGTTTTATTCAGTCAACATATTTCTTAAAAATATTATTTCATAGCCTAGGATGGATTTAGGAAGGTTAATGTGAGAAGGAAAGAGAGAATGAGAAAGGGCAAGAGTGACTGTAGAAACTGGAGAGAGAATTAAGTGTGTGGAATGAGTTGGAGGCAGATTAATTGCTACATGTCATTATCCTGCACCCTTGGATGCCGTTTTCAAAGTGTCATCACCTATCCTTTTGCCTTTGAAGTACCGGATAGCTTATTAACCTCTGGTCTCGATCTTGAGCTGCTCTTTAGTCTTGAACTTTTCCACTGCTCTTCTGAATAGGGTAGTCCTAACGAGATAAGCATATGGGGAGTGTTACTGAGACTACAGCAGCTGGATGTTTAGAGAGATTTTGGACTTGGCAGGGTGGTGGGTAGAACACATTTTGGTAGGGGGAAAAGAAGGTAGAGGGTACATAAAAACTCAAGTTAAGGCATAACCTAAAGGGATAGTTACTGTAATTCCCCTTTCCAGTATAATCCTTTGCATCAAATATAAACAAAATTACGTATCTACTTGCTTATGTTGGGTTCCCAGACACTGAATGTGAAACAGTTTTATGCAGAAGATTTCTTCAGGTGCCCTTGGGACATACATCCATAAAGAAGTGATAAGGGGGCCTTGGACTGAAGGAGAAGACTCAGTCCTACCTACTGGAACAAGAGTCCTAGAGCTTGGCTGGCCCTTCAAAGTTGTCCCAAGCTGGTCTGCGAAATTGCAGCATCTGATTTTTTCCAGTGGCCAGGGTATTGGTGCTTCAGTTCCAGAGGGAAAATAAGGGCCAGGCATCATAGCATATATTATTATGTTTAAATTTCTCAATGACCTCAGGAAATTAGTATATTACCTTGGAGTATTTTTTTTTTCTCTGCTTTCCATGATTACATTTTCTTTTTTAAGCTTGTAAAGAAGGGGAAAAGGAAGAGACAGAGAAGAAAATCAGGAAGTTATAAAAAAATATGATATAGAATTCGAAGAAAGATGAGAGAAGAAATACAAAAACAGTGAGGATCTATTGATTTATATACATTTATATCTGTCCTGTTTTCTAGCTCTTAGATTCATAACCTGACTTTGTTATAGTTTGAGGATGAGTAGGGAAATGTTTGTTGTTCATTTTAAAGATAGATCCATGGTATCCTTATAAAAGAATCAAAATCCTGTAGAGCACACATTCTCAAAAGCAGGGGTCAACATAGATAGACTACGTTACTCTAAGCGAAGGTTTCATTATCCACAGTTACACAAAGGGCAGCAAGCTTGATGTCACCACAGCTCCCCACTAGCTTTCCTGGTGAAGCAAGGTAGCTGAAGGCTGATCAGAGAAGACCTCAGGCAAAATACAAGTTGTCCATAGAGAATTTATCAGACCCTTGAATGGCAGCAGGGGGGTAACCTGTAGGGCATCAGGATTTCATCCCCAGCTCAGGTGATAGGAATGCAACTGAGCCTTAATTACTATTATGCAGCAGATGCTTAAATAATGTGTAAATTGCTTCTTAAGTAGTTACCTATTGTCTTCTTGCACACCCTTATTGCTTGGGAACTCTTTTTTTTGAATTTTATTTTACTTTCATATAGCAGGTTCTTATTAGTTATCTATTTTATACAAATTAGTGTATATATGTCAATCCCAATATCCCAATTCATCCCACCACCACCAACACCACCACTCCCCCCACCCCTCGCCACTCCCCGCCCCAGGGAACTCACTTCTTAAGAAATCAATTAGTTCAATTCAGTGAGGTTGAATTCCCAATTTTTCATTCTTTTTTTAATGCTCAATATAAAGGGGCGCCATCTGTGTGTGTGCGTGTATTTGCACGTGTGTACTTTTCCTTCTTTCCACTTTCAGTTTGCCTAGCACTCCTTGCCAAGTGACACTTAATCCTCTATCAACTTCCCCAGATAAACGTATTTTGGACTATCGATTCACTCTTTAGTAAGTACATGTTGAGCCCCGGCTAAATGAGAGTCATTGTTCAGGGTGTGGTTGATAAGCAGAGTACAAAACCGACAAGAATCCCTGTTCACATGGAATTCACCTTCTTGTGGGACAAGATAGAGAGTAAAGAAAATACATCAGGAAAAAAATGGCAATATGCTGGATGATGATAAATGCTTTGGAAGAAAATGAAACAAAAAAGAAAATAGGAAGTGCAGGTATGAGTGCAGAGAGGGTTTACAATATGAAATAGGAGGATCAGGGAAATCTCATAAGAGGGGGATGTTTGAGTAAAGACCTGAAAGAGATGAAATGTATGAATGAATTACTTAAATCAAGAATATTTAATTAATCATTTGCACATGTTTAGCTAAGTCTTTTTCCCCCCTAAATGAAATTCTATATGTTCTTATAATCTTTATTTTAATGCCTGGTTTCTGAGTTTTAGCTATTTTAAATTTAATAATTTTGATAAATGCCTTAAGAGAACTATCCTTGCCATTTTTTCTACTTTGAAAGAACTTTCTGCTTTAAAGAAATTGTTCCAGTTATCTATGGCTGTACAACAAACTGCCTCAAAACTAAAAGGCTAAAACAACAACGATTTTATTGTATACACAATGTCTTGAGTCATGAATTTGGGCAGAGCTCAGGAGGGTGATTCTTCTGCTCTGGTGTTGGTATTGAATTAGGTATTCATCTAACATGCATCTGGTCTAGTCCGGAGGGCTTGAGATGGCTTCACTCTTGTCTGCCTTGGTGCAGAAGCTTCATATAGCTGGGTCTGTAGACCAAGTGCTTACAGATGACCTCTTTGATATCATAGTCTCAAGGTAGTCATACTTCTCACATGGCAGCTCTGGGGCCTAGAGAGGGTGTCTCAGGAGATAAGACGTGGAATCTGTTAGTATCTTAAGATCTGAGTGCAGAAACTGATACAGTGTCACTTCAAACATATTCTGTCAGTCAAAGCAGTCCCCATACTGGCCCAGATTTAAGGGAGACAGGTAATGCCCCACAAGAATGTGTGACCATCTGCATTAGTTTCCTAGGGCTGCCATAACAAATTACCACAAACTTACTGGCCTGAACAACAGAAATTTATTTTTTCACAGTTTAGAAGCCAGAAGTTGGAAATCAAGGTATTGGCTGTGCCATGCTTGCTCCAAAGTCCAAAACAAAGAATCCTTCCTTACTTCTTCCAGTTTCTGGTGGATGCCAGCAAAGTAACTGCAATCTCTGCCTCCATCTTTACATGGTCTTCTTCTCTGTGTCCCTGTGTGTCCTCTGTCTCAAATAAGGATAGTCTCACTGGATTTAGAGTCCATTTGAATCTAGTACGATCTCATCTTGACCCTTCTCTTAATTACATTTGCAAAGACCCTATTTCTCAATAAGGTCACATGGTGAGGTTCCAGATGGACAGAAATTTTGAGGGGAACACTATTCAACCCACTGTACCATCTATATTCTTCCACTAGAGGTAGAATAGTCAGGATATAATACACAAGTGGTGCAAAAATCAGAAAGTTATGTCTAAAGCATTGGGATCTATAATTGCACAAGCTTTGTTAATTGAAAATCTCCTACTTACATACTATCCAGGCAACCATGATTCTCACCAGAAATTTTCTCCTTTTTTTTACAGTGACATGAAAAAAGTTGGTGTCACTGTGGTTGGGCCACAGAAGAAGATCATCAGTAGTATTAAAGCTCTAGAAACACAATCAAAGAATAGTCCAGTCCCAGTGTAAAGTGCTATTTCTGGAAGGAGGTGGTGGCTGTGGAAGATGTGACGTCACGCTGCAGACAGATGTCAACACTGGAAATACTGGTGGACATTCCAAGCCCAATAAGACACTCAGATACGAGTACAAATGCCTTAAAATGGAATTGAAAAGCTCTTTATTTTCCCCTATCATTTAGTGAATGGGTGGGTGGGTATATTTTGTTTTGTAATTGCTTTTTGATATTAGTTGATGGATTAAATCAAAATTCTTCAGCGCAGAATGATGAACTAGCATAGAGCCATTGACCATAAACTATCATAAAAGCAAAACAAATGAAATTACATAATGAACATGGTGGCTCTGTTTACAAATAGCCACAAAAGAAAAGACTTGTGATATTTTTATACACAGAAGAAATCTGTAACAGGTATTTTGTTTCTTTAAAAGCAAGCAAAATAGAGGAATTCATACCTCAAACTATCTGGCCATATTTACTACCTTTTCATTGTATGATTCCCTTTCATCTGTTAAAAGGCATATGGAAATGAAGTTTGTAGTTGTTTTAAGTACTACACGTTTTTAATTGTTAGCTTCCTTAAGTATTACCATGTAAAAAATGTTTTAATTTTGAAGAAAAGTACATATTTATTTTCTTTTGAATTGTTTTTATTGTTTTCTATTTATGCCTTGATGATTTAATTTGGATTTGTGACAGTCAAGTGCCAAATGCTCTCTCAAATTGTCAGCAGTAGGAAACATAGAAAATGATGGGTTTCTTTCCAGATTTTTTAACCATCCACTTATATGTATCTATATCTATATACAAAAAGAAACCAAACCCTTTCCTTATTCATACACTAGCCAAATCTCTCACAGTCTGAATTATTCCATCCATTTTTGTCTCTCCATTTTATAATAAACTGTACACTCCTAATTTAGTGTAATATACTGGATTGTGTGTAATGGATTCTCAATGACATGCCTGCCCTGCTCTGGTGCTTAGGAGACCATCAATTCCTTCCATTAGTAAAAGAGCTACGTTAGAACTCCTGAATAGAGAATAGCTACGCTGGAAAGGATTGGGATCCTATTTAGATTGCTGCATTAATTGGCAATATAGCCTATAAGCTGAAGCATGAGTCAAAAAATCACTTGCTGACTGGCTTTGAAATGCCACTTAATATCTTTGCTTAAACTTGTTGAGCTATTTATAGAGAATGGTGATAACTAAACTACTCATCTGCCTCACTGGGGTTTTGTTAAATTCATTAAACATTGTCATCATCAATAGCAAGTATTATTATCTTTAAGAGTCTCTGCTGAAATGCACCTATTGTAGTTTTGGTGTATATCTTAGAAGCACTGAACTTCTTGACACTTATTGAACATATAATTTTCAAAAGAGCTGGTTGTCTAGCAAGACTCAAAATCTGGAAAGATCTCTTATTGCAGGAACTTACACTTACTATTCCATAAAGGTCAAATATGAGCATACTCATTAATATTTGAAATATATACCTGGTGGAGATCTAGACATAATATATTGTGAAGCAACATTTTAGCTATATCTATATTCTTTCTAATGCTGATATGGTCATGTTATTGGAATAAGAAATGCATATGTCACAAAATAGAATGGATAAAACAATGCCGCAACCTTTATGTTCTTATGCAAAATGGAACACTAACACAGCTTACAGTCACAGATCAAAATTCACAAGTGCTAATCTATTGTAAATTTAGTGTAATAAGGCTTAGGTTGTGTTCCTCATATATGAAATTGTATCTCAAATTTCTGCAATATTCCTTATAGTCAAATCATCCTACCAGAATTATGTATTGGGTGTATAAGAGCATGAACCTTTTAAAAAGATATATGTGATTATGAAATTAATTACAAATTTCACTTAAGCCTGCTAGAAGCAGCTAAAAAAACATTTTTAAGCAAACATTTTGTGTTGTGGAATGTTAGATTGAGATCTGAATCTGGTTTCAATCTCATTTTTTTTCCAGACTAGCATTTACTTTCTTAGGTACTTGTCTGTGCATACGCAACAAAATCTGTGCATTTCATGAACTAATAGAAGTTGAGGATTGTTGAATCTATTTCACTTATTTTGGCTGTGGTTTCCATTTGAAAGTTGAGATTGTATACGCAGTATATTGCTCTTCATTGTTTCACTATTTTTCTATCTGACCTCTTATAAATTTACTTTACACAATCCTTACCCTGTACATATGTAAACATAACAGTGTACGATTCTTAACCGTGGAGTAGAGGTACTAGAATGCTAACGGCCATCTCTTTGTACAGAAACTGCATTGGCTTTCAATAAACATGAAACCACAACTCCTTCGCAACGTCATGTACCATATTATCTGTTTTATATCTTAAATTTGTTTTACGTATATTATTTATTTTTGGTTACTTGCCCACTTTAAGCTGTACTAAGTATCAAATAAGCCATGTATAAATGTGATATGATTGGCAATATATATGTACTTTAAATTTGTATCTTCAAAACATTACTCATTTAGTTTATGTTGTACAATGTAGATGGCCTCTTACTAATGTAAAATGATTTGTAGTGGAAACATTTATATTTTTATAATAAACATAACGAAAATATTTTTTACAGATTGGAATAAAGAAGTGGTCTTTGAACCTTTTTTAAATATTATAAAAATATGTGCTTATTTAAACAGCAAAATAATGAAATGTATGTAAGTCAAGAAGAATGTGCTGTTTCTTTTTTCTCCATTAGTGAGGAAGGATTGGTGTTACGTTATCCACATTTTTTTAGTTTAAATCTCATTAGCAATCAGCTAGAAAAATAATCAGTAAATATTATCTTTATGGTTAAAAAACACAACTGTATTAGGTAGTTCTCTTTCAATTGCAAGTGATGAAAAACAAATAAATAACTTAAAGAAAATAAGGAAATTTTCAGCCCACATGACTGAAAAGTCTGGAGATAAACTTCCTAGCTGAGAAATCAGGAACAGATGGTTCCAGGCATGTCTTATTCTTTTTCTTTTTAACTGATCCTATTTTTTCTCTCAACTGGGTTAATTTGCAAACTACAGTTGATCCTTGAAAAACTTGGGTTTGAACTGCGTGGGCTTGCTTATCACAAATTTTTTTCAATAAATACGTACAGTACTACATGATCTGTGGTTGGTTGAATCCACAGATGTGGAACCATGGATATGGAGGGCTATCTATGGGACTAGAGCATCCTCGCATTTTGATATACACCATGGGGGATCCTAGAACCAATTCTCTTGGATACCGAGGCATGACTGTATATCTTTTTTTTTTTTAACATCTTTATTGGAGCATAATTGCTTTACAGTGTTGTGTTGGTTTCTGCTGTATAACAAAGTGAATCAGCTATATCCCCATATCCCTTCCCTCTTGCATCTCCCTCCCACCCTCCCTACCCTACCCCTATATGTGGACACAAAGCACCGAGCTGATCTCCCTGTGCCATGCAGCTGCTTCCCACTAGCTATCTATTTTACATTTGGTAGTGTATATAAGTCAATGCTACTCTCTTGCTTCATCCCAGCTTACCCTTCTCCCTCCTTGTGTCCTCAAGTCCATTCTCTATGTCTGTGTTTTTATTCCTGTCCTGCCCCTAGGTTCATCAGAACCTTTTTTTTTTTTTTTTTAGATTCCATATATATGTGTTAGCATACAGTATTTGTTTTCTAGTTAATATAATTCTACATTATAATTCTTGTGAGATAATTACTGTCCCTCAGTTGTTCCAGTAGAAGTCATGGAGCCTTGCTTGGCTCACAAGCCCTGTCGGAATCACTTTGGACAGGAAAATGAATGACTTAGTTTGGTAGTTCTTAGTCCTGAGCCTGCCTTTGGAGATAGTGGGTGGGATCATGTGGAATTGATCCACAGGGATCAGAGGTGTCAGAGAGGTTTAAGTCCAAAAGAAAGTCAGAATATCTTTTATGAAAAAAGAAGGAAAGAATTCTGAATGGGCCAGATAAAACAAAAATTAAAAACAACCAATGAACTGAAACTTCAAATAATATTCTAAGAAACACTTGATACTTTGTATAAAGTAGGTCCCTAGTCATTTGCAACCTATTTAAAGAAAATGATTATATACGAAAACCATTGCTAACTCACAATATGAGGCAAGATGAGTGATCAAGATTTCCATAGAGGTGAAGTCACAAAATAGATCAAATTTGAGTTTTCCCTGAAGGAGAAATATCATTCGATCATGTTGAGTGCAGTAGAGAATAACTTGTAAGCAGGAGATAAAGGGAGCAGGCAAAGAAGAATATATTTATTCATTCAATAACTATGTTTTAAGCACTATTATGAGACAGGTGTTTTGCTTTCACCGTTTACAAGTTACTCCATTAAATTTTGCAACAATCCTGTGAATAGATTTAGCCACTTTTAATAGATGAGGCAATCAAGGCTCAGAATGTCCAGGTCACCTTCCCAAGGTAAACCTAGTAAATAGATAAACAGATATTTCAAACTAGAATCCTCTTTTTCTGTGTTCTTTCCATAATATAATTGCTACTGTAATCCCCAAAATGCTCTGGGGACAGTGAAAAAAAAGCTATTCTGATCCTTTTTACTCTCTTACTATGTACAAATAACGCCAACATGCGTACTAAAAACTACCCTTCTTAACGGCTCTAGGTTAAGTAGACTATATGATGTTAGGAATCTGTATTAGTGTTGTAGGCATGAAGCTATTCACTTACTCTAGGATGGTGGTAATAGAATATAGAGAACAGGATGCATACAAAGACACAGAAAGAAAGGAGAATTAACAGAATTTACCAATTTGACATGAGAGTTGTTCCAGAGGTAAGAATCAAAGTGAATCATAAAATGTCTGGAATGTTTGTGAAAATGATGGCACTATTGTTAGAAGTAGGGAATAAGGAGAGGTTAGTTTGACATTATGAGTCTGCTAAATTTATGTTGCTAGCCAAACTTTAATAAGTTCACAAGTGTTGAATAAATGAGTCTGAAGCTTTAGAAAAAAGAATTCAAAGGAAAAAGGTGTCTCTGATACTATGTAGAGGTCTATATATCTTTTTGTGGTATGTATACATGTATCTTTATCTTGGACCACCTTTTTTAGGTTAATGTTAGCTGCTATAATAAATCTCCAAGTGTCAACAGTTTAAATTATGAAAAATACAATTTTATCTCTATTATTTCTTAAAAATTTTTATTTATTGGAGTACAGTTGATTGACAATATTGTGTTAGTTTCAGGGGTACAGCAGAGTGGTTCAATTATACATATACACATATCTACTCTTTTTCAAATTATTTTCCTATTTAGGTTATTACAGAGTATTGAACAGAGTTCCCTGTGCTATACAGTAGGACCTTGTTAGTTATCTATTTTAAACATAGTAGGGTGTACATGTCAGTCCCAAACTCCCAATCTATCCCTCCCCCCAACCCTTCCCCCCAGGTAACCGTAAGTTCATTCTCTAAGTCTGTGAGTCTGTTTCTGTTTTGTAAATTAGCTCGTTTGTATCAGTTTTTTTAGATTCCACATACAAGCAATATCATATGATATTTGTCTTTCTCTGTCTGACTCACTTTATTCAGCCATTAAAAAGAATTAAATAATGCCATTTGCAGCAACATGGATGGACCTGTAGATTATCATACTAAAAAAATACAATTTTAGACACAGAATAACCCAAAGTAGTCGTTTTCCAGGTGGCCACACTCTCTCCATCTTGTGGAGTGTAAAGCCTTGGAATCCTTTGCTTCCAGCCAGTAAAGAGGAAGGGAGGATTGTCTGTGGCAGATGTCATGAGCCCTGCTTGTGAGTGGCACACATCACTACCTCTCTCCACGGACTAGAACGCAATCATACCACTGTACTTGACTGAAAGAGAGTGTGGGGCAAGTAGTGTGCTCACATAGAAAAGGAAAGCGCTTTTGGAATCCATATAGCCGTCTCCGCCACAAGTCCTTCTACTCACGTATATAATGTGTTAGAGGCAAAAGGCTATGATTGAAACATCAGTCTCTTGCTAAAGCCACCCATTTCTTCTCTACTGGCAACCACTTTGAACTCTTTTTTCTCATTACTTGAATCCAATATATATTAGTGGTAACTGTGTCTGCTATGGGCATTCACTGTTCAGATCTCATATCAAGAGAGAATTTATTAGAAAGAGAGCAATTAGCTGACAAACTCAAACTGTTGTGTTTTCAAACTCCCCAGCCTAGTTTCCACCAGGTCGTGAAGCGTGGTGAGAGTACTAGTTCCAGGCCATTTCTTCTCAAGCAACAGACTCCTTCAACAAGCAAGCTTGAATCTCAGGCTGCAGTCATCCCGGCTGAGGTGCTCTCGGAGCTGCACTGCAGTTTGAGCTTCCTATCCTATCCCCATCCTTTGCTCTTTCTTCTCGTAGGTGTCAGACCTGTATTTCAATCTGTAAGCTCTCCAAGCCTTCTTTTCTCCCCTGTCCCAATCCTTCACCGGCATGCCCACCAAAAAGTTTCTTGCAGGTCTAATTCCTTCTTGGTGTCTGCTTCTTTACGTCCCACCACAGCCTCTGTTGGGCCCCCATTACCTGTCTAGATTACTGAAGGAATCTCTTAAGTAATTAATCTGACTCCAGCCCTGATATCTCCAATATCAGTCAGACTAATATACTGAAGCAAATTTAGTTTTGTAGTTTCTCCTCAGGAGACTTGCAAATGCAAATGCCTCAGGGGCCTGGCAGGTTATGTAAATGAGTGAAGCAAGTGGAGAGCGTGGTGACCGGTAAAAGCACCCTTCGTTCCTCCAGAAGCAGCTTCTCCGCAATAAGGCTACAAGAATCCAGTGCTAATTCCTGATCTTTCAAGAGAATTTCTGATCTGAGTTTTTGTGAGAATTTTTTATATATTTTAAATGTGATCACCCATCTAATAATGAGGAAGACACAGCTAAGTGCTGAACTTAGCCTGCAGCTGTCAACTTATCATTTCTAGAACACAGAATACTCTTTAGTATTGGTACATAAGACCTGCCTGGGATAAAACCCTACTTCTCTCTATATTCTCCAGTCTGTCCACTATCTCTTCATACTGTATACAACTGTGCTGAACCACTTGCGGTTCTCTGAATATGCCACATGTTTTTTGTTTCTTTTTTATGCATCAGAGCCTTTGAACTTTCTGTTCATTTGTCCAGAATCACAGAGCCAATCTCTATTCATTCTTCAGGTCTCCTTATCTTCCCAGCACTGGGTTAGGTGTCCTTTATGTGTGTGTGTGTGTGTGTGTGTGTGTGTGTGTGTGTGTGTGTGTGTGTGTATGCAGCAAAAGAACCCTGTGATTGAGCCTGCACAGCACTTACCATCTTATACTGAAGTTGCCTCTTCTTTATGCCCCATCCCCGCTCCTGGATGAGGGTTTCTTGAACAAGAACTATGTGTTGTAAATCACTGTGTCCCCTTGCCCATTGCAATGCCTTATATAAAATAAGCATTCAAAATTGTTTGATTTAAAGTATTAAAACTATTTTTGATAATATAATAAAGAGGGATGTCCCTGAAGATTTTTTGTTCTTATAAGAAAAAGTATAAATTTTCTTCAGGTCAATAAAAAGTAGTTAATGTTCCAGTTGTGTATCTTGGATCATTAAACATACTGATTTCTCCTAGAACTGGTTCATTTTCATAGAATTTTGTGGACTCCTTTCATAGGTCTCAGTGCTCTCATTTTTCTTAGTACAGTTAAGTTGTTTAAGTATACCCTTGAACCAGAGCTTAGCTATAAAAATTTAACAAGGTAAATGCCAAAGCTATTCTGATCCTTTCTACTCTCTTCCTATGTACAAATAACGCCAACATGCGTACTAAGAACTACCCTTCTTATAGGGCATCTGGGATTCACATTCTCTTGACCCAGGGGATCTAGACACAATTCAGGAAAATAAGTGGTAGAGTTAAATACACTATAAAACAAAGATTTTGGAGTTTACAGAAGTCCTCACCCTGAAATTCTCTGGGAAAACCCAGTTACAAGTTGATGGAGAATAGTCATAATTAAATCAAATTTTCCCACTAAGTGGGCTATTTTCTTTCTTCTTTTGAACAAAGATAATTTTCCACTTAAACTAGAATTAATAAAAGTGACAACAGTAATGATAACAACAAATAAGAATTTTAAACCAGATTCATAATTTCTATTACATATATGTACATATATATGTACTATTAGGTTTTCCTCTTCCAAATGCTATTATCAATTAAGCATTATTGTGTTCTAAGCACTTAGTATATATTATTTTATTTAATTTTCCCCAACAGTCCTGTGATATGAGTGTGTTATTATCTACTTTATAGGTTGAGGCTTAGAGTAGTTAATAATCATACAAGTTTGTAAAGCTATCAAGTAGAACTGAAGTCAAAATCAACTCTAAGACCCTTATTCTGAATGACTACACTTTATTACCTGTCAGTATAATATTACTAATGAGGATAAAAATCTGAAGAACAATTATGAAATGCATGCTGGATTTAAGATCTTGCATAGTCTCCCTCTTGCCACTTTTCAATGTGCATGATGTTACTCAGTGACTCTCTAGCAGAACACATTTCTGCAGAATCCTTTGATTCTTACTACTGTGGTAGAGGAAGGAACAGGCAGTTACCCTTGATTTCACTTCTGTGAACTCCATTTCAAGAGTATAAGATTTGTCTGACATATGGTGAACCCTTCAAGCAAACATACTGCCTTGAACATTCAACAAATAATCTAATTTGGAAAAACCAAATACCACAAGGAAAAAGTAGTACTCTTGTGCTATTTTCTGACAGATTTCCACACCAATGATTTATGGAAGTGTGTTAAGTTTGGGGTTCTTATCTGAAGCCAAGAAAAAAGCCCTTACATTTTTGAAGCCCATCACCCTCAATGATGGAAGCCAAAACCTTGGAATGTTTGCTAAAATCAAGGATGAGAGAACACAGAATGTCATGTACTATCAAGAACTTATTGACTTTCATATGGTTCTCATTTATTCTCATACATGGCAAATCAAAAGCCTTGGGGGGAAGCCAATACAAATTGTTATAGATAACACTATCTGAATTTAACTGCCATAGGTATGCTTTATATAGTAAACATATATTTCATATCAGCAACTCAGCAACACAAATATAGAAAAAGACCATAGTCAAAATTCATTTGGATACTCTCCTTCAGAGAATGCTCAATTTGCCAATATTATTATTTATCTTGGGCTAGAGAGCCCTTAATATTCAATTTGTTCCATGTTTCTGACTCTAGAGATCATATATATACATTCATACTCTATGAAATATTGACATCATGTTACAATGATATCTTAGGGTAATAAAATCATTTCAGCACATGAATGTTTAGTATTTGCTTCCAGAATCAAATAGATTAAATTGTTCATAGTTTCAGTTTCAGAGACATTTTACAAATAGGATGTTTTTCTTTTGTTTAATTGGCTACAGTTCAGTTTGAGGCATCATTTGATCATGGAAGCCTCCAGCATGACACATAATATTTAGTGTAATAGTGGTGGATCATTTATCAAATGCCTAATACAGTGTCAGGCACACAATAGATAAGTAGGTACACAGTAAGTATTTATTGAATTAATTTAAAAAATATTATTGGAGGACAAATGAGTAATATTACCTTTTTCAACTAATATGGCATGGATCTTGTGAATAATATACAATTTAGTTCCACTTAGATAAATGTTTCTCTCAAATATTTAGAGAGAGTGTTTTGTAAAGGCAAGTCTAATCTTACGTATAACCTGGTTCATGGCCTGATCCATAAAATAAACTGCTTACTGTTTATTGAATGATAAATATTTTAATGCAATATCACTATGGGTAACAAAAGAATCTTATTATATCACCCTGCTGTGAAGGAAGGGATCATATATATATGACTTACTAATATTTAAAGGATTAGTAAATGCCAAAGCCAAGAATAATATTAAAATTTTTTGAGAAATTCTTTTCTTCTAAAACAGCATGTACCTAAGAAATCAAGAAATATTAAAGCAAAGTGTTTTTATTTGTTTGTTTTTAAGGAAAGTTTCAGTTACTATGGTTACAGCATTTCATTTAGTGGCTTAAAACATTAAATCTCTAAAAGTCATTTATCTCAAGTTTTCTGTGGGTCAGGAATTCACACATGGCATAGAGCAGAGAGACAAGTTGTCTGGGCCTCAGATAGAAGACTCAAAGACTGGGGGTTGAAATCATCCAAAGGCTCATTCACTCATGTCTATTTATTAATATTGGCTGTCATTTGGGGACATAGCTGAGCTATTGGCTGGAACACTCACACATGGCCTGTCTTTGTGGCCTGGGCTGCTTCATAACACCATGGCTAGTTCCAAGTACAAGCATCCTAAGGGAGGGGATGGAGAAAGAAACCTATCAAGAATTGTGAAGAGTCTGAGGTTTTACCCTTCTTACAAGCCAACTGGTTAGCCTGTCACACTTTCACAGATACTGATGGAAGACATGAGGTTTCTGGGTTGGAGACAATGGATAATTCTAGTGATAGCAGTAGACAGAGTGTCATCATTTTCACATACTGGTTTCCCAAGCCCTGATTTCCACAGAGAGGACAAAGAGAGCCAGGTCATACCTGCATATGCAGTGGGTTGTGTTGAAGGTAAGGAAACCTGTGTTTAAGGAAACAGTTTTTTAAAATGGGCTGCAAGCAAACCTGCCTAACATTTGTCTCAATGGGAGATAGTCTTATCATGCTGCAGAGTAGAGATCAACTCCCTTGTCCTCTGCCCTCCCTTGGTTAAGAATGACTATATAGAAAGATTGGGATGTAAGTATCTTCAAGGATATAAAATAATTAAATGTTGCTTCTTAAGTAAATATTGCATCTTGTGTGAAAATGCATATAAAATATGGTGAAATTTGATAGGATTTTTAATGTTTTTTTACTAAATCTATAGATAATTTGTAGAATTGATATCTTTACTATCTTGAGTTTTCCAATCTTTGAGCATGGTATGTTTATTTATTTAAGTTTTCTTTGATGTCTTTCATCAGTATTTTGTAATTTTCATCATTGAGAACCTCCAAAGGTTTTGTTTAATTTATACCTAAGTATTTCACTTTCTTTGGCACAAATATAAATGATAGTTTGATTTTAACTCATTTCCACATGTTAATTATTGGTTTCTAGAAAATCATTATTTTTTTGTTTTGATTTTATATCTTGCTACCTTGTTGAATTCATTTAATACTGCTAAGTTTTAACTTTTTACATATGCTTTGGACTTTTCTATGTAGATAATCATGTCATCTAAAAATAGTAACAATTTTATATCTTCCTCTCCAATCTATATGTCCTTAATTTCTTTTCCTTCCTTATTTTTCTTGCTACAACTTCTAGTACTATGTCAACTAAGAGTGGTGAGTAAGCATCCTTGCCTTATTCCCAGTCTTAGGGATAAAGTATTCAGTCTTTCATTATAAGTATGATGTTAGCTGTAAAATTTTTTGTGGTGCTTTTTATCAAGTTGAGGAACTTCTCCTCTACTCTTAGTTTTCTGAGTTTTTTTCATAAAGAGGTGTTAGAATTTTTCAAATGTTGTTTTTCTTCTCAGTTGGTAGGATCATGTGATTTTCTTCTTTAGCCTGTTTATAGATGATTTTACTGATTGATTTTTGAATATTGAACCAGCTTTGCATACCTTAAACAAATCTCTCTTGTTCATGGGATATAATTATTTAATACATTGCTGGATTCAACAGTAAGGTTTTGTCAAGAATTTTGCATCTGAGTTCACGAGAGACATGTAGATGTACTTTCCTTTCTTTCGCTTCTTTATCTTTTCTCTAATTTTTTTGTTGGGCTTTTGGTGTCAGGCTTCATAAAATAAGTTGAAGATTATTTCTTCCTCTTTTATTTCTAGAAAAGATTGTATAAAATCATATTAATTCATCTTTAAGTGTTCATATAATTCTCCAGTGAAATTATTTAGGCCTGGAAATTTATTTCTCAGCAGATCTTAAATTATTAATTCAATTTATTTAATGGTTGTGGGACTACTCAGTTTATCTACCTCACTTTTGTTGAGCTTTGGTAATTTGCAGTCTTTGAGAAATGTACCCACTTTAATGAGTTGTCACATTTATGAATGTAGTTTGTAGTATTCTCTTGTTTCTAATAAATATGGGGTCTGGGATACTAGTTGTTTTATTACTAACATGTATGATTTGCATCTTTACTATTTTCATTTTCATTAGTCTTTCTAGAAGTTTAACATGTTTATTGCTTTTTTGGGGAAGAACCATCTTTTGTGTCATTGATTGTCTCTATTGTTTTTTATTTTGATTTTCATTGGTATTTTCCCTCTTTATTATTTCTTTCCTCCTACTTTCTTTGGATTTTTTTTTTTTTTTTTTTTTGCTCTTCTTTTTCTAGTTTCTTGAACTAAGAACTTAATTAATTTGAAGTCTTTCCTTCCCTTTAAGATAAAAATATGGTTCTATAAACTTTTCTTTTATCATTACTTTAGGCACATCTCATTAATATTGATATGTTTTATTTTACTTTTCGTTCAATTCCATGTATATGTTATTTCCTTTGAGACTTACTCTTTTAACCATGAATTATTTAAAAGTATGTTGTTTAATTTTCAAATGATTTTCCTGCTGTCTTTCTGCCATTGATTTCTTATTTGATTCTATAATAATTAAAGAATATACACTATATGATTTATATTCTTTTAAATTTGTTGAGGTTTCTTTCATGACCCAAGGTATGGTCTGTCTTGGTAAATGGTCCATGGACACTTCAATAGAATGTTGTCATTGGGTGGAGTATTTTTTATCACTGTGTATTAGATCTTGTTGGTTATTAGTGTTTTTCAGATATTCTATATTATTGCTCAATTTTGTCTATTTCTCTTTACATTGCCTAGAGTGGGGTTTTGAAGTCCCCAACTATAATCAAGAATTTTCTTATTTCTTCTTTCAGTTCTATCCATTTTTGCTCCATGTATTGAGAAGTTCTGTTGTTGGTGCAGGCACATTTAGGATAATTACGTCTCCTTGGTAAATTGATCCTTTTATTATCAAGCAATACCTTTCTTTTTCCCTACTAATTTCCTTTGTTCTGAAGTCACTTTATCTGGTAAAAAATTAGTTACTCTTGTTTTTTAAAATTAATTTTTGTGTAATATATTTTTTTAAATCGTTTTATTAATAGCATATCTGTGTCATTATATTTGAAGTAAATTTTTTGTAAACTCCATATAGTTGGGTCTTCATTTAGTATCCACTTTGCCAATCTCTGTCTTTTAATTGGTGTATTTAGATGACTTATTTGTAAATTAATTATATTGTGACTTAAGTCTACCAATTTACTATTTTTTTCTGTGTTTTCTCACTGTTCTAATTCTGCTCTTTCTCTTTTCTTGCCTTCTTGTAACTTAATATTTTATTTAGAATTACGTTTTGGGTTTTTTTAATGTTTTTGAGTATAACACTGTATAATTTTCTTAGTAGTTGCTCAAAGTAGTATAATAAACATTTGTAACTGAATATTTATATAAATTCTGATAATGTTTAGGTGAACAAATGTATCTTTTTTTTACCTATATGAAATGAAAATTGGTCTAGATGTTTTCTGTAGGTCCTTCATATTCTCACATTCTTTAGTATGTGATAAATATTCAGTATTTTAGTATAATGTATAATTCAGTATTATACATTTATTATCATTTGAAAGTTATAGTGCTACATATGAAAAAAAACCCTGTATGTCCTTGCTACATGTACTGATTTTTTAAGTGAAAAAGAATGAATATATATGTATGTATATATGTATGTATATCAGGTAAAATAATTTTTGAGATGGTCATATATTTCTATAGGAATTAATATTAAAGGTGATTTATTATTCATGCTACTGAGCAGAGTTTTTGGAACTGGCCTGTCCAGAGTATAAGGAGTTAATTGAAAACAGTTCAGGCTCCTCTTGACTGGTTGTAATAATTCTGGATTATTTGACACATGGGAGGAATTCTGCTAATACTTTCCTTTTTCAAAAAAAGCATCTTCATTTAATTTTTGTATTTTTTATATTTTTACTATATTAATAAAGGTATCAATGGCTTCAAATTTTGTAAAAACCACTGCTGTAATGTAAGCTCACATCTGTGATTTGTTTACTTGGTTGTAGATCACTGAACAACTGAGACAATAAAAACAAAAGCATGAAATTAGCTGAGTTATCTATCAGTACTAACAGAAGACAAAAAGTCCATGCATTTAAGCAACAAATACTGTGTTTTTTGCCTGTTTACTTGTTTTAGGATACCTACTCTGTGTCAGGCATGATTTCAGGCCCTTGGATATGTTGGTGAAGTAGAAAGGAAAAGAATGTAGTGAAGATGAATGTTGAAGCTAATGTTGAAGCCAAAAAAAAGTTAGTCCTTTTTGACTCTTGTAGAGTTCAGATGCTAAGACGATTTGCTCTTCCCACAATCCATGTATCATTAAATAAACCCACATTCATTGAGTAAACTGCATTTTTCTTACTTTTCTACATTCTGAAATGGTCTAAAGGGCACCCTTAGTTATTGCACCTCTGGAGGATTGGGTAAAAGATTTATTTATATGTTCCCAGGTATTCTGAACACTAAAGAGCTTTTTAAAAGTGACTACTTTGAATGGATAAGTGAATAAACATGAATATCATCAGATATTATATGTCACTGTAAGTACTTCCTGTTATGCTTGTTAAAAAGTACTGTGGTGGAAAGGAATCAGGATTTAGAGTCAAACAAACCTGAGTTCAAGACCCTTAGGTATTTTTATTAGATCAACTCAGTGCTGGCTGAATTCTAGAGATTCAATTTATTCACCATGTATATAAAATAATTATATCAAGCTAATAGAGTTGGAAAAATAAAATGGAATATTATAGGTAAGGTGTTTTCCTTAGTTTACCTACTCAAAAAGCACTTTTCTTTTCCCTATTTACTTACTTTGGTCCAGTGAAAAGCCTGGTTTTAGGATTTATGTTCACCAAAATTGAACTCTGCAGGAAGTGAGCACAAAAGGTAAATTTGGGAAAGACATTTGGGAACCATTGTTAAATGTTTGGTCAACTCTGATAATAACTTTTTACATTAAAACTGATCAATAATTATTTTCAAAATACAGAACAAGCTTTCTCCTATTTCTCATTGTTAATAAAATGACTTTTGTTTTTGACATTTGAAGTATGTAATAATAAAAAGTATATAAGGTAGAAAGCTTCCTTCAGTGAAATAGAATATTTTGACTTTCTAGGGAAGCTAATTTTCAGTCCCAACTTAAATAATACAAAATTCAATTTCCGTTTCCTGGTATTAAATTATAGGCCATATATTCCTGGTTTACAGTGAACTACATACACTTAGAGACCTGGAAATGTTGTTTAAAATGAGGAGATATTAAGTGTGGTAAATGGCCACTCCATGAGCATAGTTTCCTGCTATGTAGGACACATAAATTATTAGATTTAGTCTGAAATGGTTGAAAATGTTTCCAACATCTTTTAACAATTAAAAGAAAAAATGTGAGGCTCTGAGAAGATCTGATTCATTCAGCAAATTTGTATTCTGATTAAAAGAACTATTTGATCTTACAGAGTAAGTGCATGGAAAAAAGTTGGCCAGCTGTTTGATTCAGTGTGGTTGTTAGAGAAGAAAATATGGCTCTTATGCAGGGTTTTAGCCTGTGTAGCTTTGTGATTGTATTTGTTTACCCATGGTGGAAATCTCTTTATTAAATTGTGGGCAAAAGGCACTTTTATTGGTTTTCTTAACAGTAACTGCTGATTTCAGGAAGCATTAGATTAAAATGTTAGATGCAGATCTCTGGAGTTGATCTCATAACAGAGCTAGAGTACATTGACTTGATACTTGATAGACATGGGCAGAAGACAGATGGTTTCCTAAAGGCCTGAATGCAATTTCTTCTTTTTGTTCTAAAATGAATTTTAACAATTTTTTTCTACCCTTAGTAAAGATATGGGCACATACATCAAAAGATGAGGTTTGAAAAGCCTCCTCTTTAGTTTTATGAGTATGTGGCAACTGAAATTTACATGGTTATAAAACACTGCTTAAAAATAAAAAACTCAGTCCTGTCTGTACAGATGTGCCATTGTTAGCTGATCTGCTCTCATTAGCTGTTACACTATCAACACTATTATCAAAATGACACTGATCTTGTGCTGTTTCCTCTTCTCCACTGCTAGCTGTGTATTCCTCTTGTTCCTGGGCCAGTTCAGCCATACATCTTGTGTACTGAACCATATGGAGCATGTTTTTGTATGAACTCTCATGATTAAGGACATCTGTCTCAGCCCCTATTTTTGCCTTCAAGGGATCTTTGCATCACTTAATGATATAGCTAATAGTATGTTTTTTATCATGAAGTTGGCCATACACAGTTTTACTGGGGTTCCACTGTTTTCCTTCCTAATAAAAACACATGGATGAGTCTGTGTTTTACCTTTCTCTCTCTTTTCTTGTTTATCACTTTTCTTCCTCTCTCCTTCCCTTCCTCTTTCCTATTTCTATTCATATTCACTGGGTGTCAGCCATACACAGGGCCTATAATATTCCAAATTGCAGGTTTTCAATACTGTAAAGATTGTCTGCAATTTCTAAATGCAATTCACTTTTGTATTCAATTACGTGTTTTGGTTATAATTTGTATTCCCTGAATTGTATGTGTTACTTTTCCAAATATTTTATTATAAGTAATATGATTCAGATTCAAATCTCTTAGATTTATCTGAGAATATTCCTAATGAATCTATCCAAAATGTCCACATGCCTCATAAGTTAACAACACAAAATGTTGATAGTTCTCTATCAAAATTCTAGTTCTTCCTACTTTAGAGATGTTCATCATAAGTTAATCGTAAGTATATATGATAAGCATTTAATCAAAATCAAATTTCAATCACTTCTAAACAGATATAGTAACATTAAATAGATAGGAAGGACAATGATAATATTGAAACTCTCACAAACACTAAGAAATAAATTTAAAATATGCGAAGTTATTGAATCAATTACATTGTATATTGTTGATTTCACTTTATAATTTGTAAAAGATACCCTTTTTTTGTTGATGCAAAGATAAACTTTACTGGAAAAATTCCTGAATAATGAAAATGTCTGAGTTAATGTAAACTACATTCCAAACTTCAGTCTTCGTTTGTTTTTCTCACGGGTAAATTGTCACTAGTCTCATTTATTTCTAAATGCAGTGTTCAACTATGTTTCCAAATTATTCCAAACAGTAGAGTTGAATATATTTAGACGGTCTAAGTGAAAGCATATTGACTAGTGAGTTGGAAATATGGATATTTATTTACTCTTCCTAGTGCTCGTATTTACCCTTCAAAATACATCATATTTGCTCAACAGAAATATTATTGAGTATCTATGGGTGTCCAGGTACTGTGTGTAATACACTACAGATACAGAGAGTCCCTGCTCTGGTGGAAGAGTCTACTTTTTTAGGTACTGACAATTTGAGCGGAAGATATAGAAACAATAATGACAGACTCTTCTCAAGAGTTTAGATTCATAAATAGAGCAAAGGCCAAAATTGGTACATTTAAATCACTGATGTGAAGATATTGATATTCCCCAAATGCAAACATAGTTCTGCACTGTGACTTGTTTTTATATCTCATAGATGAGATATAATTTACATACTATAAAATTCACCCATTTTAAGTGTACAGTTTTGATGATTTTTAGTAAATTTTTATAATCGTGCTATTATCCAGTTTTTAGAATACTTTCCTCGCTTCAGAAATTTCCCTTGTACCCTTTTGCAGTTCCCAACTCCCAATCCCAAACCCAAGCAAATACTGTGCTGCGTTCTATCTCTATAGATTCTCCTTTTTAAGAAATTGCATTAAAATGCAATGATACAGGGCTTCCCTGGTAGCGCAGTGGTTAAGAATCCTCCTGCCAATGCAGGAGACATGGGTTCGAGCCCTGGTCCGGGAAGATCCCACATGCTGCGGAGCAACTAAGCCCGTGTGCCACAACAACTGAGCCTGCGCTCTAGAGCCCGCGAGCCACAACTACTGAGCCCGTGTGCCTAGAGCCCGTGCTCCACAACAAGAGAAGCCACTGCAATGAGAAGCCCGTGCACCGCAATGAAAAGTAGCCCTGCTCGCCACAACTAGAGAAAGCCCACGCTCAGCAATGAAGACCCAAAGCAGCCAAAAGAAATAAATAAATAAAGTACTCTGCCCATTTGAAAAAAAAAAATGCAATGATACATAATGTAGTCTATAACATATTTTCGCTTGTCATAAATTTTTAAATGTTTCTCGGCTTTCCTTTTACTATGAAAACTACATTTTGAAATGTGGAAGATGCCTTTTGACTAAGAACTTTCAGGGTACAAATGTCAGCTTGTTCAAGAAAGCCATCTATTTTTAGAGAAGAAACAAATGGAGATGTAGGTGTGAGGGACATTTTGACTTTCATTCTAAAACCCTGAATGTCCTGTTTTCCTCTTCATTTGTTTGGTCTGGTGGGTTTTTACCTTGTTCCTTTATCTGCTCTGTGTTTCTCTGTCTTCTCATTTTGCTTAACTTACTGTGTTTGGGGTCTCCTTTTTGCAGGCTGCAGATTCGTAGTTCCTGTTGTTTTTGGTGTCTGCCTCCAGTGGCTAAGGTTGGTTCAGTGGGTTGTGTAGGTTTCCTGGTGGAGGGGACTGGTGCCTGTGTTCTGGTGGATGAGACTGGATCTTGTCTTTCTGGTGGGCGGGACTGCATCTGGTGATGTGTTTTGGGGTGTCTGTGACCTTAGTATGATTTTAGGCAGCCTCTCTGATAATGGGTGGGGTTGTGTTCCTGTCTTGCTAGTTGTTTGGCATAGGGTGTCCAGCACTGTAGCTTGCTGGTAGTTGAGTGGAGCTGGGTCTTAGTGTTGAGATGGAGATCTCTGGGAGAGCTTTCGCCGTTTGATATTACATGGGGCTGGGAGGTCTCTGGTGGACCAATGTCCTGAACTCGGCTCTCCCACCTAAGCGGCTCAGACCTGACACCTAGCCGGAGCACCAAGACCCTGTCAGCCACACGCTCAGGTACGTGGGGAGTTTCTTGCCTTTTGGGAAGTCTGAGGTCTTCTCCCAGCATTCAGTAGGTGTTCTGTAGCGGTTGTTCCACATGTAGATGTATTTCTGATGTATCTGGGGGGAGGAAGGTGATCTCCACATCTTACTCCTCCGCCATTTTGAAACTATCCCCCCCCTCTTATTCTTAAAAATTTCCCCTCATAATGAATTGCAAATCACAGGAAATTTCTACTCTAAAATTTTAAAAATCTACATTCTACCTGAAAAAGGAGTCATTTTTGCTGACCTCTCTCTCTGCCTTCCCAAAAACAATGTTTATGCCACTTTGCTGTTTATGCCACTTTGTTGTGCCAACTGATATAACTTCTATTTTGTTGGTAGGTTATAGTATTGTTGTTTTGCATTTTTTGAAGAACAGAAAAACTAACAGATGAATTAGTTTATTTCACACTTACCACTCTTCAATTATTAAAAATTTTAAAGCATAAATGCATTGAAAATACATTCAAATGCAGTCTGAAACTCTGTTGGGAAGTACAGCTTTTAGAAGAAAATTTCCAATCCTGCTTACTGGAAATTTTTAGCAATAAGTAATACCTTAATGTGTTTCCATCTGCAAGATTTTCACACACTTTTTATCAGGTACTAGAAAAACACTGAATGTTAATGTCCTCAATTTTTGCTGAATTGTTGTACTATATAACTCCTTTCGCATTAAATATTTCACCCACTTAACTTCACCAGAAGTAGTGTTTTCACAATGCATGATAATGACAAAGACAGAATGACAGGAAGAGAGAAAATTTCATCAGTTTCTGAGTCAAAAGAAAAAAAAAGAAAACCTCTTCTTTTTCCTATGTGTCACCTTTTTCATTTCAATAAAGAAAAATTAATACATTTGCAAAACACTTTTTGAAATGTACTTAAATTCTTCATATCCAACTTAAATCAGAAATCTTATGTGTGAAAGTCTTCATGTGTGAGTGTCTATATGAGTGTTATGGTAGAAAAGACACATATCACGGGAGATAACATATCATTGACTCATTCTTAAAAACTTGCTGTCAGAAATATGCTTATTGATGCCAGCAATTGAATAATTGTATTAATAACTAATACTCATAACATTTTGTGCCTGAATTTTTCTTTTAAAATTCTCTCTCATTAAAAAAAAAATTCTCTCTCATTGTTTTCATTCTTTTCCTTTCTTTCATGTTTTGAATAGGAGTTTGGAGTTAGGTCATGTGATCACATTATTAAGTCTATCATTCAAAACCTTCATCAGGAGATTGGAAATTAAAAATGACTTGTGCATGGATGTGATGCCAGAGACGAAAACATAAGACAAGGGGGTGTTTCTAAATGTCTTCCAATAACAGAAAACACGGAAGTTATTTGGGATCTTAGAAGATGGTTGAGGAAAAAGTGAAACCTGAAACTAAGGAAACAAAAGTTCAGACAAGATAATCCCAGCATCAGAGAGAGCATTTGTCATTGTCAGAACTCCAAAGAGTAATAAAGCTTTAATCCATTTCATGGACCCCAGGCCTCATGGTCTAGTAATTCTTATGTCACCAAACCATCTTATGATCTGTATGAAATTACAGTGTGTCACCACTCTACATCTGCAATCTTAATGTTTCCGTCCTTTGATTGCATGACAAGAAAACTCTTGAACCAGAGCACTCCACTTCACAGGAATTGGATAGAACCAGATGCTCATAATTTTGGAGTTTTATAAGGGCTTTTTAGTTCCAGAATCCCTGTCTGACCTGTGTCCATTTTCAGAATTCTTCAGGAAAAATCTTTGGTTGTCTTTTAGCACCGTAAACATTTTTTAAAATACTGAGAAAGATTTCCAAAGCTACATATGACTCACTTTCTTCCTCTTATTTCTTCAACTGTGTAACAGCTATGGAATCTAAAAAGTGACCATTTAACTGATTTCAAAACATAACTTCTTGATGGTTTCATCACCCCCCCCAAAGAAGCATTATTGTCTAGAATTAATATTTACCAAAATTGATGTCCTAATGGATTATGTGTGTGGTTTTTTAAAAATTTTTTTATTGTGAAACATCAAAAGGGATTGTTGACTTTTTACTTGGCATGAGCAAACTAAAGGGAGTTTAGAAATGTAATCAATGGAAAAATAAATTTCAAATTATACCCAACTCTTTAAAATTCTTTGTACCTATTTTTCTATCCTGGAAATTACAAACTTTTGCAAAACTCTCTGACAGCCTTATGAACGGTCAATGATATTTTATTTGGCATCAATTTCCCTCCCACATACTGTTTAACACACTGTTCCATTAAAACAGAACTGGTATCTGAACAACTGCTCATGATAAGAGCTATGCAGTTTATATGTTTTGTCTAGTATTTTCCTGTAGAAAATTTTGTAATCTAAATGTGTTAGAAATCAAAGCAGGTTCATCAGGAAGTCTCTATGCAAAAAAAGAAAATTGAACTCTTATAGTCATTTACCTGTGCTGCCCTTAGTAAATGGTTTTACGTGCCAATTTGTGCTTTCATTTTTTTTTTTCTACTGCAGATAAATAGTAGTTATCACATCAAGTTGAGTTATAGTTTATTCATTTCCAAGGATCACAATAACTGTGCATTGCTAATAATTATTCCTACAAATTACATATATTTAAATAAAAACACAAAGAGCTCCTGGGGTGGGGGAAAGATACCCATTTGCACAAAATGCTTTGCTTTGGGAAAAGCAGTAGTGGTATTGTGACTAACTGAATTTGGAAAATATTATATGCTCTATACCTCCTATTGGTGAATCTCTATGCTTGTATCCTTATTAAAGTCTCTGAAAGTGCAGCTCTGAGACATCTGTTTAACTGTGCTCATTCTACATCATTCAAATTTATTTGACCACAGAACACTTTTCACTAGGTATCTGTTTTGCAGAATACATGCTGGGAAACTATTCTGTACTGCACTGAATCATAGCACAACATTTTGTACCAACACAGGCTAAAATGATTTTGTGTTGTTTTGTGTTTTTTTAAGTTTAAAAATTTCGTGGCAAAATATATCAGGCACGCTGATTATCAAGAAACTTTTCATCTATTAGTGTGTGCAAGTTGTGTCTCTTCAGAACTACTGATTCAGCAGAGTTTAATCAATGGGGATAGAATTAAATACTCATACTTCCCAGGATCCAGCTGGTATAGAACACAATTTTTATTTCACCAAACCTAAATTAATTTAGTATTGTGTGCCTTTTTTATGTCTGTTATATAATACAAAATGAACTTCTCTGAGAATATGAATTATCTCAGATCTGGTTGCTATTATGAAACCCTTCATAGCTTCATACCAGGTAAGTGTGAGGCCACCTTGCAAACAACAACAGAAAACAAATATTCTGTTTTCATCTGATGAAAACGTATAATTATTAAACTTGAAAAATAACTCTCTTCCAATTGAGGGATACTCAGTTTTCTTTAGAGTGAATCACTTTACCCTGAAATAATGCCCAAAGACATTAAGAGCAGACCAACCCAAACAGAAGTGCTTGCAAAGGTACTGAGATATAAATCATCATGGGGCAAAACTGACCTGGTGGCAGTGCCAGGATGAAGTTTCTTTGATAGTTTAAAGTTTCTCATGCACTGCTATAAAATATGAGATGTGATACCCCTTATGTCAGTGAAATTTTGATTTGCTTACCTTTCTTTACATTGCTCCAGTATTGATCCAACGTCTCTTTGATGGCTTAGTTAGTTTGATGTGGCTAAACATGTGAATGGTAAATGTTCTGATGTCCCAGGAGGTCTGAAGGAAGGGGGAAAAAGGAGCTGTAGGGATCAATGCTGTTTGGGCCAGGATTTGCCTCAGTTTCACTTCCAGAATAGTAGAGAGAGAATTAGCAACATTCCTTCTGCAGCTGTCAGCAGGTCATGGTGCTTTCTTGGTCAATGATTAGACCTGCAGCTGTAGCAGCCACCTGGCTCCCCTTGGGGAACTGGGTTGTATCTCAGGGTGTGAGACACAGAAGGAATGGAATCTGAAGGTTTCTGATCACTGTTTAAATACAGCCACTCAGTGCTGGTTCTTTGGCTGCCAACATATACTATGTTTAGCATCATGATTTTTGACAGAAAATGGAAATGTAAACTATGACACATGAAATTGAAGGCAGTGACATATTCCAGAATCGATTTGAGGGAAAAGCATCTTCATATACACAAATTCTCCCCTAAGACACTATCTTTATCTATTACTTTTAACCTTACCCTGACCTCTTTTTAAAATCCTGTTGCCACTAACTAAAGCAATGAGGTCACCTCAACTCTTCCTTGACAGCTTCCTGCTAACAGTTTAGATTCTTAAATAGTTCTGCATGTTTCTCTAGGCTGTTTCAGCCAGACCAGCCAGTCACCCTGAGATTTGCAATATAGATGCCATATTAAGGCTCCTTATGGCTAGAAAAATGACATGTGGTACTTACAAAGTTGAACTGAAATGTGTCTATTTTTGTCACAATGTTTGGCAAAATTACAACCGAACATCTTCAAAGAGAGTTTAGTGATTACAAACAGTCTCCAACCAGGAGCATAGTCAGTGATAGAAGTAAAACTGCTTGAATGAAGGAAAGATGTGAGAATGTTAATTTATATCTACATTATCAGAGCTGGCTGTGAAAATGTTTTCATACAAGGCATTTTATCAAGAATAACACATGGTATAAAGTGAAGACCAGTGTTTGTTTTTCACTGAGGCTAATTCTAGCTCATTTTTAATGTGTATCTTCAGGCAACAAACGGGGTACAGCTGGCTGGTGACCTCTTGGAGAAATATACTGAACAGGATTCTTCATTTGTCTAATATAAGAGTGTATTACACAGGACTAGGGAAAATTTATCATCATGACAGGAAAAGATAAAGCATCTAATAACTGAGTGATACCATATGTATAATCTTTCAAAAATATTTAGGACTTCTGCCCTATATAATAGCTATCTCAGTTTTATCTGTAACCGCTCTTTTTGGTACCTTATTGTTGAAATCAACAATATAAATTCAATGACTTTCTGAACTTCTGCTAGTGAAGACCTGATTGATGGTTCTAAGAGGGAATAGGTATGAACAGGCAGGAGCTGAACCTTTATTTTCAAGTAGCATCAAGCCAGACACGAATCAGTCAAATCAGAACTCGCAGCTATACAGACAGGAAGCTGTTTGTGGATAACAGGATGCTTCCACATATCATTTTTATCTTATATCAGGAGATGTAGGTGATTCCAGTCATCCTTGAATAAAACTGTACAGAATGAAATATTTATCACTTTGTTTCAAAACGAATTAACCTTTCAAAAATACTTAAACTCTATCAAATATAAATTTTCCCTGATGCATGTGTAAGGGAAATAAGATTTCCCAGACATGAAAGTGTGAATAAATAAATAGAGCATTCTTTAAATGTCTTATAGGATACCACCTTGACTCATTCCTACCAGAAATAAATATTTGCTGGGTCTCTAATGCCATAACTTCAAGTCCAAGAAGCACTTGAAACAACTATTCAGACTTTGTCTTTTGGGAGCTTTAAGTGTCAGACTAGAGCTCTGAAACTCAAGTGACCATCGTGATTATCTAGGGACTTACCTCTGAGTCATGAGAAATAAGTTCTCAACAGCAGAGTTTTGTTTTGCCAGAATAAAAGATGAAGAGTTAATACATAATATTTCCATGAGTGTTCTAGTTTGGAATGTTATTTGATTAAACTATTCAGGTTTAGAAATAAGTTTTCATAACCTCACAAGGTCTGATCGTTTATAAGGGTTTTTTTTTTTTTAGAGTCTGTAGTCACATACCAATAAAATTAATTTTTTCTTGTAGGAACATTGACTAAGTAAAATGATAGGGCTGGTTTATGTGTGGGTGAGCTTCTTCCTTTTAAGTTGCAGCTGTTACTAGTACAAAACTGCCTCTGACACGGAAACATGGATGTCTACCCAAAACAGGGCTGCATGCTGCCACTTGTGGATGTGTCCTAGAGGAGGTTATGAAAAAGGATTCTCAAGGCCCACAATTCTTATTTTAGTAAATTCTTTCATCTGTTATATTTTGCAGTTTAAATCAGAAGGTGCTGTTGCTTGTCTAAGACAAAATGATGCATTATGTTAAGGGGAGAAATCCACACAGTAACAGGGATACAGTAAAAGCACAGGCTTCCATTTAATAACTGAGGGATACCACATGTAGAATCCCGCAGGCTTACAAAACTGTGTGGGTGGAATCAGGCCTTTCCCTGGATGTGGAGACCTGTTTACAGATGTACTCCAGTAGAATGGGAAATATCGCTGGGCTTGATCAAAACACCATTTGGGGGTCGCGGCTGTTACTATGGAGGGTGTGGCAGGCCCAGGAGTTTCCATAAAACTCGGGATCGGGCCTGGGCGTGGAAGCGAGGACTTATTCCCGGAGCGACGGCCCTTACTGGCGCACGGCTCTCTGTGAGCTGCTCGGCGTCCCCTCCACGGCCACGCAGGCGCAGATCAAGGCAGCTGACCACCGGCAGCGCTTCCTCTACCACCCGGACCGCAACCTGGGGAGCGCCGAGGCTGCCGAGCGCTTCACGCGCGTCTCCCAGGCCTACGTGGCGCTGGGCAGTACCACCCAGCGTCACAGGTAGGACCGCGGCCTGCTCAGCGACGAGGACCTGCGCGGCCCCGGGGTCCGGTCCTCCAAGACGCCCGCCGCCGACCGCGACTCGCCCCGCACCCAGCCGCCCTCCTCTCGGACCCAGGGCCGCGCTCAGGCCTCGTCGGGAGCCAACCGCACCATGTTCGACTTTGACGCCTTCTACCAGGCGCACTACGGCGAGCGGCGCCTGAGGGCCCGGCGGGAGCCCCTTCACCAGCAGCAGGAGGGCCGGGTCAAGAAGGGCTTACGCTGGGACGAGAGCCGAGACACGGCTTTCGTCTTGGTTCTGCTCACAGTCTTCATCGTCATGGGCTTTGGTTTTTAATCGGAGAGTGGAGGGAAGGAGAGCAGCCCGCCGCCCCCAAGAATTGGCCTTTCCTGTCACCTTGAACCCGTTGCCTTCCATTGTCTACCGTTGTCTACCTCTGCTGGGGTCCGAAGGAACTGCTCTCCCTTCCCCTTCCCCACCCGGCCAGCTTAGCAGTTGACCTGCACATCCCTACCGCTCTGGTCCAGAAAAGGAGGCTTTTCCATGCCCGAGAGAAAGGCCCCCAATGAGGAGTCCCGAAAGCCCTAGAGGGAGGGGTTTTCTGGAGGCCCTGGGGTGCCTGCTTCCAGATGTTGTCAATTTCTGGAACACTTGCTGTGGCTTTCCTGTAAAGCTCCGAGCACGACTCGTCTGCTCCTGCCCCACGTGTGTAGCGTGCAGCTCCTCTGTAACCTTGAAACGTGCAATGTGACTAATTGTGACTGCCAAAAGAAAAATTCTGGGGTTATAAGACACTTGTCTTTCTGTGAGTTCCCCAAGCCACAGGTGAGACGCAGTGTAGGGTAAGGATGTGATCTGTGGGAACGTGGCCATTCTTTGGTGGTCAGACCCCACTCCGCCCTCTGTTGGCGGTGAGTGTGAGTGGGAAAGAAAGCAAGGTCATGAGCCTAAGGAATGAGCCTTCCTGTGCCCATGCTTATCTAATGTACGACCTCGGAGAAGTTACTCTGTGGGCGTGATGGCAGAGGAGCAAAACGTTGGCTCTCTTTCGGTCTGTCACACTTGATTACCCATGTTCTAATAGGCTCAGTGATTAAAGTATGATGCCGGGGACTTACCTGGCGGTCCAGTGGTTAAGACTCTGCGCTTCCACTTCAGGGGACGCAGGTTCCATCCCTGGTTGGAGAACTAAGATCCCACATGCTGCAGCGGCGAGGAAAAAAAAAAAAAAAAAAAAAAAAAAAAAAAATATATATATATATATATATATATATATATATATAGTGCCAGTAGAGTCAGGTTTGTCCTTGGGACTGTGTGCCTGGCACCTGGTCATCCCTTGACCAGCCAGCCCCATTGCTAACTGTGCAGCTCCTCCCTTCCCAAAAATAGAGCAACAAACTGGGAGTGTGAGTCGCCTGAGTGTGGCCCAGCCTCCTGTTTCACTGGCAGTGCTTATTGCAGGCCCTACAAGCCAAGTCCTTGAAACATGGCTACTTGAGGCTGTGGGAATTGGGGGAGTTTGAGTAGACTGGACTGTTAAGTGACAGGAGGCACAGGATGGAAACACGCTTCCTTATTCAGAGCTGGCTGAGGGTTTTTTGGGGGGGGGGTTTCCCCTCTTTTCCTGATTGGTGCAGTGGGTTATCACTTGGCCAGAGCTGTGGTAATCCAGTTCTCTTAACCATGAATCACTGCACATGGGGTGTGGCTTAGCTGTGAGATGGTAGGTACTCAGTGTGTATGCACTGTTGAGCGTAAAGCTGTGGGGTAGGAAAACCTTTGCAGGAGATCTTCTACAAGGGTAAGGGCCTAAGTAGGTGCTAAACAAAGCCAGAGGTGCTTTGCAATAGTAACACCAGTTCCTGCACTCAATCTTTTGTGTGCGATCCTTGGATAAATTGGGATAAACCCATAGCTAGTGCAACTTGGTCTTGGGAACCATTCTGTTTCTCTCGCCTTGGAGGTTGGGGGCAAATTCTTAGTCATGGCTTTGCAGTGACCATATGATTCAGTAGTAAAGATTTAAGCCCACTCTGGTTCAGATATGCTGGGCTCACGGAACCTTGGTTTGGGGGAAAGGGCATATGTACTTTAAAAAAGAACATTTAATGTTATTATGTTTCATATTTGGAAAACAAGAGGGAAAGTCTGTTCTTTTCAAAACACAAACTACAGGAAGTGAAGTTTAGTAAAATGTACAGAGGCTGGTGATTCTCAACCAAGGAGTTGGGGCATAACAGAGTGTCCTTGGGGCAAGATTCTATCAAAGTTTCGATCAAATGGGGTTGGGGTTCTTTTGGATTTTGCTTGTAAAAGCACTAGTGGTCTGTGATATCTGGGATCTTTCTCATGGGCTCTTTGACATAGATCTCTCAAGTTTGTTTTCTCTCAGTGAAGATCACAGCCAGGAACATTCCCTTGGGCCCCAGAACATGGAGGTAGACCAAGAAGGTTTGCGGTGGTGGGGTCCAGACTCTGTGAAACTTCTGGAACATTCCATGCAACTCCAAACAGCGTAGTCAATAAAATTTATTAAGCATCCAAAAAAAAAAAAAGACCATTTGGGAAAGGCTGACCAACTTGGATGGGCTTTTAATCTTCAGTTTACAAACTATATTAGTATCAAGTTTGTTTTTCCTATTTCTTCATTGGAAAGTTGATTTAATTATTACATTGCCATTTTGCACTTCACTTGGACTGTGTACCCTTTGTGAATAAATGTGCATTTTATTAAGTTTTAACATATTACAGGATTTATGTTGAGTTTTAGAAAATGTTATAGAAAAATTGGCCAAGTAAAACAATTATCAGGTCATCATTGCAAAGCACAAGATGGTCATGCAAATAATGTCTCATAGGTGATGGTCAATGCACTTAGCTTCAGTCTTCCCTAGACCACAACCAGGTGTCTTCCTGTTTGAGAGGGGAGGGCATTGGACATCTGATTCGTCCCCCACAGTCCTTGGAAGGGGGCTCATGAAAATTGCTTGGAAAGGCTGTGTGACGGGATCCCCATGCTGGTTCAGGGTATGTTTTTCTTTTGGTTGATTTTGGGGTTTTTTGTTGTTGTTGTTTTTCATATGAAATATTGAAAAGAAATTGTTAGAAATGTCCATCAATTTATAGTGTACACCATTCTATAACAATTCAGTACACATACTTGTCTTATCCCAGACTTACAAGAGTGTTTTTAAGGACTTCCACAGAAGAGGATTCCAGTTTTCATAAGCAATTTATTTTACTATTCATCTTCATGAAGCTCATGATACTATCTGACATACAGTATTTAAGACAAAAATTATTTCCACATCCTTGAGATGTAACCTGGGTGATAATGAGGAATTATTTATATATACTCCTATAAAAATGGATGAATTTTAAAATGATTTTTAAGAACTCATTTAGCTTTCAGCTACCCAAGTTAAATAACCCTAGTCACTTTAGGATCCTCATTTTAAAAATAATTAATTTTAATTAAAAGTCTAACAATACACTTTTTTATAATGTGAAATTAAAAGCATTACATATAAGGTTAATATCTGCTTTGTTCATCACCCCCAGTCTCCCAGAGGTAGCCTTTCTCAGGATTCATGTATATCTACATAGCCCTAGAAGGTATATATGTATGTGTGTATATATATATGTGTGTGTTTTATATATATATATATAAATCTCATATATATATATATGAGATTTTTGTCAGTTGTTGAGTATAACTACTCAAGTATTCATTCCAGAACTGGGAAATAATCCCAGAATGAGTTCAGGGATCTGCTGGACCCACTGTGACATGGACCTCAGTCCAAACTCCATTGATCACTTGACCTCCACAAACAAACCCCTACTCTGACTGGTGGACCAGAGTGATGTTTTGGGTCTGTAAGAATTAGTATCAAGTCAGAGCTGATGCATAGTAATCCTTGAAAAGTTTGATTGTTTCCCTTCCCCAATGCAGTCATCCTGGTAAAAGGCCATAGGTCCTTTCAGGAAGGCTGGAGAAAGATTAGCAGTATAAATTTTTGTCATTGTAGCAGGGTACTTCCTCAAGGAGACCCAGACCTGCTTCATTCAAGGGGTTCTGAATCTGTGGCTATTCACTTATAGCAACTATCTAATTTTCTTAGGCTAAAATATGAAGATTTATCCTATTATTTTTTTAAAGATTTATTATTTATTTACTTATTTACTTATTTATATTTATTTTTGGCTGCGTCAGGTCTTAGTTGCGGCAGGTGGGATCTTCGTTGAGGCATGTGGGATCTTTCCTTGTGGCATGCAGTCTTCTCTCTAGATGTGGCATGTGGGTTTTTCTCTCTCTAGTTGTGGTGCCTCGGCTCCAGAGTGTGTGGGCTCTGTAGTTTGCGGTACACAGGCTCTCTAGTTGAGGCTCGTGAGCTCAGTAGTTGTGTTCCGAGGGCTTAGTTGCGGAACACAACTAAGGGCAGATTCTTTACCACTGGACCACCAGGAAAGTCCCTATCCTATTATTTTTTAACTGTTCTGTAGTATTAAATAGCCATTCCCCTCGTAACAAACATTTTTATTATTCCCAAGGTTTTTAATGCTCTTATAATGTACAATAATGCACATTTCCTCTTGAACATATGCAAGTGTTCCTCTTGGTTAAAGCCTAGGAAATAAAATATTGAAACATAGGAAAAATATGTGTATATATATATATATATATATATATTTCCAATATTGCATCCAAATTGCATCACCACCAGCACTCTAGAAAACCATTTTCTTACCATTCTTGGCAATGTGATGTTCACTGTTCATGGAAAGAGCTAGTCCTCCCAAATTCACAAGTATACACCTTCAAGTTTGAGAAAGGAGGGTCATTTGGTGTACATTTGTTTCGCTACCCTCTCTGTCCTTAGAAAGGGGCTCAAGAAGATTCCTTGGAATGACTGTGTGTTAGGCATTCCCAAAGCATCCTCAGGTTTGGTGATTCACTAGAAGGCCTCAGGGGATTTTAAAAAGTTGTCACACTCATAATTATGATTTATGACAGTGAAAGGATACAGATTAAAATCAGCTAATGGGTAAGTTGCATGAGGCGATCAAGGCAGGAGAATCAAGACAGAAGCTTTCAGGTGTCCTTTCCCAGTGGAGTCACATGGACATGCTTAATTCTCCCAGCAATGATCTGTGACAACACACACGAAGTGTTGCCAACCATGGAAGCTCAGTAGAGTCTTGGTGTTTAGGTTTTGTCCTGAGAGTCAGTCATGTAGACATGCAGCATCTACATGGGCTGACCTTAGCTACTCAGATGCCAGTCACAGAGACAAAAGCATGCATTCACCATAAATCACATTGCTAGCATAAATTATCTAAACGTAGTTGTACCTAGAATCTCAATGCCTCTAGGCATAAAAAAACACTCTTATCAGGTAGACTGTTCCAAGGACTCAACACTCACCTCTCAGGAGCCAGCCAACAGCCAGTCCTGAAGACATTCTTTCTTGGGAATGTGCAGATTTGAGCAACACAGGTCTGCTGAGTTAACCCTTTCCTGCAGAGTCTTACATCTACTTCCAAAAGTGGACATCACAGTAGTTATCTTACTTGCTGGCCTGCACTTATTTATATCACTAGAGCAGATAAAGTCTTGAGCAGAGAGACTGGATAGTGGTATGGCCACACATCACACTCTCTAGCTCCCAATTCCTGGGATGTATAAAAACTGAAGTCTACTTGTGCTTGTCCTACATTGGAGCCACAGTGAAAGGTGAGATTAGATGCAGTGGGCTTTTTGAGGAATGCCAAGCTGTCTTCCAAAGGAATTACGATATTTAAAATCCCCACAAATAATATATGAGGGTTCCAATTTCTCCAGATCCTCACTAACCCTCTTTATTATAGCCATTCTAGTGGATGTGAATGGTCACATTGTGTTTTTGATTTGCATTCCCTAACGAAGAATGATGTTGAGCAACTTTTCCCATGCTTGTTAGCATTTGAATATCTTCTTTGAAGAAATGTCTATTCAAATATTTACCCACTTTTAAATTGGGTTAATATCTATATCTTTTTATTGTTGAGTTGTAAGAATTCTTTATACATCCTGTATTACAGTCTCTTCTCAGATATTTGATTTACTGTCTGTCCTCAGTTCAATTACGGGGCAGAGAACTCCCAAAGAGGCTTCCATTTGACTCTAGTGAGATACAGAATTGATTCTTACTGTCCACCCCCAAAAAGATTATGATGAAAAGAGAATTAAACTAGGAGCCAGAACACCTGATTAGCCTCCTATTTTTATCAGAAATGTTGTGAGACATTGGGCAAGCTCCATTTTAATCTCTTTGAATACTGCAGCCATGTAAAATGAGGGGGTTGAAATAGATATCTCTAAGGTCTACTCCATATCTAGAATTCTATGATATTATGTTGATTAGAGTCAAAGTATTTAAGTGTTCCTTGATAGCTTAAAACTGGAAGTTTAACCTTCAAACTAGAAACACATCTGATGTTGAAATTAGCTGATTTATTTTGAGAGAGCTTAGCTTTGATCTAATGCATAGATTTAGAACATCATGATGTGCTTTAAACACAATTTAAACATACAATGACAGTCTAAAGAGAGAATTACTGTAACATCCAAATTTTTAAAAAGAGCTTATATTGCAATTGTATCTTTAATTAGCCTGAGTTTCAAGTAAAGTCCTTGCAAAAAATAGACTGCCATTTGTTTGCTTTGTTCCAAGCAGCCTCTACACAGAGCTTCAACTAACAGTTGTAATAGAGTATAGGTAAAACTTTAATTTATAAAAAACATTTTTATTAATATTTATTGCAACTCATTATTAAACATTGATTTAAATGATTTAAAACTAAATTTAAAATTTTTGGTTTGCTTTAATAATAACTGGATAAAAACATAATCTGAAAGATTTTTTTAACTTTTTATTTTATATTGGAGTACAGTTGATAAAAAATGTTGTGTTAGTTTCAGGTACAGAGCAAAGTGATTCAGTTATACATATACATGTATCTATTCTTTTTCAAATTCTTTTCCCAAATAGGTTGTTACAGAATATTGAGCAGAGTTCCCTGTGCTATACAGTAGATCCTTGTTGGTTTTCCATTTTAAATATAACAGTCAATCCCAAACTCCCTAAGATTTTTTTATTTAAAATTATGATGGAAATCAATATAAATGCAAGGTTCACTAACCAAAAATTGGACTCATTTTCAATGTGGATTACATTTCTCTATTTTGTGGTGGCAAGCTTCCCATTAGTTTATATTTTAATTAATTTTTTCCTCGTGTTATGTTTCTGTGGATGTTGTGTTTAAATTGTTTATATCTTGCACTCAACTTTAGTCAAGCTGACAAAAAAAAGGAATATACCCAATAACCACTTGAAAACATTGATCTAAGGGTTAGAATTTAAAAGATTGTTTAAAATGGTGGTTCCAAGACCTCAATCTGATTCACTCAATATAAAGTCTATATGAAAGTAAAAAATAAATGAGATGTGAGAAGCAATCAGCAATTAGCAATAAAGTTGACAAGCAAACATTCAAAAATTTTAAAAAAGAGATGTGTCTGCTTTCTGAGTTTAATTTGGCCTAGTTTAGGGCAGTTACAGAGGAATTTGTTGAAATATTAATTTTATGAACTGGTAGGAACCTCCTAATTTCTCTTTCAATTTCTCATTTCTCTTTTTTATTATTATTGTTTTCATCTTTAACGATGAAGAATTTTTGAAGAAGTTGATGTACCAGTGAAGTATATGACTAGGTTCCTGCATCCAAAGTGCTTAAGATCCACATGGAAACTCAGAATGTTTACCAAAAAAAAAAAAAAAAGATTAAAAAAAGAAATATACTCATTCCTCCTGTAGTGAACATCATAAAAATAGAGTTTCAGTTATGCAAATAGCATAGTCAGACACTAATGAGTAAATTACAGATCTTTTCTGTAAGTAAAAAGGTACAGATATTTGAAATACTTTTTTTAAATATTGAGAAAATAAATAATGTTAGAACAGTTTTCTTGAATACAGTTTTGCATATTTTTAGTTGAAAGAAATGAGGTCGAAAAGAAACAAATTTAGGAAGGTGAGTACATTCGATCTTGTTTTGCATGGTAGGAATGGTGGAACTTTGGACAAACTTTTTATACAGTGACTCATGCAAAAGCTAATGCTTTAGAAAGGTTCTTCTGGCAGCAGTGGGTAGGGCGTATTTAAGGGGGCAAGAAGACAGCTGAGGAGATCATTAAATTAGCCATATATGTATGAGTCTAGGTCACTCGGACTAGAAGACGGTAACAGCACTGGGAATGGAAAGGGGAAAATGAAAGCAGCATGCAGTGCAGGAATTTACTGAATGTAATAATTAAGCAGATTGGAAAAAAAGAGTCAGGAACAACTGCAAGAATGTGAGCTGAAAACTTAGAAAATGAAAGCTCCACTAGCAGAAAATAAAGCTGTTTGTGGGAGAACCAAGTCTGGGGAAAATTTTGATGTCTTTGATCCACATTGGGAGTTTGAGACAATGATCAGACATTCCATTGAAAACAACTTTTATATGGGGCTGAACCAGAGAAATTTGGTAAATTTAGAAATCATTTCAGTGGAGTTTATAGCTGAAATCATTAGAAGATATGAAACCTCCAAGGGAAAAAATAAATGAAAAGCAGAGGGATAAAACATATGGGTCCTGTGGCACAATTTCAACAATGACTGAAGTGAGAGGACCCAGGAAACGGAAGTGGTAAATAGAGATTAATGGATAGAACTGGAACCCGGTAATGACTGTGAAATCAGGGAACAATTTCAAGGAGAAGTCACACAGTTTGGAAAAATTAGAGGTGATGATCACGAAGAAAACCTTTGCAGTTTACAAAAGGAGATCACTGGTTAACTTCAACTAGAGCACTTGTGAGAAGTCAGAACCTGCATCATGGGATTAAGTCAAGAAATTAGGAAATGGAGGCACAGCAAATGTGGAGTGTTCTTGACAATTTTACGGTGGAAGAGAAATTCATATAGGTTTCTATTTGGATTTAGGTAGAAATTGTTCAAAATTAGAATACATTTCACATTTCTTTTAGAAAACAATTTGATTCAGCAATAAAACAGAAATAGGCAATGAACAATTCAGAGCCAGGAATTTCTAAGTAACTCATTATCTAAACCGGACTTATGACATATTTGGGCTCTGTAACTATTCTTTGTACTATAATTAGCCACCTGTGTACAGATTGTGACTTCCCAAAACTTAAAGAGTAGGTAAGCAAAACAATTGGCTTAAAAGTGTGCTGTAATTTGTGTTTACCAGCCAAGGAAGGGTACCTAGAGAAGAGGAATAATCCAGGGAAAATGGATGTTTTAGGGGAACTGGACCTTCTGTGAATGAAAAAATGCTACCTGCCATATCAGTAAACAAAGGATGTTGCAGCCATCAAGCCACTAAAGCCACCCCAGATGGTGAGCCCTGAGGGAACTCAGGGTGGAGACAAATGGGCTGCCGGCTGCCAAGCCCTCAGTCACTGCAGCCACCCCAGAGCGATGTACCCTGAGGGGCTTCAGGATGGAGGAAAGCAGGCCACTGGCCCTAGATAGTTAAGGTGCATATCAAAGGAATGATTTCAGTGGGCCCAGACTCTTGCAACTTCCCATACCTAGAAAAGTGTGAAATTCATTAACTTGAGGTATATGGTTTTCTTTAATTAACAGTACTACCTGGTCTTTCTTGCAAAAACTCCCGTGTATCTTGGCTCCCCCCTTGCCTCTTCAGGGCTGTCTGTGAGGATCCCTCCCAGGCTTAAGTCCTCAGTTTTGCCTGGCAAATAAAACATAATTCTCAACTTTTAGGTTGTGCATATTTTTCGGCTGACACCTCCAAGAAAGAACCCCTAAATTTTTTAAAGATGGGGACAAAACACTACCAGAGTCAGGCCTTTGTCAACAGGGAAAGTTATAAGTGGTAAGATAACAGGTTTTCTTTCTTTTTTTGCCTGCCCTTTGATGAGTGTATAATCTAGGATCTTAGTTTTGTCCTCAAACCATACCAGTGTTTCTAATCAAAATTCACTTAGGGGTGATTATTTAAAAATAAACTTTTGAATGATTTAAACACTGTCACCTATTATCATTTAAGAAAATGTGTATATTTGTATTTTTTTGTCTCATTATACACTATTAGTTTTTGTGTTCTCCAGCCAAAAGTTTCACTGGAATGATGACAGTGAAGGAAACAGATGCCCAGATTAAATATGTTATGATATATCGCTCAATAGTGATAGCCAAGGCCACAAAGCCAATCAGTGACAGACGGAACTATTTTGTTAACTCTGTTCTAGATTCTAAACTATAAGCTTGATGCAAACTGAAAATAAGTCATAAAAATTTTAAAGGGCTGTAAATACATGATACGTGTGGCAAATAAGATAAATGAGTTGAAATCTAAAGCATATTAATTTAAATTATGCATATTAATTTAAATTATGATGAAAATTAGTATAGAATACATGATCAAAAAGTAAGAGAGAATTCTGGACATGACAGATTTCCCATGACAATTATTAATTTTTTAAACAATTGATCTCATTCATTTAAAATCACTTGTGCAATTAGCAAGTACAAATGATTTGTTTATATCTTTGTTTAAAATTTTCTTAATCAACAGATTAAAAAATAAGCTCACCTTTATTCTACATTATCTTAACATTACATAAGGCTGAAAAATACTTATACAGCCTGGTATTTGAAATTTACTTTCACTTACACAAGGAGAGTTACATCAATACACATTTATCACCTTACTGTGGTAATAAAAGCTCAAATATTTTACTTCTTGTTTTCAAAATGGCAGAGTAGAATTTTCAGAAATTTGAATCCAGGAAACATCCTCATAAATTTTAGTTGAGTTGACTTTGTTTAAATAACTGTTAGGTTATTTTAACAGGAATAGTTCACTTCTTCTTTCCCTTTTTTTCTCCTTTACCTATTTCCCTTGTACCTATGGTAGAGTCAGTTTCTGCTATCTTGAGCAATGAATTATGGTTTCTGAAGTAGATCTAAAACAACAGACAGAATTGTAAAGTAGGGAGGTAAAAGGTTTGATGATATAAAGATATTAGCATATTTGAACTTAGTACTGCCTATGATCCCTCTTTAGGAAGCAAGAATGAGGCACCTAAAGGGCATGATGTTAAGAGTAATTCAGGAAATGTAAAAAAAAAAAAAAAAAAGGAATAAGTAAAGACAAGAAAAGAAATGCTTGAGAAGTTATAGCAAGAAGATAAAATAATAAGAATGATTCTAGGTTGTGTTATCCATCACAGATGCCAAAGTAATATAACCTATGAATGGCTATTGTCAACATATGGTAATGTGTAGACTGATGCTAATTAGACAAGTTTTACTCCACACATAGTCTGGTTTTTGCAGTTCTTGGTAGTCATAAACATAAGGAGTTACTGATTTAATGACAGGCAGAATTTCCTGCTGAGCCAGGAAGAAGATAATGGTTTAGAGATTAAAGTTTAAAATGCTAACTAGGAGACATATTCAAAACAGCTAACATGGATTAATTTTTTTATAGGAAGGACATGCTTGTATTAGTTTAAAGATAGTATAGAAAGCAGTGATGCTATTTATAACTTCATTTGGTTATTTACTAAGCAACAGAAACTTTTGAACTTTTCCCAGGTGGAATGGATTTATCTTTCCTCTCTTTTTTTGCTGAGAAAAGCATTCCCACAAGAAAAGATTAAAAAGGATACCATCAGGATATCTTACCCAACTCTTTCTGCAAATTAATTTGGGTAGATAGAGGAGGATATGTATATATATATATATATATGCACATATATACACGTGTATATATATATGTGTATTTAAAAGGAGGATGACAAATAAAAATATTTTATGGAAATGGAGAAAATCTCAGTCTTGTCACTGTTCTTCAAAAGACAAATTGTTCATATCACCATTAGCCACAACTCTACTAAATTTCACCACGGGATCCCTGCCCTTGCATTCTTGACTTGTTCCTTTGAGACAACATAAAAGGGAAACTTTACAAGAAGACTGTAAAACATGAGGTCCTGTACGTATTTTAAGTTACTATCCATATGTATTTTGAGTATAACTTTTTCAGCTGAATAATGTATTTATTGGTTTTTTTCCCTTTACAACTAATATTTATCCCCTACTCAGACAAATAGATCTGAAAAGTAAGAAGTGAGAAGTGAAGTATAGTGAAATCACCTAATATACACACAGTGATGATTGCTGTCTGTAAATTGTTATAACTGAAATATTTCTCCTGGATGTGACATTGATAAGGTTCATGTGGACACCCACAAAACAAGCTACAACTGTTTTGTCTTTATGCAGTTTATAATATACCCTTCCAGAAATGAAGCTTTATTTTATCTCTTAAGTAAAACTCTATAAATTATCCTAGGAAACTGAGTCTCAGAAAATTTTAACTAATTTCTTTAAGGTCACAAGGTTAATTAGTGTGAGAGATGAAACCAAATTTCTAGGTCTTCTGGTTCATTCCTCTTCAGTCTCTATTATATTATCCATGTAACACTGAATTTACAAAGGGCAAGAGCAAAAACAAAGGTGCAGCCAGGTAAAAGATACAAAAATTGTAATATTGACTTGTTTGCCTTCTGGAAGAATAAAGAATGATTACCTTCATTCTAGATTGCATCTAACTTGACCTTGAATTGTATAACCCTCTATTTTTCCCCCTCTTGACATTAGCACTATTCTACACTTGATTAGTCATTTATTTATTACTAGATGCCCAGTGGCTGGAAATGGCACCTGGTGCATAGTAGATATCAGTAAATATTTACAGAATAAATAAATTGTATTTTGTATCTGCAAAACTAATATTTTTAACACACTTACTGAATTAAGTCAAGCCTTGACATTGAACCATCCATATTGACAAATTGTCTGTTAGCTAAGCACAATTTGAATCACTTTAGTGTTGCTGTATCACTGTCACTCTTTGGGAATCTATTAATGGGATACATTAGGGTGTCAAACATCTTGTTCAAACAGTAAATACGAAACTGAAAAATGTCACGTTTTTTCTGGCTGCAGTACAATTAAATACTTGTGTTAAGCATGGAACATGTTTTGCCTGACAGGAAAACACTTGCCTGCCCATTCTCTCACACTAAGCAAATGTTAACTAAATATTAAAGAACCAAAAGTAACTAGGTAGTATGCCATTTGTATCCTTTTAATCTATTGTTATCTTGTTCCATTGCACAGCTATTCACTATTTTACTCAATATCTTGTAGTTTATAAGTTGTACTTTAAAAATGCCCTCGAGTATATCTCGTTTTCATATGCACTTTGATAGATTCTCTGCTACAATTATGCTTGCTATTTCAAGTAGAATGCATATGTTATTGATGAAAATACAGTTGACCTCTTTTAAAAGCATGTATCACGGTAGTTAAAGTTTATGATAGAATGTGTGATGAGTTGGTCTTGATTCAATCACTCCTGAAAAGAGATATAAATTTCTAATAGGAAATTTATGCATGGGACTCAGACATGTTCCACAGGATGTCTGGTTGTGGGGTGAATGGAAGGACGAAGTGTGTGTTCTCTCTTTCACTGGGGAAATGTTTCTCCCACCAAGGTCCTTGACACTCACAGACTGCTTTTCCCTCCATGTTGGTGTCCATTAATCTTACCGCCTCCTGCCCAGCTGAGTCAGCCCTTCCAGATTCAGCGCTCTGTCTCCACAACACGCAAATGGCTCTTTAGTTGTCAGATCTTGCCCAAGAGGAATAGCCAGCACAGCGGGAAAGGATTAGGCCTTATACATTCACAGTTCAGAAAGACATTAATAATGTTGGTCAAAATAAATAAACTTCTTTGGCTATTTGTTATCACTTAGATAGTCTTAATGGTGAGAATGATGTGACTAGTTCTCCAGCAAAAATTAAAATTTTGATTCCTCAAAAAAAAAACATAAATAAAGATGTCCATCCATTATCCTCTGGTAAAATAAACTCTCCCAAACTACATAAGCACCTCGGAGCTTCAGGTATGGTTAGTTCATTCACTTTTTGAATATTTGGGGATTCTTATTCTATTTTTGATTAATAACTTATTTCTCTTTTTCCTGGGGGAAAGCTGAACAGTCTTTAGGATGGTCATTGACTTCATGCAGAAATAAAAGCTCATGATAAATCACCTACTACATCTTGCTAAAGAAACACAAACATTTTTTGAAAAGTTACAGATTTCTAGATAAGCTAAGTTCCAGATAGTTCACGTATATTTGCACATACCTGAAAACAACAAAGTTTTCTAAGTGCATACTTTCCCCGGATTGCCAGGTTAGTTGATCCTGGGCTTAAGGCTAGATCCTTTAAAATCTGTGCTACAGTTTTGATTATAAGCAACTGCTAAATATTAAAGTTACATAACTGTAAGAGTACATCATATTACAGACAGGATAAAGCAACAGATACATTCAGATGAATGACATTTTCTCAGTGTTTGCTGTGTATTCCCCTCTTAAACGGACTTCGTTACAGATTCCATTCTATAGTCCTTGACTGTTTCTTAGGTCGATAAACTTTAAAACCTTTGAAAGCAGATAACATACTTTGTTCATAAGTTTATAAATACAGTGGCATCTCGCACAAACAAAAATGTAACAGTGTTTCTTGAATTTAGTGATGGGAAAGCCTAGTCTCTGGCTTTATGGTTGTGAATGTATGCACGGTGACCTTAGCCAGTCATTCCCAAACTTTAGTGTGAGGAAACTTTGTAAAGTGCTTGTGTAAAATTTATTTTCAGGGGCCCCATATACAGGTTTTCTTGTTTAGTAAGCCTGCATGTGGCTTCAGAACCTGAATTGGTACCAGACATCTGACACTGATACCGGTGTTTACTGGAGAATATTTTGGAAACTACTATCTTTTAACACTTATAGCACGTTGCCCTCCATAAGTCCACCAGTGTATTCTATTAGGAAGCTAATTTTTATAACAATGCCCTCTTACACTCCCTGTAGCTCCCATCGTGCTACATGTGCCCATGTTTCTGCATGGAATGAGGCAGATTGCCTCTGAGCAGGATGAACAGCTGATTGACAACTAGTAATAGTGGAAGGTCAGCACTAATTATTGTCCCTCATTTGCGTGAGGAATTTTGAAAGATGGAAACTAAAGTGTCTGTGGCTTTTTCTGCCATCAAATTACCTGGCTGACAGGAGGGTGTCACTGCTCTTCAATGCTGATAGTGTGTAAGTTGGTACCCATGCCATTAAAGAGAAGTGAAATATTGCCTCAGAGAGTTACTTTCCTGGGAGTAATTACTCTAAGTGTCAACAAGGCTGGAAAAAAAGAAGGGGTCTCTTTGTTGTTCTATGAGTAAAGGTTGTGAATGCTGAAAGGGCTGGTTCTGATGATCATCAAAATCTCTGTCCCACCTCTCAGTTTACTTGTTTGTCACCGATTATAAGAGCTTGAGAGAAGGCTCAGAAAGCGGACAGTACTTAGGCAGTTAAGAACAAAATCCCTGTTCCTTATTCCTTGGATTCCTGAGACATTTCTAGTATGAAGTTACTGTTCTGAAATATAATGTTCCTGGGTAGATTTCAGGAGCCAACAGAAAGGATTAATGACAGGAGGAATCATTAGAAAAGAGTTGGACAAGAACTTTGGGAGAAAAGAAAGGAATTGGAGTCCCCATTTTCTGGGGCCAGAATATTTGGAGCACCTGGGGTTTTAGTTTATGCCTCCACAGAGATGTGTCAACTTCCTTCACAAATTTGAAACTTCTCTCTGTCTTTCCTCTTTGCTCTCCTGGCTTCGGGTTCTCATGCTGACTACATGCCTCCCACACAGAAAAACTAGTACACTCCTATTGCCCTAAACTTTTCCTCATTGCCACTGCCATCAAATAGCAGTTTGGAGCCCTCTCTCGGAGATGGAACATATTTGAACCCTTGAAATGAAGGCTAGGCTGGTAAGTAGAGGCCTTTTCATCTGGTTTATATAGCTCAGAGTTCACCACCATCATCAGCACTGATCACTTCAGAGTTCTGTACTTCTGTTCTGTGTTAACCCTCTCAGACCCCTATAGCCTCTGGGAGACCTGACCCCTACTTTGAGACACATTGAACTGGAAATAATAACTCCCATATGGGAGAAGAATACTTCAGCCCCAAGAGCTTATCAAGCTTTGTTTTTTTTATGACTGCTAAGAAAAGGAGTGTGTATTGGAAGTAATTCTCTCAGCTTATAGCTATTTTGATAGGGGGGGTCTATATTTAATAAAGGTTAAATCCATTGAAACTGAGTCAAAGGCACTTTTCATGGCCAACAATTTCACCTACTTTAGAAGCCCGTCTCTTCCCACTCTCCCCAGGTCTACTCAAAGCGGGAAATGGGCGACCTTGCTTTGTTTAATAGGCAAATGGCCCTTCCCCCATAGAATATGAATAAGCATTTTCAATCTGAACTTGTACATCACTCTTATATGTCTCTCTTCTTCACAAAAAAGAAAGCTCTTTCGGTAATTGCAAGACTTAATTAGCCAGTGTTCACACAAAGGCTTCTTTTGTTCACCTATCAACAGGCTGCTTTCATTGATGGTTCTCTGACTCTCCGAAGACTATTCTTTTACTAAGTTTTACACAGACTTCTGTTTTCAGCTTCGGAGTCCCATGATACAAGTGCTCTGCATTCTAGCCCGCGGTGTCTTTTTCTCTGCCTCATCCTGATTACAGATCACTCCTTCCATGGCTGATTGCGATCTGATCACCTTCCCAGTCTGCCAATTCCTTGTTTTTAATGGGACAGAAACAAATTTTCAGAACAGCCGTGATGCTGTGGTAATAATGATCCACTAAAGAGGTGGTTTCCTTCTAGCTCCATTTTCCCATCTTCACGTCAGAGCTATGGCAACAGCAGGGAATGGCGGCGGGCAAGCACAAACACCTGAAAAATACCAGAAAAAAGATGTACTGGTAGCTACACTATGCAAATTTAAGCTATATTTCTTTTATAATTGAAAGGGGAAAAAACACATCTTATATCAGTCCACAGAATTTTTTATAAAGCTTAGATCCTTTATTAGCTACTTTATAGCAATCACATTCTTAACATTACCAGATATTACTCTCTTCGTAATTACCTCCCTTCTCTCCTCTGCGTATGTAAATCGTACTGCAACATTTTGTGACACTTTTTATGCTGACATTTTTTTTTTTTTTTTTTTTTTTTGTATGCTGACATTTAAAAGGCTTCTGTCCTAGAGATTACTGTTTTCCTTCCAGGGTAAGCTTAAAACTTACATACCTTTGGACTCTGACATCTACAGACTCAAATCTATAGTAATTCTGCGACTAACATTAAAAAAAAAAAATTCTTGGAACCTCATTTGCTAGAGAAGAGGAAGTTCCTCACTGCCTGGGGTAGTAATCCCTCCAGAAAAGGTTCTTATTATCGTGATCATTTCTATCCTGTGGCAAGTGATGCTTGTAATTTATATTCTTAAATCTGAATATCTATGATATTCAAAAGCATGGATTTCCATGTAAAATAGAAAGCTTTTGAAATCATTAATTGCTTCTATAAAGCTTTCTGTTAAATCCATTAAACATAAATATGAGTTTATGTTACCAAGACATTTTAGTTTGAAAGATAATACAAGGCTCAGAGAAATATGTTTTTAAATCATAAGCACTTTATTACAATAAGTATGCACTCAGTAATCTTGAGTTGTCATCAAACACTCCTAAGTCAATCAGGATATTTTTCACCTGCTTCAGAAGAGAACATTGTACCACTCTTTCGAAGTTTGCTAATGGAATACCAGTTCTGACACTTTCATGAGTGTTAGGTTGCAAAAGCGTTTCATTTGGAATTGAATTAAAGCGAGTTGTGTGTATATTTATATATATATATATGTTTATGCTTTTCTGCTATAATTCTCAGATTTTGATATGCTAGTCCATTGTTCTTTCCAAGATGGAAAAGCATAGTAAGCTCTCCTCAATTAACTGGACAGAGAAACTCCATTCAGAAAACTCTTTCAGTGGTTTCTCATGAAATTAGTGTTCTATGGTGCACGCTTTATCCTAATTCACCATTGCTTTTTCTTAGACTTCAAGGTTGTCCATAACTTTTAGCCATTCAGCATCACTTTTATCAAATATCAGAAACAAAGCAAAACGGATTTTAACTTTTCTAATGAAAGAATTTTTTATAATTCTCAGAAGAGGTTTAGTTTCACTACACTGCCTCATCATGTTTTGTGTGCTGCATATCCCTACATTTTTTTTCTCTACCACAACTGCAAGAACACACTGTATATCTCTTGTTTATCGTAAATTTGCCAGTATGACCACTTTTTGAAAGACGCATCCTTTCTTCAGTTCAGAGGGAAGTCATTTCCTTGATTTGCAGATCTTTCTGCAGAGACAGATTTTGTTTACTGATTAACTTGTTTGTACGTACAACTGTTCCCATTTTATAGTCACCCATCTATACTTAATTTCTTCTTTTATAGTCCGGCCTATGATATCAACTGAACTCTATAAAGTTAGTTGGAGTACGTACTCTTCCAGTTTATTGCAGAATGTACTTATTAAAATAATATTTAAATAAAACATGTAGAGTTAAATATTTCTTTCTATCATCATGAAAGTGATAGTCTCAGGAAGAAATAAATCACCCACAACTTACAGTAAACAAATTGGTAACAGAGTTCGGTATTTAGTTCCAGACATTTTTCTATCAAGGTTAAATCTAGTTTTTAAACAGACCCATTTGTGATGATTGGCTCTACATATAAACCTCTTAAACTCTCAACTTTGTTGATATCCTCTCCAGTATTTTCAATAATAAATATTTGAATATCACCCATCAGGGAGAAAAACATACCATGTGGTATGGAGAGAGAGAGGACACATCAATACCCTGACCTCAAAAGACCCTCAGTACAATTCAATAATTAAGGCAGAAATCCTCTCAAATATAATAAACAATATAAGGAAGCTTATGATACATGTAAGAGGAATAATAACAAAGTGAGAGCACTGAACACGGGGTGGTCAGGGAAAGATCATGCCATGTTAAACCATATAAAAAGCAGAGTTTAAACATTTATAAAAAATTATAGTAAAGGAAGAAGAAGCAATGAGTTTGATTACACACTACACGTGAATGAATTTAGGGCATTTTAAGAGGGAAAAGTTGAAGCCTACTTTCCTATTTTTCGAAGTCTGTTTAAAGAGTCATTTGTTTTAAAAGTTAATAAGGTTGTATGAACATTTAATTGTTTTAATTGGATTTGAGCTCTTTCTCACATGTACTCTGCCACTGGTGAGCTATAACGCTACAATTAAGTTAAAAGTCTATTTTCCTTTCTATCTTGGAAATGTTTGCAAACTTTTTTTTAATCTAAGACTTTTATCACTCTATTGTACCTATAAACAAGAAGCAAAAGAACCTCCCTTTCATTTGCCATAGTCTGCTGTCACAGACTGAGTTGATTTGACATGGTGAAAATACATTCTTATTACATTAAAATTTACTTTAATTAAGACAAACATTATCTGCGTCTTAAATTCACTAAGTAATTTAGAGAAAATACTGGACTTATGCTATTTGGAAAAAATATATTCAGTAAGAACAGAATATCCTTTGATTATATTTGATTGGGTTAACAAAAAGAAAACTTGATCTTGGGTATAGAAATGTCACAAGGGGACATTTTTATCAGGCTGACACTGTCATCTGTCTGTTAATTTTGTTTCATGAAACTCAGCAAGGTTATTATTTAAACCTGCTTATGCTGAAAGGCAAATAGTTAAATTTGAAAAACAGTTATTTTACTGTGGATTTTGACATCCTTGATTTTTGGCTCCTTTTTCCCCCTCTCTTGTTCATATTCCATAAAAAAGCATTCCCTCTATTCATAACTGCAAAGAGATTCTAATTTAGTCCTATTTCTTCAAACTTGAGTATATCACACTCTTTTTCAGTGCACCATTTACTTCTCCCAGCTACTGGGGGTGTCAGGACCTTTATACTCTGCATTTTTACCCTGCTCTCAGAATAAATCTGAAAATTTTGTAATGACTTATAGCAGTCCTTCCACTAGAGGGTATTTAACCTAAATTAATAATTTTCAAGTATAGGGGATGAAGGTCAGTTTTTGATTGTAGAACCTTCCCAACATCTGTAAAACCACTCCATATATAGAGTTACTTACCTTACATAAGGCCAATCCAGCAAGAGATTCAGAATGAATTTAGCTTTTTATTGAACAAAGGTAAATATTATATCACACAGCTCCTGATTAAACACTAGTATAGAACTAAGGCAAAGTGTAGACACAAAAATTCATTCTAAACCTAAATATGAATATACGTATTAAGGTGACAACCAAATGTTAACTATAAGTATCCATGAGAAATAAAATATTTTATTGAAAGTCTCTACAGAATAATTTTAAGATGCAATTCTAAGCAACAACTAATATCAATGAGGCTGTGTTTCCTTAGATACAGAAACTATTCTGACAGCATCCTAAATTCCTAAATATCATTAATTTTCTTGGAAAACACAAAAAAACTCACAGAAACAAAGACACAACTCTGTGGCTGTATATTTGGGCAAGGCAGAGAAAAAAGACTAAAATGATGCAGAATCAGTAAACGTAGTAGTGAAATATCCAATAAGGTACGACAGTGACTACCTATAACTGCATAATATTCTATGAACATATTTAAAATTTATTACATATTTTTCATACTTATCATTCCCTGCAAAATTCTTCATTTGAGTTAAATAGTAAAAATACTATCCTTCTTATTTTACTATAAGTTTAGAGCCTTTCAGGGCATTAAGAAGATGTGAGAGAGGCAGTATTAAATTGAATGAGATTTAGTCTTCATGACACCAATTTAACATACTTTTTTTAACTTGGAAAAAAATTAAAAGTGGCCTAATCCAAAACCTTGCCTGATATCTGTGTTGTGCTGCACACAATTGGCTATTGATTCTCACAATAGTCTTTCTATGAGACTTGTGTGGTCCCTCTTAGGAAGTCAAACAGTGAGATAATGACAATAGCACTTACTATAAAAATCACATTTTTGATCCCTCTGTTTGCTGCCTCCAATTTTTGGTTTAGATTTCCCTTTATTAAGAAAAACAGGCTGATGTAAAATCACATCCTAGACAGTACAATCTGAGCTCCTCCTATTTTCCACGGAACCATTGGTCACCACACACATTGCTGTCAAATTGTTCTGCTTCTCGTCAGCTGCACACTGCGTAGGAGAACAGGAGGCAGGTCATGCGTTAATTAGGAGGACAGACTTTTTAAAGTCCATTCTGAGAAACATAGATGCCAAGTATTAGCTCATGTAATAAGGTTATTTAAGGAGAAAGGGCAGGGGTAGAAGAATGACAAATAGAATTTTTAATGTCTTTGGACTAGGATATTGAGAGAAATTTGTTTTCAGGATGGCACCAAGGTTAAAGTGAAATTCTTCCCTGAAGCAGAGAAAGGCTGAACTCTGGGTCCATTTAGAATTGATGGCTTTAGAAAAAAATCCAAATCTATAAAATTCCTCATGTGGATTTGACTAAATAGCTCTGTTTTTCTGAAATAATTACAGGCTAATAAATGTACTAAATTTATAGAAAAGACATTAATCTGGTATGACAGAAATAATAAACAGTGTAAACCTGCAGTACATTGAAAGTTCCCATAGCAAATTGATCTTTTAATATTGTTAGTTATGAATGAAAAGTGCAATAAGTAGAAATTTTTCCTTATTTGAATAATTTGGCTTGTGCTGAATATTGCTTAATGTAAAGTTAAGACATTATGCAAAAAGGTTGTTTTAAAATATCTTATTTATGATTATAGAAGAGTATGAAAGTGAAAATGGATTAAAAGACTATACAAATGATTAAAAGAACATATAAATTTACTGATTTTGTGTTTATATCACAAGTATATTTGAATATATACAAGATACAACAGGAAGATTATATGATGAGTTCCTATTTCAGCACTAGTTTTAAAATATTTAAAATTAAGTAAGATCATGACAGAAAACATGAAAAGCAATCCTTCCCTACCCAGTAGTATATTAGGAGTGCTGAGAGAATTTAGAGTGTCAAGGAATTTCTAATGTTTAGAAGGATATTTAGTAGCTAAGATACTAATGTCAAAACAAACTTCAGAATAAAACCTAAATTTTCAAAGATATTAGTTACAATGAGCCACTCATAACATATTTGATGACAACTTTTAGAAATAATTTAACTGATTACTTTTACTAAAAATACAAATTATTCTTCACACAGTTGTTCCTTATATTAACCTTAGATAAAAGCTGAAGATGTAAAATAATTTAGTGAAGTAGGTATATACATTCTTGTTATTCAACTCAGCACTCAAAGAATTCTGAATAGATGACTAATTAAATTATATTGCTTTAATTAAACTATCTAAGAATCAAAAATCATTATAGATTAAGAAAACTATGAAAATGATCAATTCCATCCTTGATAGTGTATTAAATGAAATGAAAGAAAATATGGCAATAATTAATAATGAAGTAATTGAGACTACAACCTACTGACTTATCATTAGTACCCACGGTACTATCATTAAACCCATGGTACATTAGGAAAGGAGTTACTACAGTGATTTTTTTTAAATAGCTGTAATTGAAAAATAATTTCACGCATGCACACAATAAGATTAAAATACAGGCTGAATTCATGCAAATGTTGATGCATTTAAAAATCAGATTAAATGTATAGTTCCAAAAATTATGGGACATAGCATTCTGTGCAGGATTTTATGCTTTCTTAATTTCAATCTACAAACAAAAATATTCAGTTTAAAACAATAAAAAAGTAAAGAAATATAGGAAAAGTCTCATGATCACACCACACAAACTCTATTCATATTTTAATGTTTTTAACACAAATGTAAATTTTAAATATAAACGTAAAGTTACATTCGGAGTCTAATAAGCATTTCCTTATTGTTGCTTTGTAGGTTGTGGTGACACATACACAACTGAAAAATCATAAAAGTAAATCTTACGCTAGCTTAAGAGAAAAAGGAGACCAATTGGAATGCATAACTTGGCCTGAGTTGCAGGAAACTTATTCTAGGATCTCATCTGTCTCTGTCTCCTTCTCTCTATAATTTGGCTGCACTTTCTCCATGCATGTTGGTTTCATTTGGCTGTCAATAAAATTCCATGATGGCTATGGACACGCTGAGCATTACATCTTCCCATCTAAGCCACCCCAATGGAAAGAGGACTTCTCTATTCAAAACCCATACAACAGATCAGGAAAGAACTTTTTGCTCCAGTAAGCCATGACTCCCTGTGTTTGCTTGTCTATTTCTCCCCTCTCTTACAGATTCCCAAAAGAGTTGTTGATTTTTCAGTCTGTTTAGCTTTTTACTATTTGTTTGCGTGGTGTGGTGACTTCCAAACTCCTTTCATTGAATCAGAAACCAGAAGTCTGTGAGAAGATCTTTAAATGAAATATTAAAGATTTTACACATAGTTACAGGGTCATTCAGGTTACTTCTTTATGAGTGAACTTTGGTCATTTGTCTTTCAAGGAATTTGTCCATTTCACTTAAATGGGTTTAAAAGCATAAAGTTGTTTATAGTATAATCTTATCATAGTTTTAATATCCCTAGGTTTTACAGTGATGTCCCTAAGTTTTACAGTGATGTCCCTAGGTTTTATAGTGATGTCCCCTCTTTCATTACAGTTGTTAGTAATTTTCATCTTCTCTCTTTTTTTCTTGGATAGTCAGGCCAGAGATTTATCAATTTTATCGATCTCTTCAAGAACAATCTTTTGGTTTCATTAATATTTTATGGTTTATTTTAAAATTAATTTATTTTTGCTCGTATGATAATTACCTCATTTCTTCTGCTTACTTTGGGTTAATTTACTCTTTTTATATTTTTTCTTAAAGGGGGATTTTAAATCATTGACTTGAGATAATTCCTCTTTTCTAATATTAGTTATTGCTATAAATTTGCCTTTAAGTATTTCTTTGGTAGGATATTACAACTTACATAGGTATGTTTCATTTTCATTCAATACAAAATGTTTGCAAATTTTTCTTTTTAATTCTTCATTAACCCATGGGATATATGTGTGCTGTTTTATTTACAAATATTTGAGAAGGTTTTAGATATCTCAGTTATTGATTTCTAATTTATTCCACTTTAGTCGATGAACTTGTTTGATTTAAATTTTTTAATTTGTCTGGGTTTAGTATTTTAGGCCCAGAATATGACTTACCATAGTGAATGTTCCATATCCAGAATACATATTATTTTTAAGCACATACAGAACATTCACTGTGGTAAATCATATTCTGGGCCTAATCTTCTTGGCTCTTCATTTTAGGGTTGGGCCAATCTTATTCAGAGTTGAGCTGGGTTTCAGGTTTTTTGTTGTGGTGGTTACTTTCAGTTCATAGTTGACTTCAAAATCCTCTAGAATTTCTTATACTTGTGTGCTTGGCCATAAAGTTTTCCTCAAAGTCTCCTTCACTCTCAGCTTTAGGTCTTCCCTTTGTGTATGTGCATCATAGAAGGTCTGCCTATTTCTTGTCTTTCCCTTAGCAACAGACTGCTGTTGCTAGATACTTGGGGCTTGCTACCCTCTGGTGGAGTCAGGGAGTTTCCTGTTGTCCTCCTCCAACCTCAGTGTTAGGCAGGCCCTGTGTCCCTGGGTCTCAGAGGTTGAAACCATTCTCACTCAATGGTTGAAGATAATTCCTCAATGATTCTATTGCTCCCCAGATTTTTCAAAGTCTGTAAAGTGGTTGCCCTAAAATTTCATTGATTGGCTGGATTCAGAAAAGTAATGACTTTATAGATTATCATGAGTTTTCCTTTTGTTAGAGTGAGAGTTACATTATTTCCAGGTTCCTACATCTTAACCTAAAGCCAGGAGTATATCCCTTTTCTTTTAAATTAAAAATAATACCTCTATATTTTCTTTTCTGAGTGTACATTTGACTACATATCAATTTTTATGTAAAATATAATTGCAATTACTTTTTTTAAAATTTTGATTTATTTTTTGGCTGTATTGGGTCTTCATTGCTGCGCACAGACTTTCTCTAGTTGCAGCGAGTGGGAGCTACTCTTTATTGTGGTGCGTGGGCTTCTCACTGAGGTGGCTTCTCTTATTGTGGAGCATGGGCTCTAGGTGCACGGGCTTCAGTAGTTGTGGCACGTGGGCTCAGTAGTTGTGGCTTGTGAGCTCTAGAGTGCAGGCTCAGTAGTTGTGGTGCGTGGGCTTAGTTGCTCCATGACATGTAGATCTTCCAGGACCAGGGATCGAACCCATGTCGCCTGCACTGGCAGGTGGATTCTTAACCACTGTGCCACCAGGGAAGTCCCTAATTGCAGTTATTTTTAAGTTGATGAGTCATTGTATCTTTTAAAATTCAATCCCTATTAATAGCACAAAACTTAGGTATCATTTTTTCTTATTTTCATTACTGATAGTATCTATAAGCTTCCCTATTAAATTTCTAAGTTTATTACATTATAATCAGAGAGTGATACTTATAATATCTGCTATTTGACTCAGAATATTACCAATATTTAGTGCTCTTTTACTAATTAATGAGAATTTGGATGCCCAAAGAAATTGATTTTCAAATGATATTAAGTTGACTGAAATTCAATATCAAAAATAGTGCTAAAGCTAATTATCACTATTATATTCAACAGTTTAGTTGTAAGTCACAGTGAGCATTGAGGCTTGGGTTAAAAAAGGTTATTTCTTATTCTAGAATATACACTGTTCATACACTAATGTGACCTATATTCACAGATGTTTTATGTAAATTGCTCCCTCTGTTGATTATTTTTGAAGCCACTGTTATTTAAAACCCTTAAGAGGCTTAGCCAGGTAAGCCAGTCTATAACTGGACCTTTTGAGATTTTGATTTTATTGCAGTGCCTTAAATTTATCTACATTAAAATTTGCCACATTTAATTTAATTCCTTATTTCATCCTGTCAAGGCCTTTTTGGATATTAATTCTGTCATCCAGAACACTATCTATTCCTTCCAGATTCATGTCATCTTCTATTTGGATAATCATATTTTCATACAAGTCATTGACAAATGATGATAAGTGTTACACAGAACAGGATTGAGAAGAAAACCTTACGTTCTGCCACTACAAATGTCTAAGTTGACACTTTTCTATAAATAAATGTTCGAATATGGCCATTAAATTTATTACAATTCTGCCTAGCTCTTGCTTCAACCCAAATCTACATGGTACCATATTTTCTACATGTATTACAGAAATGATCTGGTTTAATGTCATTTTGAAATTCAGATATGTCTCATCTATTTCAGAATCCACTTAATGATTTATTCTGAAATTATGCTTGTGACTTGTGTCAGTATTTGAAGAAAATTACTGTGGTAAATTGATTGCAAAAATGGCTGAATTCACCATTCTTCCATCTATGATTACTTTTTGCATTATAACTTTACAGCTACTTCAGTCAAGAGGTTGACTCCATTTCCTTCACCCCTGAATCTGGGCTGACTCTGTGACTTGCTTTGATAGAATATGGTGGAAGTATCACTATGACATATAACTCCTGAAGCTCAAGAAGACTTAAGCACTTCTACTGTTTCTTGGAATTCTGTCCCATCATGAGAACAAGCTCAGAGTAGACAACTGGAAAATGAGAGCCCAAATGGAGGAGAACAGAGATTCTAAGCAAAAGCCATCTAGACCAACTAGCAGAACACAGACAGGTGAGTGATTCCAAAGAAAATCAACTGAGTCTGACCCACATTATCAGAACTACCCATAGACCCATAGACTCATGAATAATAATAAATGTTACCCAAAGTGATTTACAGATTCAGTGCAATCCCTAGCAAAATTTCAATGGCATTTATTCATAGAAATATAAAAAACAATCTTAAAATTCACATGGAACCACAAAAAACTCTGAATAGGCAAAGCAATCTGGAGCAAAATGAACAAAGCTGGAGGCATCACTCTGATTACAAAATATACACAAACCTACAGTAATCAAAACAGCATGGTACTAGCATAGGAGTAGACAAAGACCAATGGAACAGAATAAAGAACCAGAAGTAAATCCATTTATAGTCATTTGATCTTCAGCAATGATGCCAAGAATATACAATGGAGAAAGGATTGTCTCTTCTATAATTGATGTTGGGAAAACTAGATATCCACATGCAAAGGAATGAAATTCTTGTATCATTTGCAAATATTTTCTCCCACTTAGTAGGTTGTCTTTTAACTTTGTCAGTGGTTCCTTTTGCTGTGCAAAATCTTTTAAGCTTAATTAGGTCCCATTTGTTTATTTTTGCTTTTATTTCTTTTGCTTTAGGAGACAGATTCAAAAAATCATTCCCATGATTTATGACAGTGTTCCACCCATGTACTCTTCTAGGAGTTTTATGGTTTCTGGTCTTACATTTAGGTCTTGAATCCACTTTGAGTTTATTTTTGTATATGATATGAGGAAATGTTTAACTCTCATTCTCTTAAATGTAGCTGTTCAGCACCACATATTGAAGAGACTGTCTTTTCTCCCCTGTATATTCTTGCCTCCTTTGTTGTAGATTTATTGACCATAAGTGCTTGGGTTTATTTCTGGGCTCTCTATTCATTGACCTATGTGTTGCATTGATCTATCTATTCATTGATCTATGTGTTGCATTGATCTATGTGTCTGTTTTTGTGCCAGTACCATGCTGTTTTGATTACTGTAGCTTTGTAGTATAGTCTGAAACCAGGGAGTGTTATACTTCCAGATTTGCTCTTTTTTTCTCAAAATTGCTTTGGCAATTCAGGGTTTTTTGTGGTTCCTTATAAATTTTAGGATTATTTGTTCTAATTCTGTGAAAAATGTCATGGGTGGATTGCATTAAATCTGTAGATTGCTTTGGGTAGTATGAACATTTTAACAATTACTAATTCTTCCAATCCAAGAACACAGGATATCTTTCTACCTCTTTGTATTATTTCCAAATTCCTTCATCAATGTTTTATAGTTTTCAGAGTGTAGGTCTTTCACATCCTTGGTTAAGTCTATTCCTAGGTATTTTATCCTTTTTGACATGATTGTAAATAGGGTTGTTTCCTTAATTTCTCTTTCTAATAGTTCATCATTAGTATATAGTTTATCAGGTCCCAATCTGATCACTTGTCTTCTCTTCTTACCCAATTCCATGTGCATCTTTCTTTCAGTCTTGGTTGTACAGGAGACTTCTTTCTGTTAGTCTCCAGTTATTTTTCAGTGAGAATTGTTCCACATGTAGATGTATTTTTGATGTGTTTGTGGAAGGAGGTGAGTTATGCATCCTCTTACTCAGCCATCTTGATCAAGTCCTCAAGAATAAGCTTCTTGATGTTGGTCTGGACAATGCATTTTTGGGTATGCTCTCAAAAGCACAGGCAACAAAAGCAAAAATACAAGTGGGACTGCATCAAACTAAAAACATCTGCACAGCAAAGGAAACAATCAACAGAGTGAAGAAACAACCTACAAAATGGGAGAAAATATTTGCAAACCTTACATCTGATAAGAGGTTGATATCCAAGATATATGAGGAACACAAACAACTTAATAGCAAGAAAACAAATAACCCGTTTAAAAAATGGGCAAAGGACCTGAATAGACATTTCTCAAAAGAAGACATATAAATGGCCAATGGTATATGAAAAGGTGTTCAACATCACTAATCATCAGGGCAATGCAAATCAAAACTCTGATATCACCTCACACTTGTTAGAACGGCTATTGTCAAAAAAGTTAAAGGTAAGTGCTGGCAAGGATGTAGAAAAAGGGAACTCTTATACATACACTGTTGATGGGAATGTAAATTAGTATAGCCATTGTGGAAAACAGTATCAGATTCCTCAAAAAATTAAAAAACAAAAATATTATGTGATCCAGCAATTCTACTTCTGGTTAGATATCCAAAGGAAATGAAATCATTATCTTGAAGGATATCTGGCCTTCCATGTTAATTGCAGCATTATTTACAATGGTCAAGGTATAAAATCAACTTTTAAGTGTCCATCAATCGATGAATAGATAAAGAAAATATGATATATACATACAATGAAATAGTGTTCAGCTTTAAAAAAGAAGGAAATTCTGTCATTTGAGACAACATGGATGAACCTGGAGTACATTACGCTAAATGTAATAAGCCAGACACACAATGACAAATATTGCATGATCTTTCTTACATGTGAATCTAAAACAATCAAACTCATAGAAGAAGAGCGTAGAATGATGGTTGCCAGGGGCTGGATGGTGAGGGACATGTAGAGATGTTGGTCAAAAAATACAAAATCTTAGTTATTCAGAATGAATAAGTTCTGGAGATCTAATATAGAGCATAGTGACAGTAGTTAATATTACTATATTGTATATTTGAAATTTGCTGAAGGAGTAGATCTTAAATGTTCTCACCACACCCACACATAAAAGATAATTATGTGAGCTGATGCATATGTTAATTAGTTTGATGTGGTAATCGTTTCTCAGTGTCTACCTGTATCAAAACATCAGTTTGTATAATGTAAATATATACAATTTTTATTTGCTAATTATCAATAAATCAGAAAAATATAATAAATATTTTTGTATTATGCCACTAAGTTGTGGTGAGTATTTTTGTATCACCAATAGAGAACTGATTCATTACCCATTTTACCTTTTATGAAAATTGGAATAATGATTTCCTGTGAATATTTGTCAACATATCTTCCAATCTCAAGATTATTCAGAAATCATCTATAAGTTTATATTTGATCTAGTTAATACATTTATTACCCTAGGCTTGGAATGACAAGTAACTTTTATTTAATTTTGTAGTTCTGATTTGTCAGTAGTGATACTGTATCAGGAAAGTTCGTGGGGTGCTTTAATTGTTTATAAATGTCTGTTGTGGACATAGGATAAAGAAGGAACAGCATAAATGCAGTATACAGTTGACCCTTGAACAACATGGCTTTGAACTGCATGGGTCCACTTATACACAAAATTTTTTCAATAATAAATACTATAGTACTATAAGATCCAGGGTTGACTGAATCTGTGAACTGCTTATATGGAGGGTCGATTATGAATTATACACAAATTTTCGAATGTGAGGAGGGTTGGTACCCTAACCCCTCCATTGTTCAAGGGTCAACTGTTTTTGTTATTCTTGCTTTAGAGAGTCTAATGTATTTTTGTACCATGAATTTTCACACCTATAATCACTTCCAAGTTAGATTTCAAAGGTAGGGACACTGCCTACATTGTCTCTTGGTGATTACTATTAGAATAAATTTGTATTACTTGAGGAGGAAATTTGTTTATCATTTGTTCATTAATATATATTAATTTCCTAGATTGTCTAGCTTTTATACAAGCTTTGGATTGGAGAGATAGAAAGGATCAGTTACCATGGGAAAGAAGGGGACAGAACAAAGTTTCATAAGGAGCACAGCTTCAGGAGGCATCCATTCTTCCATACCCTAGAAAGTGGGGTGAGATGATTGGCTGTCTCAGGAGGTAATTCTGTGTAGATGACAGTGAGCCATGCTAATAGAGGAGATTGTTTTTGTTTATTTCTTTGGGGGTTTTTTTGGCCTATATAGTTAGTGCATGGAGCTAGAATTCCTACTTTGACCATTTTCTCCTGTTGGGGCAATCTATTAAGACAGGTGTGGGTGTTTTTTAAAATCATGTCTAACAATAGAAGTGTTTTCCAAAATAATAGTTAAAATTTAGAATGCTTTAGATGACTGAATTTTTGTTTGTGTGTTTGGGTATAGAGCTATCACTTCTACTTATGCTTTGTATATAATTAACTTATTAAGTTTAAAGAACTCTTAGGAAGTTTTCTCTAAACATTTTAGTACTATTTAGTACTGTTTACACAATTAGTAAATAAAAAATCCCAAAGGAAAGAAACCAAATCTCTAAATTGACTACAAATATAAATAACCCAAATTTCTAAAATCACCTAAAATTGACTATAAATATGAAACGCTCCTATATATTTTGATGAAATAATGGCTTTATGTCACCTTTCCTATAGTACTTCAAATACTATTAAAAATAAAGCATTCATAATTATCAAATGACTCAACACTTCTTGTTCTATCTACATAACTCATCAAACAGTACCCAGAGATTCTAGAGGCTGAACCCAGTAATTTGTTCCACATGTACTCCAGGTGACTCTGATCATGCTCATATGTGAAAATCACTGGTCTATGGCATATTTCTTTACCAGTAGCACATCTGTTTTCTCCTCCTTTTGTCCTCACCCAAGCTCTACCATATTGAGCAGAAAAATGGAGCAGAAAGTAAAGAAAGTTCCCATATTCCCCCTCAACCCTGCACGATTAGCCTTTTGAAGTTGCCAAATTAATTGGTAAAGTACATTTTTCATCTGGAACAAATGCATAATGACTTCTGTATTATCACAAGAATTAGAGATTTCTAATATTTTTTCCTCCGTTATTTTGCCTTGTTGATTTTATCAAAGGTTATGGGTGGAGTTCAACAGACAGATTTTCCTCTTTCTGTCATCTAGAAGGGGATATTGTTCGAATACATGTTTGTTAAACATTTTCACACAATTCCCCTTTTTCTATTTATTTGAGTGTACAATCTATATTGTCCATAGAAAAGAAAGTTTTCCTAGGACAGATTATCACCTACAGCACCTGATACTTGAATCGCTTAAGGTAAAAAAGGTAGCACTGGGGCTTCCCTGGTGGCGCAGTGGTTAAGAATCTGCCTGCCAATGCAGGGCACATGGGTTCGAGCCCTGGTCTGGGAAGATCCCACATGCCGCGGAGCAACTAAGCCCGTGAGCCACAACTACTGAGCCTGCGTGTCTGGAGCCTGTGCTCCGCAACGGGAGAGGCCGCGACAGTGAGAGGCCCGCGCACCGCGATGAAGAGTGGCCCCCGCTTGCCGCAACTAGAGAAAGCCCTCACACCGAAACGAAGACCCAACACAGCCAAAAATAAATAAATAAATTAAAAAAAAAAGAAAAGGTAGCACTACTGACTAAATTTAATTGAAACATAATGTTTGTTAGGCTGTACTCCTATTTTCTTCATTGTGGCTATTTTTAAAAATGTATAATAAGAGTTAATCATGTGCCTATATAACGGGATGAGAACTGAGGAAAATAATGTCTCAAAAATTATCTTCTGATCGAGTGCATCCTTGTGCACCAAACAGAGTCAAGTAAATAATTCAAAGTTATTGCTAAACTGCAAATCTGAGTTGCATAGTAAATGAAGATGGAAATCACACAGGTAAATGTAACTGGAGTTCAAGAAAAGTATACTACATTTGATGGAGGTTTCTCATTTAGAATTAACACTTAAAATGTTTCCTTCATGTTCATTTAAGTTTGATTTTAAGCACTTTCAAGTTTTTTGAAAATATTTGTATTGGCGTATAGTTGATTTACAATGTTGTGTTAGTTTGGGGTATCCACTCTTTTTTAGACTCTTTTCCCATATAGGCCATTACAGAGTATTGAGTAGAGTTCTCTGTGTTGTAAGGTAGGTCCTTATTAGGTATCTATTTTATGTATAGTAGTGTGTATATGTCAATCCCAATCTCCCAATTTATCCTTCCCTCCTCAGCCTTACTCCCTGGTAACCATAAGTTTGTTTTCTACATCTGTAGTTCTATTTCTGTTTTGTTGATAAGTTCATTTGTACCCTTTCTTGAGATTCCACATATAAGCTATATCATATGATATTTGTCTTTCTCTGTCTGACTTACTTCACTCAGTATGACAATTTCTATGTCCATCCATGTTGCTGCAAATGACATTATTTCATTGTTTTTTTATGGCTGAGTAATATTCCATTGTATATATGTACCACATCTTCTTTATCCATTCCTCTGTTGATGGACATTTAGGTTGCTTCCATGTCCTGGCTATTGTAAATAGTGCTGCAATAAACATTGGGATGCATGTATCTTTTCGAACTATTGTTTTCTCCAGATATATGCCCAGGAGTGGGATTGCTGGATCGTATAGTAGCTCTATTTTTAGTTTTTTTTAAGGAAACTCCATACTGTTCTCCATAGTGGCTGTATCAGTTTTCATTCCCACCAACAGTGTTGGAGGGTTTCCTTTTCTCCACACCCTCTCCAGCACTTATCTTTTGTAGATTTTTTGATGATGGCCACTCTGACTGGTGTGAGGTGATACCTCATTGTAGTTTTGATTTGCATTTCTCTAATAATTAGTGATGTTGAGCATCTTTTCATGTGCTTTCTAGCCATCTGTATGTCTTCTTTGGAGAAATGTCTGTTTAGATCTTCCGCCCATATTTTGATTAGGTTGTTTGGTTTTTTTGATATTGAGCCACATGGGCTGTTTTTATTATTATTATTATTATTTTATTTTTGGCTGCATTGGGTCTTTGTTGCTGCACATGGGCTTTCTCTAGTTGCGGCAAGCAAGGGCTACTCTTTGTTGTGGTACACAGGTTTCTCATGGCAGTGGCTTCTCTTGTGTGGAGCATAGGCTCTAGGCATGCAGGCTTCAGTAGTTGCAGCACACAGGCTCATTAGTTGCGGCACGCAGGCCCTAGAGCACACGGCGTAGTTGTGACACATGGGCTCAGTAGTTGTGGCACACAGGCTCTAGGGCATGCAGGCTTCAGTAGTTATTGCATGTGAGCTCAGTAGTTGTGGCGCACGGGCTTAGCTGTCCCATGGCATGTGGGATCCTCCTGGACCAGAGATTGAACCCGTGTCCCCTGCATTGGCAGGTGGATTCCCAACCACTGCGCCACCAGGGAAGTCCCTGCATGGGCTGTTTTTTATAGTTCGGAGATTAATCCCTTGTCGGTTGCTTCATTTGCAAATATTTTCTCCCATTCTGAGGGTTGTCTTTTCATTTCGTTTATGGTTTCCTTTGCTGTGCAAAAGCTTTTAACTTTAATTAGGTTCTGTTTGTTTATTTTTGTTTTTATTTTCATTACTATAGGAGGTGGATCAAAAAAGATCTTGCTGCAATTTATGTCAAAGAGTGTTCTGCCTATGTTTTCCTTTAAGAGTTTTATAGTATTCAGCCTTACATTTAGATTTTTAATCCATATTGAGTTTATTTTGTGTATGGTGTTAGGGAGTGTTCTAATTTCATTCGTTTACAGGTAGCTGTCCAGTTTTCCCAGCACCACTTATTAAAGAGACTGTCTTTTCTCCATTGTATATTTCTGCCTCCTTTGTCATAGATTAGGTGGCCATAGGTGCATGGGTTTATCTCTGGACTTTCTATCCTGCTCCATTGATCTATATTTCTGTTTTTGTGCCAGTACCACATTGTTTTGATTACTGTAGCTTTGTAGTACGGTCTGATGTCAGGGATTCTGATTCCTCTGGCTCCCTTTTTCTTTCCCAAGATTGTTTTGGCTATCCATGGTCTTTTGTGTTTCCATACAAATTGTAGAAATTTTTGTTCCAATTCTGTGAAAAATGCCAGATTTTATACACTGTACAAATCAACTTATAAATGAATACCCAGAATCCTATACTTCTATGCCTTGAAAATGTGTTTCCCTCTAGGCCAATAAAAGTAAAATGTTCAGCTGAAACAGAAATTCCAAATTATTTCTAAATTCAAATCTCTTTTTGGAGATACATATATCTATATACATAGATATATATATCCTGATATACACCCAGAAAGATGCCTAAATTTAGTTATAATAATATATATGTACAAAAAATAAAGATTTAAATTTATAGCTTTTTTATTTTTTTTTAAATAAGGTGCGTTTTTAAAATTTATTTATTTATTTTTATTTTTGGCTGTGTTGGGTCTTCGTTTCTGTGCAAGGGCTTTCTCTAGTTGTGGCAAGTGGGGGCCACTCTACATCGCAGTGTGCGGGCCTCTCACTGTTGTGGCCTCTCTTGTTGCAGAGCACAAGCTCCAGACACACAGGCTCAGTAGTTGTGGCTCACGGGCCTAGTTGCTCCACGGCATGTGGGATCTTCCCAGACCAAGGCTCGAACCTGTGTCCCCTGCATTGGCAGGCAGATTCTCAACCACTGCACCACCAGGGAAGCCCCAAATTTATAGCTTTTTAACTTTACATTCCTATTTCTCCTAATGCTATATATTATTTTACATCTCCATTCTTCTCATCATGTGGTGTGTAAGGTTATTTTAAACTTTTTGGTGGTTTTGATGAACCAGATTCTGCCATCCACTTTCTGTTGAGACTAATCTTCATACCTGCCTTTCTGTGCTCTTCCCTCCATCACAAGAGGCTAGAAGCTGGAAAATGTATTTCCCAGACTCTCTTGTCAGGTGGTTTACTCTTAGGTTCTGCCAAAGGATTAAATTGGCTAGAGATTAGAAGGCAAGATGGAGACAGAGGGTAGTTTCTGGTTCTTGCAGTGGATGCAAGGAAACTACTCTAGGGTACTAGGGACTCCGGGAACACTGGTGGTCCCAATGGTGACAGTTGGGTCCCTCCTGACCAAAGGTTGTCAAGGTGCCTTCAGCAGTGTAAGTAAGTGACAGTGATCCAGCAGCACCAGCAGCTGGTGTAAGCTCCTGCATGTTGTCGGCTATGGACCTCTAGAAGTTCTGAACTTTTATTTTCTTTAGTTAAAACTCATTTCTCACGTGTGCTCCTCCAGCCTTTCCAACACCTTTAAAACCAACTATTTTTATGAGCTCTATCTCTGCTTGAAATATCTAGAATGGTTTCTCTTTTCTGGACTGAAAAATGACCTATTCATGAGAAAAACTTGGCTTATTCATTGGGACAATTAGAAGGTAAGACTGATAGGTGTATACAAACCTCACACTGTGTCCGATATGACTTGGCAGAGAGAATAGCCTTTTCAACGTCAGTGTTGAGAAGATAATTTAGGGCAAGTCTCAGCAGTGGAGAGAGTCACCTGAGATTTGCCAAACCTCATCTATTCTTCATAGATAACTGGAGAGACTGCTGTATTGGGAATGGATAAGAAAGAGCCTTTTACTGCAAAATAGCTACCTATAGTGTGTGTGTGTGTGTGTGTGTGTGTGTGTGTGTGTGTCTGTGTGTGTCTTTTATCTACTCTAAGGAGTCACTTCTTAACCAGTTATCCTTTTAGTATGTTAAATATGCATAAACACTTAAGCTGTAGAACTGAAGTCAGAATATTTTGATTTAAGCCTGGGCTTCTTTTCTGATCAACTAGAGTCATGTCAGAATTTCCTATTTTTGTCTGGCAAGTGAATACCATAATCTATACCTACTTTGCAGAGCCTTTCATAGGATCAAATGGGATAATGTATATGAAGGTGCTTTTTAAGAATCTAAATTCTACATTCATGTCAGGTGTTATGAGAGAAGATTAGTTAACAGCTGGAAATGAAAGGACTGTGACTTCAGAAATTACAGGAAGAAAAGTAATTCCTGAATCAAGCAGTGACTCAGTTCAGAGCCTCTATGAACACTTTATGTTTCCCTTTATGTCGCGCTATAAAGTGAGGAACAGCTCCAGAACAAGGTAAGAGATGCATGAAACATAAAGGGATAAAAAGCAGAAAACGGAGTCAAGAGGCATGAGTTGGCAGTTGCTACACGTTCACATCATTGTTGTCCTACCTGAACTCAGTCGTGCCGACTTAGAAACACTGCTCCTTGCTTCTCTGCCCTGAGCATTGAGTGTAGTGAATGCTTATGCGTTTGTGCTACAGAAACCAGAAATATAAAAATACATTTTTAGAAACCTTATTGCACACCAGAATCAACTGGACAGCCTATTAAAACACAGATTCAAGTGCATCACCCTCAGATTTATATTCTTGAGATCAGGATATCATCCAATATTTTGAATTTTCCAAGTGTCCCAGAGGGTTCTGCTGTATGGCTCTGCACCAAAGCAGCATTTCACAGAATAGTTCCTGGATCAATTTAACTGAAATTACGTTTTTCATTTCTTTAAATTCCCAATTTCTGAGCCTGAGCCCAGATCACTGAATCAGTGTCTCTAAATGGTGGAACCTGAGATCTGCAATGCAATAAGTAACCCAAGTGCTTTTATTCATACTTAATTTTGGCACCCAGGACTAGTGGGCAAGGTTGGACCAATGGCAAGTTCTGCACCTGCTGTCTCACTCTCCTTATATACACGCATCCACTTTACATCTAACTTTACTGCATCCCTAAATTAAGTTGTAACTCTGTTTTAAACTAAAAGACAATGAAGTTTAAAATGCAAATACCTGGTAAAATTCACTGATAAGGAAATCATGACTTTGATTTTTCTAAGTTTTACTAGACTCAATCTTGCTCCTTTTTGGCTTCTTCTGTAGCCACTTCTTAAGTTGGTGTTATTCTTCCATGTTTCATGGGGCCATTTTCAGTATTCATTCCACTTGACAGCATTTGTCACTTTTGGCTTTGGGGCTTGCACAGTTTCCTCAATTCAGAATGCTCTCACTGACTCATTTATCTGGTTAATCTATTCATCCTTCTAGGTTCATCTTAACCATCACCATCTCTGGGTAATATTTTCTGGTCTCTGAAATCCAGGTCATTCCTTGCCTTCTATACAGCATCCAGAATCCTTCCTAATATATACACCACACACTTGGCTAAGTCTCTACTTATTTGCCTTCATCTCCTGCTAGATCAGAGTGGTCATTTTTTCCTCTGTAAAGTACCAGGTAGTAATTATTTTAGGTTTTGTGGGTCATGAGGTCTCTGTCACAATTACTCAACTCTGTCATAGTATCATGAAAGCAACAATAGAAAATAAGAATGACTGTGTTCCAATAAGATTTTATTTACCAAAACTGTCAGTGGGGAGATTTGGCCATGGGCAGTGGCTTGCTGACCCCTGCACTAAACTGTTAGCAAAACATGGCCATTCTTGTTCACCATTGTAGCCTCAAGTAGTAGAATAGCCCCTGGCCATACAGATTGGTTGAATTTAATCTGTATTCTGTATATTGGTCCAACTACCAATAAGCAAACAAATAATCAGTGGTTTAAATAAGATATCTCTATCACATAAGAGAATTCTGGAGGGAGGCAATTCAAAGTTGGTAGGGCAGCTTCACTGTTCTCAAGTGTTTAAGTCACTCGTTCCCATCGATATACTCTACCATCCTCAACATGTGGCTTCCGTTCTCGAAGGGACTTCATTTATGCATGAATGAAGGAAGGAGGAAGTTCATTTAAGGAGACCTCCTGCAAGTCTGATATATGTTCGCTTGCATGAAATTGTCCAGAACTTAGTCACATTAGCTACAGGAGAGGATTGGAAATGCGGTTGTTTAGTGAGGAACACTATGATCAGCTAAACACTGGAGTCCAATTACAAAGTTAAAAAGGAAGAATGGATGTTGGAGTGTAACATGCACATTAATGCTTCTTTTGGGGGTTGCTTAGTATTTTGTTCTGAGGTTATATTTATATGTCAGAAAATGAAGCCCAAATATCATCTACCTGAAATGGCTGAAATGTGATGTGGGAAGAAGCAAATGCCCTCCATCGTGTTCCTTCCCACCTTATGATTATATTAGTTCATAAACATAGGAAAATGACTCAAGTAGTTTCAAAACTTTCATTTTTGAGTGACACCAGACGTTCACAAGTCAGTGACCTCCCCCAAATTTCATTGCGTGATGCATGTGCTTGCATTTATTCTAATCTCTCATTCTACACTTCAGAAAGACAAATAATGTTTGTGTTGGGCCAGCCCCACCCAGAATTTCTAAAGCAACTGTTTTTGTGCATGAAAGGCAGCCTGAAACATGCATAATTACAAATGTTTACATCTGTTTCCAATCTCTAAACCAGAGCACAGGATTACCCTGTACTGGAACTTACACAGTGGTCCCATTTGTTTATTTATGTTTTGGTTCTTGAATTCTATGCAAACATGCACAATGACAACAGTGTTATATAATATCTGACATCCATCAGGTGGGGTTAGTGCACAGGAAGGGATTTTGGTCCTTGTGAGGAATGGATATTTGATCTTCCCAAGAACAGTTCTGGGTTGAAGACCTAAAATATAGAAACTTGTTAAACCTAATTGCTTTTCATTAATGGGTCTTTTTTTTTTTCCTATAAAATTTTTTGTGTTTTTTTTCTCCTCCATTCTTATTGTATTCAGAAAAAAAATGGAACTATATTCTTTCCTCTCTCTCTTTCTCGCTACTTAGCTACCTATGTGTGTAGACTTAGACTCAATAATCATGACTCTGCTTTAGTTTGACATTATGTCAATACTCAAATTTTATATATTATAATTCCTTTATATGAAAATAGAAATATTTAAATCTTCCATTTCTTAGCTCACCATTTTTACTATGGCGACCTTGCCTAATTTTAAGAAGCTATTACCTTAGAATGCTGTTCTTATTGTTAGTTCATTGATACTTCTTTTTTTTTTTTTTTGACTGCGTTGGGTCTTCGTTGCTGCACGCAGGCTTTCTCTATTTGCAGTGAGAGGGAGATACTCAGTTGCAGTGGCTTCTCATTGCAGTGGCTTCTCTTGTTGCAGAGCACGGGCTCTACGGCACGCGGGCTTCAGTAGTTGTGACTCGTGGGCTCTAGAGCACAGGCTCAGTAGTTGTGGTGCACGGGCTTAGTTGCTCCACGGCATGTGGGATCTTCCCGGACCAGGGATCGAACCCATGTCCCCTGCATTGGCAGGTGGATTCTTAACCACTGCGACACCAGGGAAGTCCCATTGATGCTTTTTTGATATTAGTATTTCAGAAGGAAAATACCTATTCTCTAATACTTATCATTGGATTTATTTTTATTCCTTTTCCATTTTCTAACACTTGACGTTTATAAATAAAGCACTGACTTTATCTTGGGAAGATATTACATAAATAGCAGTGGTCCTCTAACTTTAGTGTACAGAATAATCACACATGGAACTTGTAAAAATACAGATGCCCAGTCTTTGTTTCTAGAGATTCTGATTCAGTAGATATGAGATTTGTCTAAGAAATCTGTGTTTTTAAATTGGCAGTGGTATGTGGTTCATGCTTTTAGAATACTGGATCAAGTATGTTTTAGGTATGCCTGCCTACCCTTGTTTATATCATTTTCTTCATGTGCAGCATGATTTGGGTGTGTGTGTGTGTGTGTGTCACGCTTTGTTTCCATTTTTGCATATTTATTATTTCATTTATCACCTGGTGTTGTCTTCAACAGTTTGAGAAAACTTCTTTTAAAAAAACCAGTGTCACTAACTTTCTAAATTCAGTAACCTGTTCTGAGTCCTTATACTCTCCTTGATTTTTGTGTCATCCAAATATTGATGCCACTCCACTCTCCTTAATGATTTATCTTCTTTGGCTTCCCAGGGTACAGTCCTCTCCTAGTTCTCTCTACGTATCTGATTTCTCAGGTTCAAATTTCTTTTTTAATTCTTCAAATGTAGTTGATCTTGATTTTACCTGACTCATATCTTCTTTCCAAATTCATAATGATAACACCTCTTTGTGATTAAACCACAAATCTGTATATGCAGTTTCAATCTAAGCAAGCCATATTCTAATATTTTTTTTTTCTGTGTGTTAGACATCATTCCTCAGAGTCCGTATAGGATAGCAAATTCAAAGTGTCCAAAACTGAACACATACTTCTTGTAAATTTAATATATAGTTTTTGTAAATTCACCACATACATTACCGTAGTAAAGACTCTGAAAAGTTCTATATATAAAAAAAAAAAGCCTCACTTAAAGTTTACCCAATTATATACGAAATTGTATTGCCTATTTTTTCATACACAGAATACACATTATAAATATTAGGGTTCTAATAGTTCCTCTGTTGCAAGTCAAATTTAACAATTTTCTACATTATGATAGTTATCTATTATTATCATGGTCCCTATATTTACATATATGTCTTATTTTCCTTATCAAATTGAAACCTCACAGAGAAAAAGTCAATTTTTGTTTCTTCTAATTCTCCTAGCCCAGAGCCTGACATACTTGGATATTTACCACTATTTAGGTAGTAAATAAATAATTATTTTAAAAGAAAATAGATACTTATAATTTATATTTGGAATAAAAAAATATTAACCACCTCCTTTCCCTTCTCTTTGCAGCTTAAAACTGAGAAAAATCTTCATCAAGATTCTAATTACTCATTACAATGGCTACAGTCATATCAAAGCTCCTTTTTATGTAACCAGAATATTGGACTTGAAGAAATCTATGGCTACCTTCTTATTGCTGACTGCGTCAGTGGAGCACCATGAAAGAGTACGGAGGCACCACAGAGTGTATCAAATAATCAGACAGTTAGAAACAAATATGTCATTTGCATTATGGGTTTATACTGTTCTGTTTTGGGAAAACTACATCACCAATCCATTTGAAAGGAAGTAGATAGGCATGCTTTAGAACTCTCCCTAGTGGGTATAGAGCAGTAGAGTCATGATTCGGAGAGCCTGCACTCCCCCTTAAATTGCTCTCCTTGAACTATTCCGAGGGAATTAGACCGGCAACCAGTACTAGTTATCCTGCTGGAGACTTGCTGGGTGTTACTTGAGACCAAATGACTTAGACTTGGGGAGATATTCCCATGACATAAATGCAAGCAGAAAAGAATCACATTAGAATTCAGGGTGTGTCCATGAGGAGATTCTAAAGATTTAATTTCATAGGTGCTTTCTTCTTCTTGGAATGAAAAATGCAAGTAACTGGCATGAATATTTTCTTTTAAACTACTTTATTTTCCTTATACTCAAATTTCACTTATTTCCTACATCAATTTCAACCTAAGGAGTAGCAACTACATTATGCCCCTCAAAAATGTGCTTGATTCACATTCCTGGAGTCTAAATTCTCACCTGCTAAGTACCCCCTGGAGCAAATTCCCTGGTTTTAACAATTGACAGCTAGACTAGTCATAATAGCAGACAAGTGTTATTAGCCTTCTCTGGATATTTGGATATTGGGCTGAACTACTTTTCACTTTGAACACATAAATGGCATTTAATGAATATGGTCAGCCATGGGCGCACTCTGACCTCTGATAGCTATCATTGTGATAAAACTTGAGAAGTTTTCAATAGCCAATATGCAAACTGTGCTTCCTTAGTACAGACATTTCTTCCCTGGTAAACACTTTCAATTTCTTATAAATCACCCTATTCATTATAGGCAGAGTGTCTTACATGATTTTTCTGTACTTTGAAGCCCATTTCCCAGACTTGGTGCCCTAGGGATATTCTGATGAACTGGGAAGTTGGAGAGTCATACCATCACGTCTTCCCTCCCCTTGAAGAATTTCAATATTTTTAGATAATGAGATTTGAGATAAAGTTCTTAAAGGCCATTAATATCCTATTTTACTCATCTAAATACTGTAGAAAATTAATATGTTTGTCTATTTATTGCCCATGCTGTATGTTGCAGAATTTTATGAAAGTATAATGAAAACTTGAAGGCTTATTTTCATCCTAGTATAGTGATATTTACAAATCAGGGTTGACTATTGAAAGTCTATGTTCCTTTGTGTATATCAGATTACTGAGAGGGTCATGGCCATTGTCTCAAAATCACTTGATTCCACCATTGAAAATTGTTTAGTCATTTGGTATTCATATTTACTATGTGAGTTCTTAGCCATCACCTCATGAGGATTCTCATTAGTTTTGAATGGTTCCAAAGATAACCAGTATGGCTTGTTTCTTGACACTAGGATATTAAAAAACACGAATCAAGATAAGGAGAGAGTTTTAAAATCAGAGTAAATATCCCTAATCCCCCACTTCCTAAGGGAACGTAAAGTGCAAGTTATTTATGGGAATGCTCTCCTGTTACTAATGTCTAAGAAAAGTCTTGGGGACTCAGAGGTGCTCCCTGAATTGTAAAGCTCATGCTGCTGTTCCTCCTTTCCTTGGACTAAGGCAGAAAGTGATAGTCTATTGAGCTGTGCTCAGGATTTCAAGGTGGTACCTGCCTGCTAGCAAAGGCAGCTATGGCTCAAGGCAGAGTTAGAGTGAAGAAGTATACATGATGTTGGGAAGATATACTGCAACTTAGGGAAGCAGAACACAAAAAGAACAGAGATGACATCTATGCCTATAAGCGTAGAAAAGGAGTTGAGTCCTGGGGTCTTGCTAAGGCATTTCGGTAATAGAATCAGCAAAATATCATCTAAAATTGCTAAAACTGGTAGCATAAAAATGTTTTAACCTTGAAGAATATCACCCTTCATCAGAGCTGGTACCTAGAGACCTGGAAAAATCTCTCCTCGAAACCAGCTGATAGGTTGACCTCAATATCAAAATTGTCAGGCCTTTATCTATGATGCTCCAAACAAAGATAAACATTAAAAATCAATAAACATTTACCCTCAGGTAAGCAAGCACTTGAAAATGGTAAGTGGCATTGCTCAAGGACGCAATCTCCATTGAGAAACAAGTGTTTTATATTCCCTTTCAGGCTGGTATGAACTCTTCAGTAAGACTTCCAACTCCCGCTTATTAGGATTCTAACGGGTAGGTAGAGCTGCCTAGAGATGCCTGAAGTAATACCCTCTGGTTTTAAAAACTTCGTATGTGCGTTCCATGCATTTAAGCTTTATAGGTATCCCAGAACTCTCTGTCTCAAGTATACTTTTTATCTTTGCATCAGATGTCTCCAGGCTGAATTTGAGGAGTCCAGCTCCAGGCCAGAATCCTCTGTGCGATCTTTCACATCTGACCATCAGCAATTACAAGGCTTTACCTGGTAGCCCTCAGGGTGGGCGGAGTCTGTCCTCTTCATACCAGGCTTGATGCACGGTCAGTGCACTGCAGTTTTCTGGGGGGAATTACAGTCAAAGACGCACGTTCACATGACAACCTGCATTCCTAGCCCTGGTGCCTCTCTTTGGAGTCCTCTTTTGCCCACTCAGTACTTCCCTACTCCTAAATCCTAGCACCTCCCCTCTCACTCCCTCTATCCCTGTGGGTCCATAAAACAACAGGAGCCTTTTGTCCAGCACAGTCAGCAGTGAGAAGATGCCCCTGTCTGTGCTGATTCACCTGACCCTCGCCTGGTGCTGCTCTGTGGAAAAAAACTGGAGAATCAGCCAGCTGGTACCTATTTTTGCCTCTTACACTATCTCAGTAAGTGAATAAAGTCACTTCAGTTTGGCTTGTTGTCCTAATTAACCACTTAGAAACCTGGCAGCTTGACAGCAGTGTGAATGAAGCACACAGGTCTCTACCCCAGACACTGCTGGGGATTAACAAGAGAGCTGGGGAAAATGTGTTAAGAGGAAATGTTCCTCCTTTTATCCAGCTAGCAATTAAACATATCCAATCAAGTTTTTATCTATACTGAAGCTGGCCAACTGCCCACAATATAATTACTTCAGAATGTGAGATTTATACTTAAAAGAGACATGAGTAACATGTGTCTGTACAAACACAAACTGCATATTCCACTGATACATATTCTACTTTCTTGAGAATTATCAGGCTACTCTCACTGAATGCCTTTGATGAAACTAAACCAGCGCTTCATATGGAGGCTTATAGAGTACAAATAGCTAGAGGGAGAGAACGCATATACTATTCTCCAACTGGTGTGAACTACAGCAATTTTTCCTCCAGTGAAGTGGCTGACACCTTTAAGTTCATGCTGGCAGATGGAACCCAAAGGAGAGTATTGGGGAAAAGAGAGGGAAAAGAAACAAAACAGAAAAGTGGATTCTTTGGGTTTCTGTATATGAGCTATAAAAACATATGGCTGTCTAACCAGAGGCCTCAACACAGTTCTGCAGGCCATCTTGCTCATCAAAGAAGACCCTTTAACAACCCGGGTTCTCTCAGACAGATGCATCGTGCCAGGTAAGTTGTACAAATCTCAACTCCAGGGCACTATTCTCACAGACACTTCTCAAATTTAATGAGCATGAAAGTTACCTGGGATCTTATTAAAATGCAGATTATGAGTCAGTAGGTCTGGGGTGGGATCTGAAATTCTGTATTTCTTACAAGTTCCCAGAAATGATGTCACTGCTCCAGGTTAAAGCCTATAGACCATGATGGAGAAGGAGCCCCAGACTGTGCACTGAACAACCTGCACAAATATTCACAGTGATCTGGTCCTTCTTTAACTTCTTGAACAAATGCTGTGTATTTATAGTAGCTACATTAATATCCTTGTCTAGTAGTTCTATCATCTATATCATTCCAAGTTCATTTCTAGTGAATGAACTAGTACTAGTTCATTTCTAGTACTAGAACTAGTTCATTTCTAGTACGCGGATACTGCAAACCATCTCACCTACTATATACTTCATAAACTTCTTTTTAACATCAAAGGAAAAAACAAAACAAAAATTCTCCCCTTTCACCTACCACTCTTCCAAAAATCAGCTCCTTGCTAACCTAACATACCACCCTTACCCAATGGAGAAATCAAGAGAATTTTGTTTCCTTTTTGTTTTTTTAATTTTATGCAATAGCAAAGCCATTTTCTCTTTGCACTAGAGTCAAAATCTACTATTTATTTAACTACTGTTTGTTTGTGTTCAAAGGCCTAGATAGCTATTCACCATCACTACAATAGTGTTTGATGTCTTTACTCTGAATAATCTGTTATTTTGAAGATTATCCAGTGTTTTACACTCTGATCGCTATGGGCAATAAGAATCAGATATATTTCCTGGAACTAACAAGATCCCAGAGTCCAACTGTAACTGCCTCATATAAAGTGAAATTTTATTTAAAGCCTCTCCCCAGTATACATGTCCTGAGGAGTCTCACTTTTCACTCAGGTCTCACTTCTTGCAGAGAACAAGTGACTTACACTTTATGAAATGGGGTTACACGTATAACATTATGTTGAGCTACTGGCTTAGCTCTTCATTCTTGCCTGGCATAAAACACAGTTTTTAGTATCCAGCTCTAATATTCTACAATTGGTAAGCATGGAATATTTAAGACATTAAAAAAAGTAGCTCCGTCTCACTTTAATTGACCACAGAACAGAGTTATGCTTCCAGCCATGATGAAGTAAGAGATATCACATTTATTCTCCAGTCTCACACAAATAAAAACATGAACAATGTGTATGAAACCATGGTTTTCAGATATTAGACAACAGGCAGCAGAAGGCAGTTATCTTGGAAGGAAGAAAAATAAGCAATATGAGCCAAGTAGCAGAGATAGGGTTGAGTATTTGAGGAGGTGAAATATCAATAATTCAAAGGGTAGAGTACAGGAGAGGAGAGAGTTGCACAGACAGAACTCTGGAGTGTGGAACAGATTCTCCTGGAATCATCAGCTGATTTCTGATCAAGTAATGCATGTGAGAAAACTACATGAGGTGGGAAAAAGGAAGAAACAGAGCAACGACCAATGTTCACAGAGGGCTGATAATAATAGGTCATGTTTTCAAGAGAGAAAGAGAAGAAAACGGATATCAGGTAAAGTACTCAGAAAATCATTGCCTCTGTAACGGGGCAGAACTAGTCTAGACTAAGGGCTATGTCTGATCCTGCCAAAAACAGCTTTAAAAACCAGCTTCAGAAGAATCAAACTGTATTCAGATAACTTGACTATGTCTTTAAACAAAGATAAAAAATATTTAAAGTAATACCCACACCCCCCAAAAAACCCTAGCATGTACAAATAAAATTTCACAATTTCTGGCATCTAGGGAAAAAAAATCGCCAGTCATGCACATGGGAGTGGACAACCCATACAAAAATCATTCACTAGAAATGAACTTGGAATGATATAGATGATAGAACTACTAGACAAGGATATTAATGTAGCTACTATAAATACACAGCATTTGTTCAAGAAGTTAAAGAAAAATATGATCATGTTAATAAGAGATATGGGAGATATTTTTAAAAAGTCCTATCAAACTTCTACAGTTAAAAATACAATGTCTCAGGGCTTCCCTGGTGGCGCAGTGGTTGGGAGCCTGCCTGCCAATGCGGGGCACGCGGGTTCGGGCCCTGGTCTGGGGGGATCCCACGTGCCACGGAGCAGCTGGGCCCGTGAGCCACAATTACTGAGCCTGCGCGTCTGGAGCCTGTGCTCCGCAACAAGGGAGGCTGCGATGGTGAGAGGCCCGTGCACCGCGATGAGGAGTGGCCCCCGCTTGCCGCAACTAGAGAGAGCCCTTGCGCAGGGACGAAGACCCAACACAGCCAAAAATAAATAAATAAATAAACAAAGTAAACAATGCATTAAAAAAAAATACATTAAAAAAAAATACAATGTCTCAGATAAAAAATACACTGAATGATATCAAGAGCAGATAAGATGTTACAGAGCAAAATATTAAGTGAACTTGAAGACATAGCAATAAAAGCTGCCCAATAGAGCATAGAAAAAGACTGGAAAATAGTGTAAAGAATATCAGTACGTGATGGGGACAAATTCAAGAAGCTTAATTTATTGGATTTAAAGTCCTATAAGGAAAGGAGTGAAAAAATATTTGGAAAAAATAGCTGAAAAATTTCCAAATTTGATAAAACTTTAAACCTACAATTCCAAGAATTTCATAAAATGCAAGCAAGAAGACACATACAAAACCACACAAAGACATATCATAATCAAATTTATTAAACCAGTTGAAACGTTGACCTAACGTGTATTCGTTCATAAAATAGAACAGTATAAGATGACCTCATTCATATTTATTTTCCATAGATTGCATGAAAGGGAAGGATGTTATAATTCTATTACAATATATAAATTGTGGAGAACCTTTTATTTCATTAAATTCTTACGTTAGAATAAAAGCCCAAGCTTAATATTGAGAAGAATCTTTGTTCACAGTTCTATTAACAGACCCTGGGATTACATTTGTATTTTCAAATTAGCCAGTTTAGCATAATGGTTCTTTAAAAATTTGAAGAAAAAACAAAAACAAATAGAAAAAAAAAAACCTCCCTTGCAAAATTAGATAATAATACAAAAAATTCTATTCTCACCCTTTCCGGAGTGCACTCTGTTATGATACTTGACATCATTTAAAATCAATTTTTATGTTGGTAGGAAGGAATAAGATTTCTGTCTTTTTAAATTTTTTTTAAATTTGTGCATTGTCCCTCCTGTTAGATTTGGCTACATCCTTTGTTTCCATTTTATGTTCTGCTATCTTTATATGGAGCCGACAATGCAGCACTGTTACATTCTCTTGAGGACACTAATACATGAAACAAAAACATTCTTCCCCAATGTGCATTCTAGAATTTTACACATTTTTTTCTTGCATATTTTTAACAAGCAGATCTAACATTAACTATTGTGATAACATTCTTATAAGGGAAAACTAAAATAAACTAGCTTTAATTTTAATTGAAAGAACTCTTTCTGCTGCATGTCTGTTAAACTACAATTTTCAGACAGGTCAAGTGGTGACTCTCATTTCTAATACAAAATGAACACTTGTCAAAGATTTTTATTTAACCCACTAATAAGTGAGAGAAACAATAACCTGTTCAAATCAGTTCAAATGAGAATTCTAGAGATTTATATTCTGTACAAAATCCATTTGCATTGCCTAAGCAGGAATCATTCACACAGCTCTGAAACACAGTTCCAGGAAACAGTTGATTACTTCAGTTTTCTCAAAGATAACTTCTATCTATCACAGGTGAACACTCCTACAGAATCAAATAATCCCAGAGGGTCAGTTACACAATGCCTAATATTCCATCCAAAGGACAATCAGCCACCTCCTTGCGCATCTCAAAGTCTTGCACAAAGACCTAACTTAGCATGTTTGCCATCATAATAGTGCTGTTAAGATTTTGTTAAAACTCGTTAAAGCTTTATCTTGATAAATTAGAAAAAAATCATATTTTATTTTGATTTTACAATTGATTCCTTAAGAAACTGGATCTAAGTGAAAAAATAAAATAAGTGAATTCTAGAGACAAAAGCTTAAACATTTGCTTACTTTACATTGTAATTAACATGTAAAAATTTCAATGTAAGGATTCTCAAACAGTAAGTGGACTGGTGACTCCATTTGAAATAAGTATTGATGTCTGGAAGTTAAGAATATTAACTGCTCCCCCAAATTGGAATAATATTAAGTAATTTAAAAGAAGGCAAGGAAAAAAAATCCTTCCATAAATTTTAATCACTTTATGTTTCAAGGTAATATATCAAAAACTAATCATAACCACTTATCTCTTATTTCGCCTCAATGATTTTTCCATATTTTCTTTTACAGGTCAGAAACTAGAGCATGAAAGATGATTCTTCAACTTCCTGAAGGTTTTTAAAAAAATAAAAACCAAGTGATTTAAGTACTATAAAAGTAGTTGTATTTTGAAATTTACATTTACTGTTTAAAATTATAGTGGTAAATACTTAAGATGAAAAAAAAACTGATTTCTTTCTAACAGTTGCCTTTTTTTTTTTGTAGCTCTTGGATACATATTGCCAATCTTATGTCAACATCTAAATGAAAGAAAACTCATAGGTCTGTTTCTTTATTGCTCTTAATTTATTTCTGACTATTTTAAACCTAACTGTAACCCGCAGAGTTGCAAACTTTCATGATTATTTACCTTCATATTTTTTCTGTACCATCCAATGAATATGACAGAGTGCAGATATAAACTTTCACCCTGTAATGCATTGCTTTAACATATACACAAAGAATCTAGGTATCACCTTATTCATATCTCCTCCACATCAAGCTCAGTGCAGACCCAGTAATTTCGTTTGCCCTACAACAAGATAGAGTTAATCCATCTTGTCTCCTAAAACAAAGTACATGAACTCTTTCACAGGCAATGAAAGTGACAGAAAAATATTTAACTCCTTAACCCCTTTGGGAGGCACCTTGTGAGCTGCTTGCTCTGGCACCTCTGTGCCAACTTTGTTTTTCGGCTCCGAGACTACAGGGTAGTTTCATTTCAAGTCACGGATTCTGGATACCGACCAAACTGGCAAATGAAAAATAACTCAGCCAGGGCCATTTCACCCACCAGTGATCTCTGTCTGTGAGATAATCCCTCCCTGAGGTTTCTTTCTCTCCTCTACTGTGTTCTTAAAGGCCTAACACAGGGCAGCAGGCTGGTACCACTGTCTAAGGTTTCAATTAAGACATGAGCAGATAACAGAGAAGTAACAAGCAGGCCTCCATAACAACGCCTCATGTTTCACTCTCGGTTCTAGTGCAGAGACGGCAAGATGCTTGAAAAATGTAGTTCATTAATCCCCACAACAACCCCCAGAGGTTGAGAGGACAGAGAGGGAGCCAGCAACCGGATCAGGCTTGAATAGTCTCTCTGTTGGTTGTGTACATTTGGAGCTGACTGTGAAATCTATGTGGACGTACTGAACCCTCTAGTTAACCTCATGGTGCAAATGCGTTGATCAAAGGCACTCTGTCAGTATCTGATTAAGGGCCATGTAAGAGCACTGAAGACATTTCCTTCTGGTTAACAACTCTGATTACAGGGGCTCCTGGAGTGAGTTTTCCTGTAAGCATTCAAGTAGGTCCCCCGGCTCCAGCTGGAGCTCTAGGGTTTCCCAATGGCACAGCTTCCTGTTGCTGAAGCCTTCAATTCATTCACAGCTTGTAAATCAGTAGCCTGTAAATCAACAGATTGAGCTACTACTGTTTAAAACACAGTTTCCTCAACAAGCTTCCTTCTGGTTTTGTTTTCATATATCAAAGGGATAAAAAAAGAGAAAGAGTCCAATTTTTAACACCTGGACTGATGGGGACTCAGCAGGGGAGGTATGTTACACCAGCTCTGCAGTTTTGTTTTTGTTTCAGTGAGGCAAGGATTTAGTGGCTAAAGTCAAGATAGTGTTTACTTAGAGAAATGATAGAGGTCTATTTGGGGGAAATTAAAAATTACAATTGTTGCATTCATCTCAGCAATTTTTAATGTCTGATAAGAAATATAAGGCTAAAACCAGAATGAGAATCAAGACATGTTCTTATTTCCTTCCTCTCCTGTATTAAACATGTGTAGATAATATTTTGAAATTGAAGTGAGGTGCTTAAGCCAACTATTTTGAATATTTTATATGACTTGCTGCCTATTGAAACAGATCAACAGCATGAGGACTAGTTAATTAAAGAAAATCTTCTGTTGTTAATAATCAGTTACATAGGCATCAGGACAGCCATGACTAAAAATGTATCAAGCCTCTAAATTCATGGTTTCACTTAATATCACAGAGTGTTCTAGATGGCAACAACAGATATATACTCTATAAAATATTATAATACACTTTTACGTATTATTGTCATGTCTATTTGAGAGGGGCAGAATTCTGTGAGAGATCATTTGTAAAGTTTAAGGTTATGTTCAAGGTCAATATTAAGCGTTGATATTTAGTATCCAAGAAGATTAATAATTCAATTTTTTACTAGTCCCTCTACTAAATGCAGCAAAATTCACATAGAAACTTAATCTATGTCCATTGCCAGGAATATGGGATTACCTATATATTGATTCTATGGTTACCTCTAGGATCTCTGATGAAGGAAATTTTGGAACTGATCTTTTGAATAACATTATTTCTATTATCCCTAAAACAGACTTGGATTTAGAGACTGATCCAGGATCTTGAAAAGGAGTCATCATAAGCCAGAAATCTCCCTCTGGGATAGAATAGATGTGAAGAAATCTTGCTCCATTTTGGTAAGGAATGCCGAGACAGTTGCACAGATGGTCACACTACTAGCTCACATCTTTGCAGTTGGGGACTTGGTCTAGCCTCCTAGACAGGGAAGTATAGTTCCCTGGGAGGAGACTACATAGAGAAGGTCAAAATAGGTAAAGTCACCTAGGGGCCATATCTTACTTGCAGGTAAAATGTTTCCTTTTAGGTCAAAAGGGCTGACACTCAAAGAGAGTCAAATGAGCTCAGTGGCAATGGTGGGGCAGAGTGTCAAATAAACCTTCCAGGCTACTGGGGAAAGTGAAGTACAGATCATGGGAAATGCCCCTCCCTAATTAGAAAGGAATGAGAGTTACAACTAGCATCCAGAGATTACCATGCTAGAGAAGGGGGAGTGGAATCAAAATTCCGGGTATAAATTGAGATGGGAATATTGCTCAATGCATCTGTGATGGAAGCTGAACCCTGGCTATGTCTTATGGCTGATGTTGCCTGGCAAACAGCTGTATGCACCCATACACTTAAGTTCATAAATGATAATTGTAATAAAGTTTTTACTCATTAGTCCTCCCATGCTAATCTTTATCTAATTGTTCCCTCCTCCTCAATCCCTGTCTACATCTCTGTCACTTCAGCCACTTCACAGTATTTTTCAGAACTCCCACTCTTTCGAGAACACAAAAGTTGTCTCCAAGCATCAAGTTTTTATTTTTCAGTCCACATGCAAGCCTTAAAAGAAATAGATTTCCTCTTAATTTATCTCATCCATGAATGCAATAGTAATCGCTACCTTTTCATGTTCATTCCCCAAATACACAAGATAGAGAGTCACTCCCTATTTATTCTTGCTCTCTACAGATGGTTCAAAGCTATTGTCATGCTATTGTCACATAATAAACTTTCTTTATGGCATTCTTTACATTTGTTTAGAGCATGGCATCTCTGACTTATTATAGTCAGCAGCAAGAATACTCTTCTTAATTGATTAGAGCCCTTCCAGTCTTCCTCATCATAACTGTTTTGATTCCTATTTTTCCCAAATCATTAAACTCAAAAATCAGTCATTAAAAACATTCCTATCTCCTAAATATTACATATATCCTAGAATAGCTCACATTTCTCCCACTATAATCTACCTAGTTAATCCATCTGGCTATGTATGTGCTAGGTAAGTCCCACTTCCACTCTTCCCATGTCAATTCATCAGAGACTTCCTAGAATAAAAAAAGGAGGAAGGAAGAAATCAGCGACTAGAATCATTACAATTCATTTCATCTATTCTACAAAATATGCTGTCAGTAACCCAATCCATATTCATTTTGAGTGAGTCACGACATTATAATAATTTAATTAAAACTGTAGCATAGGAGCTGGTTTCAGTCTCTTTGGGTAGCAAAGAAAACAACTAAGGGAAAACATTGACAATCTATCTGGATTTTCTTGTAATGCAGTCAAGTTCCATAAGTAATAATTCATACCAGACTAATGTTTAGCACAATGTTTCCAAATGATGCAAGCCTAAATATTTTTTAAAAATAATGTATCTTTTCTGTCCACATCCACCATTGGAAACCTGAACAAAAGAAAATGTGTATAAGTCTTATATTCAAGTTTGAGACTTTGTTCGAGTTTGAAGGAGTATAATGAGTCATAGGGAATGTTACTTTCCTTTTGAGAGAGGGAGATTGTTTTCCAAATGCAGAGCTGAAAAGGGGGCTATTTGTGAGCAAGAGAGGGCTCCAAGTGAGATAAATTTAGCATGAGGAGAAAGAGCGGTCGTAGAGTACACAGTCCCTGTGAATGATTCAGTCTTGAAGGATACTCTCTAACTGTTGTAAGGGAATGGCTGATTTAACTACCATTCAGTCTTTATTTAATCTACAATAAAATGTCTTTCTTAACATTGCATAATGTTTTTTTCTTTTTCTTTTGTTTTTTTGGCCATGCCGCACGGCTTGCGGAATCTCAGTTCTCCAACCAGAGATTGAACCCAGGCAGTGAAAGCCTGGAATCCTAACCACTAAGCCACCAGGGAACTCCCAAGAATTGCATGATTTTTTAAAAAAAGTAATATATATATATATATAAGTATTTACATGGTAATTGGCATGACTATATTGGTAGAGACTGATAAGGTAAGGATGGCTCAAGGAAGATAAGAATCTGATTTACCTAGTAATTTCCTGGACAACTCAGCTAAAACAGATGGACAAGGAATCCAGCACATCCTGAGTAGATTCCAACATAGAGTCATCTTGGTTTTTAAATAGTGACAAAGAGATCCAAAACTCTAGGAAACGCCTAAGAGGATCCATGATCTTAGAGGAATAAGATCAAACTTTTTGATTGCCACTTTATAGGAGAGGAGGTTTAACCTGTGAAAGTAAAAAATATGGATATGATCACTACAACACCTGGATTACATTATTGATCTCTATATTCATCTTTTTTGACTCTTTATTGAAATTCCTGCATTTTCCATCACTAATGAAACAGTTATTATTACAACTTCCTTCAGGCTCTTCAAGACTCTTGAACACTTAGCTCCAGTTGACACTTTGCTCATCCTCATAAATTTCAGAGGAGTATTCATCTGGCTGTACAGCAAATATTAAGGCAATTTAATGATGATCCTTCAAATTTCCTTCTTTCTACCACAAAAATCTCAATATCATCACTTGTACTGTTTCATATGCAAAAGAAGAGTCTTTACTATCAAGGACAAAACGTCACACTATATTCTTGATTCCATCACCTCCTACCCTTTTCACGACCTTACTGAAACTACTATCAACTTTTCAATTGCATTTTCAACCTTATAAATTTTGCTGACTCCTACCTACCTGTTTGAGAATACATTTATGTCTTTCCTTCTAGAAAGGGAAAACATAGTCAAATTAATTGGAAGCATTAAATTTCTTTGTTACTTTTTCCTATTACAGAATTAATTGATCCCATTTTTTCCTCAATCTTCATGCAATGAACATAAACATTCTCTTCATGTCACAATTTCTGCAGGTCTCAGATTTTAAAGATTTTTACTTCAAAAACATTTTTGTTAGTTTCTTGTCACTATCTCACAGATATTATTTCCTAATCCCATGTCACAACCTTATATCAAGATCACAGAGGATATTTTATTGAATTATTACAAATAAAATCCATATGAAGTAGATACTATTATCTTCTAATTTTATAATTTAATATGTCAAAGATAAGTAAATTGTCCAACACAACCCTCCTGGTAGTTGAGCAAAGATTTAATACCAATTTGTCTTGCTCAAGATCCTAAACACATCATTAGTTCTTAAACTCCACCAAAAAATAAAAAACCTACTAATTATAATTCACTGCAAAATAAATCTGAGCTAACAATATATTACAATGAAAAAATATTTATTTAATCTTAAATTACAATAATCAAAGTGCAATTTCACTGTCAAGGGATTAAAAATATTTTAAGCTCTGTACTTTTAATTGGTCAAATATTATGGCAGATTTTTAAGATGACGCTAGTAAACAGGAGCTAAATTAGTGATAGTGAGAATGATGTAAGAGACCTAAAAATCATATCATATGAAGACTGTCTTGAGGGACTGAGAACATAGACCTAAGAAATATAGATTTATGGAGATAGAAAGGTATTTTACAAATGCCCAAAGGAAAGAAGTTAAATTTGATTTAGATAGTTTTAGGAGGGAGAAAAGGACGAAGGATTAACAGATATAGGAAAGCAAATTTTTCTCAAAAAATATTAAAATTATAAATTTGGAAAGATCTAAATCATCATTAGTTAATTCTTATCATTGGAAGCATGTAAAAGTTGGGTGTAACATTATAGCACGTTGTAGAAAAACTCCTTTCCTAAAATAAAAGCTTGCAATGTAATTTAAAATAATTTACTTCTCACTGATAAAGCATGGCTACAGTAACAAACCATATTGGTTACAAAAAGATACATAATCTGTAGAACTCTACTTTCCACTCTGTCCCTCCCCAGGCCCTACACCTGTTCCTTACAGAGTTACCTCTGTTACCAGTTTCTTGCATATTGCTCCAGAGATATTCTACTCCTATGCAAGTTTTTAACATAATTGGTAGAACGCTTCACAGACTTTTCTGAACTTTCTCTTTTCCTTTACAGACAATTCCATACCAGTACTTAAGACACTTATTCCTCTAGTAGGTTCATAGAGGTCCCTTTAATACATGCAGAATAATGTCTAGGAGTGGTATTCTATTGTAATCATGTAGGTGTTTTCAGTCTTGTTCTGTAATAAACACAAAGCATCTCTTGCTTATATCTGAGTCTCTATCAGAATATCTGTAGGATAAATTCCTAAACATGAAATTCTCTAGTTAAAGGGAATGTACGTTTTAAATTTTGATAGCTATTTGCCCCACATAGAAATTTACATTGTTTCACACAAAAAAAGTGCAGTTTAAACTTTCATAAACCTGTAGTTTTTGTTTCATTTATCTTAACATGAAGTTGAGCATCTTTTCATGTTTTGAAAATCCATTCTTATTTTATTTTATGGTAAATTCTGTTTTCATGCGCCATACCATCTTGTTAATGTGTTGTTGATCTTTCTCCTATCTCTTTGCAAGAACATTTTATACACTAAGTAAATAATAATGGAACTGTCATAATTTTTGCAAGTATATTTCCAAAATTTTTCTTTGTCTTTTGATTTTGTTCATGCAAATTATAGGAGTTTTTAAATTAATTTACATTCATCAATTGTCTCTCATGATTTCTGGGTTTGATATTATATGAAATAATTCTACCTCTATATCTTAATTGTATAAACCATTTTCCCATGTTTTCTTCTAGTGCATTTGGGTTGGTTTTTATATTAGTACATGAGAAAATTTTTTGAGGAGTCAGATATAGATCTAAATATTTCTCAGATAGCTGCTTAGTTGTTAAAATATTATCAATTAATCTATCTTTTCCTCTTTGATACGTAGTGACACCTTTACTATGTAATATATTCCCTTATATATGTTGGTCTATCCATTCATGTGTCAGTATCTATGTTGGCATTTCAAATACATTTTAATAATTGTTTGGGCTAGTTTTGCACAATTACTTTTATTTTTTAGATTTCTTGCAACTATGATTACACATTTTCCGCATATGACTTACAGAATCAACTTAGATTAAAAATTAAGCTAGTTGTGAATTTGTCGGAATCATACTAAAGTTTCAGATCAGGCATCAGCAAATTCCAACCCATAGACCAAATCTGACCTTTCACCTGTCTTTGTAAATGAAATTTTATTAGAACACAGCCACATTTATTCACGTAGGTACTATCTATATAAACCATAAAACCAAAAATATTTAATATCTGGACCTACACAGAAAAAGTTTGTTGATCTCTGTTGTAGATTAATGTTTCAGTTTAATATATATCCAAATTTCCAATATAATCACCAATTCTCACTGGCTCAACATAATAAAATTGTATTTCTTGTGCTTACTTTTAATTCATAGCAATTGAGTGAGCGTGGAAGGGATTGTCAATTCTTATAATAGCTACGCAGGACCCAGGCTAACAGAAGCTACATCTTGAAACTTTCTATCATAAATCCTGTAGAAAAATATCATAATGGAAACATGTTAACTCATGTACTGACATTTAAAACTCCTTCCTGGAAGTGACACATGTAACTTCTCATATTTTATTGGCCAAAGAAAATCACATGGCCATATTTCACTTCAAGGTAACATGAACATCAACTTTACATGCCCAGAAGAAAAAAAATGACAAACAATTTTCGGTGTACAGTGTTAATGTCTACCATAATTAATGTAAGAAGAACTGTCATTTCTTGAATATTGAGGCATTCTATTCAAAAATATATGATTGGAAAAAATATTAAAGTGTTATATCAGATCTTTTCATAGTATATTTATTTCCTTCAAACAGATCTTGAACAATTTTTGATATGTTGACTGCTCAGTCCCATCATTTTTATTACTAATATAAATGGGATTTCTAATTGCTTATTGTTTACATGTTAAAAACTATTGACTTTACGTATTACTTTTTATTCCTAGCCATATTATTAAAGACTATAACTGTTCTTAGTGAGTTTTTAGGTGTTTCCGTTGGGTTTTCTCAGTACACAATAATTTCTTGAGAAAATAATTTTGCTTTTGACTTAGCTTACATTTCATTTGCTTTCAAAGGCCAAATTTCCATAGTGTGCTTGACCTGAACTGATATCCTATAGTTCATTAATTCATTCATTTATTCAATCACTCATTTAACACTATTAATACTTAACATAAAGATAGTGTCTTATTATGCACTACAGATTGAAAGATGAGTAAAACAGAGTAAGTACCTGCTTTGAGGAACTCAGTTTACATAGCCAGAAATATACGTAGTTAATCATACAATATGAAAATCCTATATGGGAGATTAAAAAAGGGTCATGTGGAAAAACCTAGTAAAGTATGTCAAATTTGGTACTGAGATTTAGGAATGACTAAATGAGTAAGTCTGATGAGTAACTGATACTGTTCCAAGATCAGTTAGTGTCATTGTAAAACAATTACAGACTCAAAAATTGTTGAAAATAAACATGCTTGTATCTTGAAAGTTTTGTGTCATTTTTCAATGTACATTTTACCTTTTGAAAACTATTCATTTCAAAATATCAGGGGCTGTGTAAGTTCTTTTTAAATTTTTTGCTGCAGCACCTATTATTATTGCACCTTCAATAAACTCTCGGTGAATTGTGACTAAATTCATTATTAGCAGCCTGGTTTGTATTCGATTGAGCTCAGTATATTTCTAAGACAAAGGAGAGGCTTTTGAGAGCTAACAAACATAAAAAGAAAAATATTAAAGAAATATCTTCACGGATATGAATAGGTTTTCAAATGATCGGTATCATGGTTATAGATAATAATCATGATAATAACCGTGAGAGAGATCATTTTATTGTGATCCAGTTGCCTAAGCCTCCTATGTTATGAACTTTATTTTTTAGGTTCATGACTGAAGTAGTTGACATGACAAAATTCAAGGACATTTAGAAATATTTACTTTGCCAGGACCAGTTTTGAAATATCTTCACTTGGGAGGAAGTGGACTTTGCCAGTTACAGGGGACTCACAATTCTCCTGCTTCTGTTTCAGAGGCCTGAGGGTGATTTGATGACTGATTTCTTTTCAGTTCCCTAGAGAATCTAGTTAAATTGAGAATTAAACAATCATCATAAATCATACACAATGTCTCGCGACTTAACATTTTTTGTAGAACTCAGAGACTACTCTGATAGTGACACTTCAATGGCATACAATAATAAGGTATTTGGACCTCCAATTATCAAATCAGGGTGGTCTCAGAAGAGGGTAGGGATTTTATAAATTGCAATATATTGCTAACAAATTGTGATTAAACACTGGATCAGGTTAGCAGAGAAACTATGTCATCTTGGTCGTTTTCCATTTCATTAAGTTGAGATTCCAGGAAAATGTAACAGAATTACAGAAGAAATCGCACAAACTGATTAATTAATGGAAAACACATACTGCATCAGATCTCTGCTGGAAGATTTTTTTTCTTTTTTGTCCATTATTTGTAACGTTATTATGGAGACACACATTATTGCAGAGGACCTGGTGGTACATTCAAAAGTAATAGCTCAAAATACACACAATTTTCTTTAGTTATTTAGGTCTCAGAGACCAAATAGTTTCTTCAACTGTGAAGAATTTATACATGTTGAAGCTGTATACATACATGCATTCCAAAAAATCCATTCTTGGATTTTGGTTACATTCCTACAATTAGATTTTTAGTAATAATATCATTAAAAATAAAAACATTCCTTCAATTCTTTGTTCCAAGTTAAAACTAAGGGAGGTAGCATCAATTGATAAATGTGATTTTATGGCCATTATCTGATAATCTGTGAAGGAAATGTAACTCAAAATTCAACCAGAGATTGAATCTCCAATGCCTTCTCTTTATGTACTCTCTCTCACCTGTCATTCATGGATCTCCCAAAGTTTTCCTAAACCTACTCTCCAAACTTATCTCCACTGTTCTTTTATATTAACATTTTTGCTAAAGCCAAACTGATTTACTGTACATGCCTTAAACTTTCTCACCTCTTTTCTCCAACAGTTTGCACAAATACAATAAAAACTATATGAAAACTATGCTCATATTTTATGATCCCTTTTAAGTATCTATTTGTTTATGTAGTTTTGCAAATTCATTCCAATCCATACTGATCTCTCCTTAAACTCATAGAACTTAGTAGACAATTCTTCTCATGGCATGGCTGTTCATGCCATGATAGCACAGAGAATCAATAAAATCATACAACACACTGTAGTAAACCAGCATGCCTTTTCACAGTATTGGGAGCAAACTTAACAGAGTGTCCAAAAGCCCCAGATCCAACAAGTTCAGTCAAGATTAAGAGTGTGGCACAGCTGAAATCTGGTGCACCTATAGGAAAGAGCTGAGTTGAGTTCTAAATCAATTTGTTAACAATATGTCAGATGCTGTCTTATACCATGACTTGCATCATTCTTCATTATTGGACTCCTGTTGCCTTGTTTCAAAAATACCACACACTTTTTGAAAGTAGGAATAATGTCTTCTAGTTGATATTTATTCATTGGTAGGTTGATAGATTGATTGACTTAAGTTTTGGTAAAATATATATAAAATAAAATTTACTGTTTTGAATATTTTTTAGTGCAATTGACACTTTGGGCAATCATCACCACTCTCCATTTTCAGAACTTTTTTCATCTTTCAAAACTGAAATTCTGTATGCCTCCCTCCACTAGTCCTGGCATGCACGACTCTACTTTCTCTTTCTATGAATTTGACTACTATTTGTTTGTACCTCACATAAGTGGAATCATACAGTATTTCCCTCTTGTGACTAGCTTATTTCATTAGCTTAATATCTTCAAGGTTCCTTTATAATTGTTTTTAAACATGATAGTGATTAGCATCTTCACCCAGAAAAATATATATTATTTGTTTATTACTCATGTTTCTCTCTAAGCAGCTTACATTTAGTAGCACAGTTACATATTAGAATAGTTAGTTTCTGATTACATTAGAAATCGTAAATCATCTCTAAGCTTTATTACATCTGATATCTTTGATTTCCTATTAAACTCTTTTAATGAGAATCAATATAGTCATTTGTTTGAAGGGAGTTATGACTGACTTAGTTACTAATTGACTTTGATGTATGGATTACAGTTTATCACACAAAATCACAGAGTCTTCACTTGACCCTAATAATTCAATTATTTTAAATTAGATTATAATGTCATGGTCATTAATAAGACCATGTCTCTTGATATTTCTTATTCTTTGGAGGATTTCTAATAAACTTGTTAAAATGCTTGTTTCTAAAATCTATCATTTTCCTCTAAATAATTGTTAGTGATTTACTGGTTTATATAATCAAGTTTAGTACAACAAATTTCTTTGTTATTGGTTATGATCTTTAGTCAAACTAATGGCCTCATGCCCTGAACAGGATTCTGCTTATAACCTATGACATACTGACAAAAATCAACCAATAAAAAATGTATTAATATTAAAAAAAAGTAATTTTTATAACAAAATAGACTTTTAAAACTCATATAAGAGACAATTCCAAATTCCTACTTTTCACCTATGGCCTACATTGTTCCATATTTTATGATTTTTGTTGCTCTATTTTATTTTATAACACAAGTCCTAAAAAATATTGTAAATAAGTTTGCTCATGAGTCCTGTGAACAATCTGGTTGAAGTATGTTAATTCGAATGCTTTTTCATTCTGAGGTTTTACTCCCTTCTTTTATATTTATTTTGAATATTTGTTGGCTATTGTACCTAAGCATCATAACTTTCAAAGCCATGATCTGATTTCATTTTAAAAAGAAAAAGAAAATCTAACATTGATTGTGCTAATTCATTGCAAAAAATAGAAAGCTTCAGATTTATAAACAGGAATAACTTCTCTAACAATTATGTGGATAACAGCATTCTCTTCTTGGTAAACTTCAGGGATTTTCTTTCATAAGTAATAATACAAAAATAACCGCACATGTAATTTAAACTTTGTAAGTGCACTTCTCAAATGGAAAATATAGTAAAGTATGATTAACTTGTAATTCATCAGATACTATAAATATTCTAAGCCATTAATGAAACAAACTATACAGTTTACATAAAGTGAAAATCCATATTCTTTTATACCATTTCCCTGGTTCAGGCCCTAATCACTGTATCATTCCGAACATGGTCAGGAAAATAGAAACCATTCTATGCAATCAAAATATAAATGGCTTAATATGGATTTAGATGATTGATGTGAGAACTGGTAGAATGGAAGTTAGTGAAAAGCCCATTAAAGATCAGGTAAGCTGCTGCCAAATGTTAGGAAAGCATATATTGGAAAGTTCAGTTTAAAGCATCAAAGTATGTTCTTCTCAAAGGCTTGAAAGCAAGCTACTGTAATTTTCAAGAAGCTCTATGAAGTATGCATCTCTTGTCTCAGTCATCAGCAGCAAAACACAGGGTCCTCAATGGGAAGTGGGAAGCCACTGAGAATTTCACATCTCCCATGCATTTGGCTACCTTTGATTTCTCCATTTTTCTTTTCGTATCTTGGACTGGGGCCTTCCAATTAGTAAACTAGCCTTGACGCAAACAAGAAAACATTTCTAGAAACTGTTGTTCCCAGCAACTCCACATCAATGTCCTAACTTTAACAGTAGACAACGAATGAAACTATAAATTGATTTCTTTTTAAAATAACTCAGGAAGGTCAGTCTTGGCATTTGATTTTTACAAATGTTGGCCCTGAGGCTATAATAAATAAATTATTTCAGAGCCCTGACCTTGAACTGGATATTTAAAGCGATGAACCTATTTTCTTTCTTCAAGTTTTCCAGTACATTTAGAAGATGCCAGTCCACTCCACAGTCCTTGCACTCTTTGTTTTCTCCATTATATCGTATTGCTATTGCTACTTGATCTCTCAAAGTCTGCCTTATTTAGGCATTTGATTACCTGTGATTATTTAATAAATTTTTCACAACTGTATACTAAAGACTATTAGTGTTTCATTTTCCATTTTCCGCTGGCAATGAGGTTATCACTAAATTCAAATCTGATAAGATTAGAGAACAGATTCCAGATACCCATCTTTTAGATACTGTTACCTGAGACTTAGTGCACCAAAATTGCATCAATCATCATTAAGTCAAGAAAACAGGAGCAACTAAATGTATTCTGAGTACAAAGCCTTAGTGCATTACTAGGACCTTTCATGATGATTTGGAGATGTTTGTGGAATGAAGATGCAGGAAGCCAATGCCAAAGGTAAGGTTGCTGCTACTAAAGGTTAGGGAAGAACACTGATGATCTTAGCCTAAAGCATGGAAGTGATTCTCAAAATCTTGGAAGGAAGCTGCCACACTGTCAAGAATCTCTGAAAAGCTCACATCAACTGTCTCATTCTGTAACAGAAAAGTGAGTCGTCATCAAGAGCTTCCTTTTGTGAATTTCACATCTTCCCATTCCTCTGGCTGCAACTCTTTCTTGAGAAAAATAGCTTTCTCTGTTCAGGGTCGTGAAATCGTGTTCAGGGTCCTCTCATCCACAATAATCTGGAACCACATATAAAAGATGTTCTGGTAAATGCAGAGTATATTTCAAGTAGTGGTAATTATGTTGGGTTGAAAACAGATAATCCATTACAATCATTTTTTTTCAAACCCTTACATATATGAGCTTCTAATCTCCAATATATCACTTTACCTCAAGAATTATTATCCCAAAATATAATTCAAACTATATCACTCTCCCTATAGCCCCTTAAAAATTAAATAAATAGAAAAGACTTTGCATTGTCTACCTCCAACCTCCTCAGGCTAACCTTCAAGGTTATCAGTAAACTTGATTCTCCAGCTTCTATTATAACCATTACTTTTTCTCTGTCTAATTACAACAATATGTATACATCAAAGCTTGGTACCTTTATAGTGCTGCTTTGTCCCAATCCAATTTAGTCAACTCAATCCTCTAAACTAATTCAAATGCTAAGGCTTCCTTGAAGGCTTTCCCCTTACCTCACATCACATGTAGTTATTTCTCTTTAAACAGAACTTTAACTTATCTCTATGTAGCAGTCATTTCATCTTGCTTTATATTTTCCCTCAAGACTATACATTTCCTATTCACATTGTGATTAACATATTGCAATTTCAAAGTGCAATATGCCAACTCCTTCTCCTAGTCCCAAATCATTCCTACGTTACATCCAGAAATCTGTATCTGTCAACTAGTCATCTCTGGAAAAGGATAAACATTTGGAAAAAGCTGGTATTTTATGGGTGTGGCTGGGAGTGATTTGAAATCAGCTATGTCCAAAGGACTTTAAGTAAGTTGAAGTCTTCAGCTTCAATATCTGCTTCAGATACTAGCATAATTTCTTGCCCTGGAGAAAGCAAGTTTCAGAAATCAATTCCCTTTGGCAAAAGATCATTTTCTCACCCAGACACTTCCAAACAGTATAGGGCCAATCCAGTGTGGCAAGGCACCAGTTCCATCACTTTACTGACTGGTGGCATCTGAAATCTAGACCATCTAGAATCACAGTACTGGGTTCTGGTCCTCCAATTCTGACTGTAGCCATCTTTGCAGGAGCTCTTTCCCAGCCACTGCTGTGATCAGTAGTTCAGTATTTTTTACTCAGTAATATTTCATTGTGTAAATGTAGATAATTATTTTATTTAAATATGTAGATTATAACATATGTACATATTATATAATCTTATTATTATATTATTATTATAGATATATATATTATCCTGGTTTTATTTCAATGGTAGAACTATAATACATAGGATAGAAACAAAGGGAGCTACACACAAACACATTATAGTCAAACATTTGAAGGTCAAAACAAACATGTTATCTTGAAAGCAGTAGATGAGGAATGAGAGGGAAACTAACAAAAAATTAATAGCTGCCTTCTCAACAGAAATAATTAAAGCCAGGAGATAATGGACTGATATATTCAAAGTGCTGAAAGAAAAATATATTGACCAACCAAGAATTCTGTATTTGGCAAAAATATCTTTCAAAAATGAAGGTGAGGGGTGGGAGAGTCAAGATGGCAGTGTGGGAAGATGCTGAGTTAGCGTCTCCCCACAACTAGGGCACTGCCAGCTGCTCGTGGGAGACCCTGATGCCCAAGGAAATGGGAGGAACCCCCAAGCGAACAAGTAAGATGTGGGGGGAATGAAGGGGGGAGGAGAAGAGGAGACCGGACAGGATCGGTGCCCCTGAGGCCGGGAAGATCAGGAGAGGCAGGTGGGACGGGCCCTCGGGGAGGAGCTGGAGAGGGGCAGAGGGTAATTGCCCCACCCACTCAGGCCTGGGGAGACTGCTGAGCTCCCAGGCCAGTCCCCAGCCCTACAAAGTCTCCCCCTCCCCATGGACACATTGGTCCTGGGGGCATAGGAAGGAGACCGAGGAGAGAACAAGAGAGGCAGGGGAGGGACCCTCCTGGAGGAGCAGGAGAGGAGAGGAGGGCGTTTGCCTCACCCACTCAGCCCAGGAAACCTGCTGGGCTCCCAGGTGAGGTCCCCCAACCCCTGACACCAGGGGTGGGGGGCACGCCTGGACCCCTTCTGTTCTATTGAACCTAAGCCCCCGCCCCAACAGCCCCCAGGGCCTTTTCCATCCCTATGGGTTCTAAGCATAGGCCCTGCCTTCCACAGCAAAGACCTTCCCCACCCCCCCTTTTTTTTTCTTTTCCCTCCTCCTCTTTTATACTATTGTGGTACTGTTGTACCTTCTGGTACAACATATCTGTTAGTTTCCTGGTCTAATTTTATTTTTTACTGTGTTATTGTTCTCTCTCTTTTTTTTTTTTTTGGCCACCCCACATGGCTTGCGGGATCTTGGTTCATGAGCCAGGGGTTCAGCTGAAACTCCTGCAGTGGGAGCTCTGAGTCTGAACCACTGGACTAACAGACAACGTGAGACCCCAGGGAATCTGCATCAGAGTGAGGTCTCATGGAGGTCCTCATCTCAGCACCAAGACTCAGCTCTACCCAACAGCCTACAAACTCGTGTTGGAAGCATCAGGCTAAACAACCAGTAAGACAGGAATATAATCCCACTCATTAAAAAAAACAAAAATGAGACAACAAAAAAATATGTCACAGATGAAGGAACAAGGTAAAAACCTACAAGACCAAATAAATGAAGAGGAAATAGGCAATCTACCTGAAAAAGAATTCAGAGTAATGATAGTAAATATGATCCAGAATCTCAGAAATAGAATGGAGGCATGGATTGAGAAAATACAAGAAATGTTTAACAAAGATCTAGAAGACCTAAAGAACAAAAAAACAGAGATGAACAACACAATAATTGCAATGAAAAATACACTATAAGGAATCATTAACAGAATAACTGAGGCAGAAGAACGAATAAGTGAGCTGGAAGACAAAATGGTGGAAATTACTGCCGAGGAGTAGAATAAAGAAAAAAGAATGTAAAGAACTGAAAACAATCTCAGAGACCACTGGGACAACACTAAAAGCACCAACATTCGAATTATAGGGGTCCCAGAAGAAGAAGAGAAAAAGAAAGGGTCTGAGAAAATATTTGAAGAGATTATAGTTGAAAATTTCCCTAACATGGGAAAGGAAATAGTCACCCAAGTCCAGGAAGCACAGAGAGTCCCATACAGGATAAACCTTAGGAAAAACACACCAAGACACATATTAATCAAAGTAACAAAAATTAAATTCAAAGAAAAAATATTAAAAGCAGCAAGGGAAAAACAAAAAATAAAATACAAAGGAATCCCCATAATCTGCAGGCCAGAAGGGAGTGGCAGGGTATACTTAAAGTGATGAAAAAGAAAAACCTACAACCAAAATTACTCTACCCAGCAAGGATCTCATTCATATTTGATGGAGAAATCAAAAACTTTACAGACAAGCAAAAGCTAAGAGAATTCAGCACCACCAAACCAGCTTTACAACAAATGCTAAAGAAACATCTCTAGGCAGGAAACACAAGAGAAGGAAAAGACCTACAAAAACAAACTCAAAACAATTAAGAAAATGGTAATAGGAACATACATATCGATAATAACCTTGAATATAAATGGATTAAATGCCCCAACCAAAAGACACAGACTGGCTGAATGAATACACATATAAGACCCACATATATGCTGTCTACAAGAAACCCACTTCAGACCTAGAGACACATACAGACCGAAAGTGGAGAAAAAGATATTCCATGAAAACGGAAATCAAAAGAAAGCTGGAGCAGCAATACTCATATCAGATAAAATAGACCTTAAAATAAAGACTGTTACAAGAGATGAGTGACACTACATAATGATCAAGGGATCAACCCAAGAAAAAGATATAACAATTATAAATGATTATGCACCCAACATAGGAGCAGCTCAATACATAAGGCAAATGCTAACAACCGTGAAAGGAGAAATTGACAGTAACACAATAATAGTAGGGGACTTTAACACTCCACTTACACTAATGGACGGATCATCCAAAAAGAAAATAAATAAGGAAACACAAGCTTTAAATGACACAATAGACCAGGAATACCACTTTCCAGCCAAAAGTGGCAGAATACACTTTCTTCTCAAGTGCACACGGAACATTCTCCAGGATAGATCACATCTTGGGTCACAAATCAAGCCTCAGAAAATTTAAGAAAATTGAAATCATATCAAGCATCTTTTCTGACCACAATGCTACGAGATTGAAAATCAATTACAGAAAAAAACTGTAAAAAAACATAAATACATGGAGGCTGAACAGTGCACTACTAAATAACCAAAAGATCACTGAAGAAATCAAAGAGGAAATCAAAAAATACCTAGAAACATATGACAATGAAAACACGATGACCCAAAACCAGTGGAAAGCAGGAAAAGCAGTTCTAAGAGGGAAGTTTATAGCAATTCAATCACACCTCAAGAAACAACAAAAATCTCAAATAAACAATCTAAACCTACACTTAAAACAACTAGAGAAAGAAGAACACAGAAAACCCAAAGTCAGTAGAAGGAAAGAAATCATAAAAATCAGAGCAGAAATAAATGAAATAGCAACAAAGAAAACAATAGCAAGATCAATGAAACTAAAAGCTGGTTCTTTGAGAAGATAAAAAAAATTGATAAACCCTTAGCCAGACTCATCAAGAAAAAAAGGGAGAGGATGCAAATCAATAAAATTAGAAATGACAAAGGAGAAATCACAAATGACACCACAAAAATACAAAGGATTATAAGAGACTACTACAAACAACTATATGCCAATAAAATGGAGAACCACAAAGAAATGGACAAATTCTTCAAAGGGTACAATTTTCCAACACCTAACCAGGAAGAATTAGAAAATATAAACAGACCTATCACAAGTAATGAAACTAAAACCATAATTAAAAATCTTCCAACAAATAAAAGTCCAGGACGAGAGAGCTTCACAGGTGAATTCTCTCAAATATTTAGAGAAGAGGTAACACTGATCCTTCTCAAAATCTTCCAAAATATAGCAGAGGGAGAAAAAATCCCAAATTCATTCTACAAAGCCACCATCACCTTGATACCAAAACCAGACAAAGATATCACAAAAAAAGAAAATTATAGACCAATATCATTGATGAACATAGATGCAAAAATCCTGAACAGAATACTAGCAAATAGAATCCAACAACATATTAAAAGGATCATACACAGTGATCAAGTGGGATTTATCCCAGGAATGCAAGGATTCTTCAATATACAATCAATCAATGTGATACACCACATTAACAAACTAAGGAATAAAAACCATATGATCGTCTCAATAGATGAAGAAAAAGCTTTTGACAAAATTCAACAGTGATTTATGATAAAAACTCTCCAGAAAATGGGCATAGAGGGAATCTACCTCAACATAATAAAAGCCATATATGACAAACCCACAGCAAACATCATACTCAATGGTGAAAAAATGAAAGCATTTCCACTAAGATCAGGAACAAGACAAGGTTGCCCACTCTCACCACTATTGTTCAACATAGTTTTGGAAGTCCTAGCCATGGCAATCAGAGAAGAAAAAGAAATAAAAGTAACACAAATTGGAAAAGAAGAAGTAAAACTGTCACTGTTTGCAGATGACATGATACTATACATAGAAAATGCTCAAGATGCCACCAGAAAACTACTAGAACTAATCAATGAATTTGGTAAAGTTGTAGGATACAAAGTTAATGCACAGAAATCTCTTGCATTCCTATACACCAACAATGAAAAATCAGAAAGAGAAATTAAGGAAACAATCCCATTTACCATCATAACAAAAAGAATAAAATACCTAGGAGTAAACCTACCTAAGGAGACAAAAGACTTGTACTCAGAAAACTATAAAACACTGATGAAAGAAATCAAAGATGAAATTAACAGATGGAGAAATATACCATATTCTTGGACTGGAAGAATCAATATTGTGAAAATGACTATACTACCCAAAGCAATCTACAGATTCAGTGCAATCCCTATCAAACTACCAATGGCATTTTTCTCAGAACCAGAACAAAAAATTTCACAATTTGTATGGAAAAACAGAAGACCCCGAATAGCCAAATCAATCTTGAGAAAGAAAAACGGAGCTGGAGGAATCAGGCTCCCCAACTTCAAATTATACTACAAAACTACAGTAATCAAGATAGTATGGTACTGGCACAAAAACAGAAATATAGATCAATGGTACAGGAGAGAATGCCCAGCGATAAACCCATGCACATATGGTCACCTAATTTATGACAAAGGAGGCAAGAACATACAATGGAGAAAAGACAGCCTCTTCAATAAGTTGTGCTGGGCAAACTGGACAGCTACATGTAAAAGAATGAAATTAGAACACTATGTTACACCAAACACAAAAATAAATTCCAAATGGATTAAAGACCTAAATGTAAGACCAGACACTATAAACCTCTTAGAGGAAAACATAGGAAAAACACTCTTTGACATAAATCACAGCAAGATCTTTTTTGACCCACCTCCTAGAGTAATGGAAATAAAAATAAAAATAAACAAATGGGACTTAATTAAACTTAATAGCTTTGGCACAGCAAAGGAAACCATAAACAAGATGAAAAGACAACCCTCAGAATGCGAGAAAATATTTGCTAATGAAACAACGGGTAAAGGATTAATCTCCAAAATATACAAACAGCTCACGGAGCGCAATATGAAAAAAACAAAAAACCCAATCCAAAAATGGGCAGAAGACCTAAATAGACAGTTTTCCAAAGAAGACATACAGATTGCCAACAAACACATGAAAAGATGCTCAGCATCACCAATCATTAGAGAAATGCAAATCAAAACTACAATGAGGTATCACCTCACACCATTCAGAATGGCCATCATCAAAAAATCTAGAAACCATAAATGCTGGACAGGATGTGGAGTAAAGGGAACCCTCTTGCACTGTTGGTGGGAATGTAAATTGATACAGCCACTATGGAGAACAGTATGGAGGTTCCTTAAAAAACTAAAAATAGAATGACCCCGCAATCCCACTACTGGGCATATACCCTGAGAAAACCATAATTCGAAAAGAGACATGTACCACAATGTTCATTGCAGCACTGTTTACAATAGCCAGGATATGGAAGCAACCTAAATGTTCATTGACAGATGAATGGATAAAGAAGATGTAGCACATATATACAATGGAATATTACTCAGCCATAAAAAGAAACGAAATTGAGTCATCTGTAGTGAGGTGGATGGACCTAGAGTCTGTAATATAGAGTGAAGTAACTTAGAAAGAGAAAAACAAATACCATATGCTAATGCATATATATGGAATCAAAAAAAAAAAATGGTACTGATGAACCTAGTTGCAGGGCAGGAATAAAGATGTAGACATAGAGCATAGAGAACGGACTTGAAGACACAGGGTGGGAGGGGGAAGCTGGGGAGAAGTGAGAGTAGCATCGACATATATACACTACCGAATGTAAAATAGTTAGCTAGTGGGAAGAACCAGCATAGCACAGGGAGATCATCTCGGTGTTTTGTGATGACCTAGAGGGGTGGGATAGGGAGGATGGAAGGGAGGCTCAAGAGGGAGGGGATATGGGGACATATGTACGCATATTGCTGATTCACTTTGGTGTACAACAGAAACTAACACAGTACTGTGAAGCAATTATATTCCAATAAATGTCTATTAAAAAAATTGAAGGTGAAATAAAGACATTCCCAGATAAACAAAATATGATAGAATGCATTGTTAGTAGATATGTTTTAAAAAGATATGCACAAGTCCTTCATGCTGAGAGGAAATGTCACCAGGCAGTAATGCTTATCCATACACACAAAAATAAAGAGCACCAGTAAAAGTAATTACATAGGTAAATATAAAAGATACTGGAAATACATATTTTCTCTCTTCTTCTCTTAATGAATTTATAAGAAAATTACATACAACAATAATTATAAAACTGTACTATTGAACTTATATAATATAAAGATGTAATATATATACATAATCTGACAAATAGTAACAAGAAGGTGGGCAATGAAGCTCCACTGGGAAAAAATTCCTATATTTGTTGAAATTAAATAGTATTAATCTGAAGAAATTATTATTATTATTCCATATAGATGGAAATATACTTGACATATAAGAGGCAACACTGCAGAAAATACATTTAAGATTTTGGGGGGTAGTAGTTTTAAGTTTACAACAAAATTGAGAAGAAGGTACAGAGATTTCCCATATACTCCATCCCCTCACACATGCATATCTTCCCCCATTACCAACATCACTCACCAGAATGGTACTTTTTATTTTTTTGCCAAGAATGAACCTACATTGACACATTATAATCATCCCAAGTCCATAGTTTACCCTAGTGTTCACTCTTGGTGTTGTACATTCTATAGGTTTGGACAAACGTATGATGACATCCAACCACGATTATCATATAATACAGAGTATTTTCACTGCCCTAAAAATCCTCTGGGCCAGCACATATTTTTAAAACTTTAAAAACTACTTTTTGAAATGTATTTCCTCTCAGCTGACCAACACTAACATGGGGGAAATACACTCTCATTTATAAAGCAAGATGCAGGTTGGAAGATGATATATTTGAGCCAAAGTGACATAGATTCAAACCCTGCCCAATCCCTTTTTGGAATGGGTTGTTGAACTCTATGACATAAATCACATCAAGATCCTTTTTGACCCACCTCCTAGAGAGATGGAAATAAAAACAAAAATAAACAAATGGGACCTAATGAAACTTAAAAGCTTTTGCACAGCAAAGGAAACCATAAACAACATGAAAAGACAACCCTCAGAATGGGAGAAAATATTTGCCAATGAAGCAACTGACAAAGGATTACTCTCCAAAATATACAAACAGCTCATGCAGCTCAATATCAAAGAAAACAAACAACCCAATCCAAAAATGGGCAGAAGACCTAAATCAACATTTCTCCAAAGAAGATATACAGATTGCCAACAAACACATGAAAGGATGCTCAACATCGCTAATCATTAGAGAAATGCAAATCAAAACTACAATGAGGTATCACCTCACACCATTCAGAATGGCCATCATCAAAAAATCTAGAAACTGTAAATGCTGGAGAGGGTGTGGAGAAAAGGGAACCCTCTTGCACTGTTGGTGGGAATGTAAATTGATACAGCCACTATGGAGAACAGTATGGAGGTTCCTTAAAAAACTAAAAATAGAACTACCATATGACCCTTCAATCCCACTACTGGGCATATATCCTGAGAAAACCGTAATTCAAAAAGAGTCATGTACCACAATGTTCATTACAGCTCTATTTACAATAGCCAGGATACGGAAGCAACCTAAGTGTCCATCGACAGATGAATGGATAAAGAAGATGTGGCACATATATACAATGCAATATTACTCAGCCATAAAAAGACATGAAATTGAGTTATTTGTAGTGAGATGGATGGACCTAGAGTCTGTCATACAGAGTGAAGTAAGTCAGAAAGAGAAAAACAAATACCGTATGCTAACACATATATGTGGTATCTAAAAGAAAACCAAAATGGTTCTGAAGAACCTAGGGGCAGAACAGGAATAAAGACGCAGATGCAGAGAATGGACTTAAAGACACGGGGAGGGGGAAGGGTAAGCTGGGACGAAGTGAGAGAGTGGCATTGACATATATACACTACCAAATGTAAAATAGATAGCTAGTGGGAAGCAACTGCATTGCACAGGGAGATGAGCTCGGTGCTTTGTGACCACCTAGAGGGTTGGGATAGGGAGGGTGGGAGGGAGACGCAAGAGGGGGCGGATATGGAGATATAAGTATACGTATAGCTTATTCACTTTGTTGTGCGGCACAAACTAACACAACACTGTAAAGCAATTATACTCCAATAAAGATGTTAAAAAAATTTTTTTTAATTAAATAAAATGATCTGTTAAAAAAAAATAGAAATGGGTTGTTGAAAATATTTTTTAGTTTTTCCTGAGTCTCAATCTCTTTATCAGTAAAATGAGGATAATAATATGAAATAAATATTAGGATTAAGAAGTGATATGTCTAAAGTGCTTAGCATTGTGCCTGACACCTAAATATTCAACAAATAATTTTGGTATTATTATGTGCTGTTAGAATTTGTTGAGAGGAGAAAAAAATCATTTATCTCTAAGAAAACTTGAATATCTAAGAAATTTCAGTTAGAATAAAATCCTATGTAATTATTTCATTAATATGATTTGTAAATGTAGTTTACTAGCAGGTAGATTTCTAGGCAGAAAGCATTGCTTTAGAAAAATGTTGAAAATGGACTGTAACCACTACAGGTGAAACAAGAAACCATATGTAAGGCCATTTTTCTAACTTCTAAAATTCTGTTTTGCAAAAGGTAGTAGTTTCTATTCAAATAATCCTTGAGAATGTGAATGAGTTGGTAGTTGACAGGTTATCTCACCTATTCAAAAGATCCTCCTGCCCTCATTTAGTTCCTCCCATGCTTAAGAATTTTCTGAAAAGCAATGTCAATATTCTGAAAAGCTGAGAGGATGGTGAGTGCCAATTACAGTCCCAGTTGAGACACAAACAATTCCATTCATCAGTAAGCAAGAACGTGAACCGTTCCAGGAGCTCCTTATATTAATGCTGCAGTAAATGTGGCAAGTTGGTCATGAAATATTTCAATACATCGTGCATGTCATTAAAATTTACAAGCAACCCGCTGAGAATGTGGAGACTATATTCATTACTTTCCTCTGCTATGATTTCAGTGCATTTTAAGAAACATTCCTAAATTGTATGTTTTCCCAAAAATATTTGGTTCTGTATACTTTTCCGAGGTAATAGGAAGCATGCTTTCTTCCCCAAATTTAAAGGAAGGCATGTATTTCCTAAAAACATAAACAGGTTCAAGCTAAAGTCTACTGATTTTACATTCACAAAAAATCAATCCTATAGTCTTCTACAATAAATAAACAAACACACACACACAAAACAGAAGAAAAGAAAGTCAAATATATAATTATACATCCAAAAATGAAAGAATCTAAGTAAGCATCAAATGAAACACTTAAGACAAGTGATAAATTTAATGGTCTCATTGTAAATTCAAACCACGATCCGTCAATAGTCCAACATAGATTTATGCAATCAATATAGCAGCATATTTTTCAGAAATAATGTAACTCTCACAAAGTAGCATTTTTGGAGGAAATATTAAATGCCACTTATTAATACTCTATTATAGTCAAATCCCCTTATAATATGTACCTGTTATGTATATTAATGTTTTTTTAATAATTTAAAATTATATAGTGTATCTGTGAGCTGAAGTGGAACTCTGATTGATTCTTTGTGGAAAAATAAAGTTGATAAACAACCTAGCAGAGTTTTAGTCAGGAAGGAAAATATACAGACATATCTTTAAAATGATGTACAATTTTTGAAGAGAAGATCCATTTTGTATCCCAGTTTGGGCTGAATCTGTCAAATGTGTTCAATACTTTCCAGAGCAGGTCTGTTGGAAGTGCATACTACTTTCATATGAAAGATATCCCTGGGTAGAGAGCACAACTTATTTCAGAGCATAATAGACATATAGTAAATAAAAGGAAAGAATATCTTCAACTTAACTTACCTTGCTGACACAAGTACATGGGCCTGTGTTTTGCCTGTAGTACATTAGCCTTTACTTGAAATATTAAGTGCATTTTATTCCTGGAGAATTAACAAAGCATAAGGATAAAGATTATGGTCAATGGAGTCAAATTATGTGGATTTAAATACTAACAGACAAGACCAGTTATGAGGCAACTTAGTCTCTGTGTTTCATATTCCTTATGTAGAAAGTAAAGATTCCCTACCCTAGAGGCTTGTTTCGGGGCTACATATACAATCCATATAAAATTCTTATTACTGAACCTGGTCCATAATGAATGATCAAAAAGAATTAACTACTATCTTCATTATTATTATCTTTAAGAACAAAAATTTTTAAACACATTCTTAGTTATTTTTTGCCTATTATTATCTATTGTTCTATTCATTCCATCTATTACTACATCTATAGGAAAGGTGTAGACTATCACCTTTTTAAAATATTCATTAACCAATATATTAAATCATTCAACAAGTACTTATGGGACATCCACTCTGTTTAAAGCACTGTTAGTCACTAATGAAATAACGGTTACAAAATAGATTTGTTCTCTGTTTATGTGAATTACATAGTACATTTTAGAAAGATTTATATAAACATAAGAACAAGATTTTCTATTTTATTGTAATAAGAAAATCAGGGACTTCCCTGGCTGTCCAGTGGTTAAGACTCCGCCCTTCCACTGCAGGGGGCACAGTTTCCATCCCTGGTCGGGGAAATAATATCCCCATGATGCGTGGCGAACCTCCCCCAAAAAAGAAAAAAGAAAATTAACATTCTATTTTTAACTGAAAACATAATATATATAAGGATATACATTCTTTAAGTCCAGCTACAGATTAATTATTTAATATAAAGCTAAATATGGGTCAGATATAGAAGTTGGCATTTTCTGTCTAGCAACTAAGTGCTGCCTTACACGAAAGCACTACATTTAGTCTTACAGCCATTCACCCACTGAACCAAATAGTTGTTGAGTCCTCTGTGCTGGGCTCTGAGAGGCACTCTGAACCAAAACACTGATAAGAAATTCTCATCCTTGACTTCTGAGAGTGATGGGAAAGTAGAAATGTAAACAGAATGTGAATTTATTTATAGTTAAAGGCGTGAGCAAAGAGCTGTGGAAAAAAGAGAAGCAGAAAGAAGAAACATTTTAGATTTTAATTTTAAAAGTTGACAAATTAAATTTAAATATAAAAGTTGACAAATGTAGGTACATGTATAAAAAGCAAAAGTTATAAATATAAAAAGTCCTTGTAAGAATGTTATAGTTCTTCATATAAAGTAATAGTAATAATAATTAATATACAAGTAATATATTACTAAATATATAAGTAACAGAAGATATACTTGCGTGAAAGTAGAATTGAAATTTCAAAGATAAAAGGAGAAAATATGAAACAATAACTGACTTGTGGCTTGGAAAAGAATGTTATGAGGAAACAGTGAGTAGAAATGTTTTTTTTAAATTGAAGACAGTGCAAGGAGAATCTAGTTTAAGGCTCCAGATTAAGAAGAATTCCCTCACAGAACTGGACTGTATTTCAGGAAGGTTATGGAATTGCTATTGGCGAGTATTCAACAGTTACAATGTAGAGATTTTTCTTTTTCTTTTTAAATTTATGTATTTTTATATTTTTATTGGAGTATAATTGCTTTACAATGTTCTGTTAGTTTCTATTGTACAACAAAGTGAATCAGCTATAAGTATACATATATCCCTATATCCCCTCTTTCTTGAGCCTTCCTCCCATCCTCTCTATCCCACCCCTTTAGGTTGTCACAAAACATTGAGCTGATCTCCCTGTGCTATGAAGCAGTTTCCCACTAGTCATCCATTTTCCACTTGGTAGTATATATATGTCAATGCTATTCTCTCATTTTGTCACAGCTTCCCCTTACCACCCTGTGTCCTCAAGTCCATTCTCTATGTCTGCATCTTTATTCCTGCCCTGCCACTAGGTTCATGAGTACCAGTTTTTTAGATTCCATGTATGTGTGTTAGCATATGGTATTTTCCTCTTTCTGACTTACTTCACTCTGTATGACAGACTCTAGGTCCATGCACCTCATTAAAAATAATTCAGTTTCGTTCCTTTTTATGACTGAGTAATATTCCATTGTATAAGTGTGCCACATCTTCTTTATCCATTCATCTGTCGATGGACACTTAGGTTGCTTCCATGACCTGGCTATTGTAAATAGTGCTGCAATGAACATTGTGGTACATGACTCTTTTTGAATTATGGTTTTCTCAGGGTATATGCCCAAGTGGGATTGCTGGGTCATATGGTAGTTCTATTTTTAGTTTTTTAAAGAATGTCCATACTGTTCTCCATAGTGGCTGTATCAATTTACATTCCCACCAACAGTGCAAGAGGGTTCCCTTTTCTCCACACCCTCTCCAGCATTTACAGTTTCTAGATTTTTTGATGATGGCCATTCTGAATGGTGTGATGTGATACCTCATTGTAGTTTTGATTTGCATTTCTCTAATGATTAGTGATGCTGAGCATCTTTTCATGTGTTTGTTGGCAATCTGTATGTCTTCTTTGGAAAACTGTCTATTTAGGTCGTCTGCCCATTTTTGGACTGAGTTTTTTTTTTTTTTTGATATTGAGCTGCATGAGCAGCTTGTATATTTTGGAGGTTAATCCTTTGTCAGTTACTTCATTTGCAAATATTTTCTCCCATATTGAGGGTTGTCTTTTCATCTTGTTTATGGTTTCCTTAGCTGTGCAAAAGCTTTTAAGTTTAATTAGGTCCCATTAGTTTATTTTTGTTTTTATTTCTATTACTCTAGGAGGTGGGTCAAAAAGATCTTGCAGTGATTTATGTCAAAGAGTGTTCTGCCTATGTTTTCCTCTAAGAGTTTTATCGTGTCCAGGCTTATATTTAGGTCTTTAATCCATTTGGAGTTTATTTTTGTGTATGGTGTTAGGGAGTGTTCTAATTTCATTCTTTTACATGTAGCTGTCCAGTTTTCCGAGCACCACTTATTGAAGAGGCTGTCTTTCTCCATTGTATATTCTTGCCTCCTTTGTCAAAGATAAGGTGACCATACATGTGTGGGTTTACCTCTGGGCTTTCTATCCTGTTCCATTGATCTATATTTCTGTTTTTGTGCCAATACCATACTGTCTTGATTACTGTAGGTTTGTAGTATAGTCTGAAGTCAGGGAGCCTTATTGCTCCACTCCATATTTCTTTCTCAAGATTGCTTTGGCTATTCGGGGTCTTTTGTGTTTCCACACAAATTTAAAACATTTTTGTTCTAGTTCTCTGAAAATGTCATTGGCAATTTGATAGGGATTGCATTGAATCTGTAGATTGCTTTGGGTAGTATAGTCATTTTCACAATATTGATTCTTCCAATCCAAGAAGATGATATATCTTTCCATCTGTTTGTATTGTCTTTGGTTTCTTTCATGAATGTCCTATAGTTTTCTGAGCACAGCTTTTAGCCTCCTTCGGTAAGTTTATTCCTAGGTATTTTATTCTTTTTGTTGCAATGGTAAAAGGGAGTGTTTCCTTGATTTCCTTTTCTGATTTTTCATTATTAGTGTATAGGAATGCAAGAGATTTCTGTGCATTAATTTTGTATCCTGCTACTTTACCAAATTCATTGATTAGTTTTAGTAGTTTTCTGGTGGCATCTTTAGGATTTTCTATGTATAGTATCATGTCATCTGCAAACAGTGACAGTTTTACTTCTTCTTTTGCAATTTGGATTCCTTTTATTTTTTTCTTCTCTGATTCCCATGGTTAAAACTTCCAAAACTATGTTGAATAATAATGGGGAGAGTGGGCACCCTTGCTTTGTTCCTGATCTTAGAGGAAATGCTTTCAGTTTTTCACCACTGAGAATGATGTTGACTGTGGGTTTGTCATATATGGCTTTTATCAGGTTGAGGTAGGTTCCCTCTATGCCCACTTTTGGGAGAGTTTTTATCATAAATAGATGTTGAATTTTGTCAAAAGCTTTTTCTGTATCTATTGAGATGATCATATGATTTTTATTCTTCAGTTTGTTAATATGGTGTATCACATTGACTGATTTGCCTATATATAAGTATCCTTGCATTCTTGGGATAAACCCCACTTGATCATGGTGTATGATCCTTTTAATGTGCTGTTGGATTTTGTTTGCTAGTATTTTGTTGAGGATTTTTGCATCTATGTTTATCATTGATATTGGCCTGTAATTTTCTTTTTTTGTGACATCTTTGTCTGGTTTTGGTATCAGTGTGATGGTGGCCTCATAGAATGAGTTTGGGAGTGTTCCTCCCTCTGCTATATTTTGGAAGAGTTTAAGAAGGATAGGTGTTAGCTCTTCTCTAAATGTTGGCTAGAATTCACCTGTGAAGCCATCTGGTCCTGGGCTTTTGTTTGTTGGAAGGTTTTTAATCACAGTTTCAATTTCAGTGCTTGTGATTGGTCTGTCCATGTTTTCGATTCCTTCCTGGTTCAGTCTTGGGAGGTAGTACTTTTCTAAGAATTTGTCCATTTCTTCCAGGTTGTCCATTTTATTGGCATATAGTTGCTTGTTGTAGTCTCTCATGGTCCTTTGTATTTCTGTAGTGTCAGTTGTTACTTCTCCTTTTTCATTTCTAATTCTGTTGATTTGAGTCTTCTACCTTTTTCTCTTGATGAGCCTGGCTAATGGTTTATCAATTTTATTTATTTTCTCAAAGAACCAGCTTTTAGTTTTATTAATCAGTGTCTTGTGTAGGCTTCCTGATGGGAGGGACTGGTGCCTGTGTTCTGGTGAGTGGAGCTGAGTGTTTTCCCTCTGATGAGCAGGGCCATTTTAGGTGGTGTGTTTTGGGGTGTATGTAAGCTTAGTATGACTTTAGATATTATGTGTGCACATGGGTGGGTTTGTGTTCCTGTCTTGTTTATTGTTTGGTGTGAGGTATCCAGCGCTGGGAGCTGCTAGCACTTGGGTGGAGCCGGATCTTGGATTCAGATAGAGGTCTCCAACAGAGCTCTTGGTGATTAATCTTCCCTGGGGCTGGGAATTTTCTAGTGGTCCAGCATCCTGGACTTGGTGTTCCCAATCCAGAGATTCAGACCCAACCTCTGGTTGAAGGAAAAAGACCACACAAGTCAGTCGTCCCAGCAATAAAGGGGATTAAAAAAAAAAAAAGACTAACAAAATCCCAGACAAATGTTAAAAATTAAAATCTAACAAACAGAAACAGAAATAGGGAAATGGGCATACACCCAAAAGAAACAAAAACAGAACCAAATAAATCAAATAGCAAGGGAACAACCAGACAAACAAAAGAACCCAAGAATGAAATCAAACAATTAAGAAGAAAGCTGACAAAAGTCCAAAACCAAAAAACAAAACCAAAACAGTGTGCCAGCTGAAGAATGAAGCAAAGAAACAAAGCCAACTGACAAAAATGATATAAAAAAAGAAAGAAAAAGATAAAGGGTAAAGACAGAACAACAGAAAAGCAATGCAGAAACAGAAATAAAGAAAAAAAAAAACAACAGAAAATATATTAGAGGAAAAAAAAAAAAAACAAACAAACCCCAGAGAAATGGTAAAAACAATGTCAAATGAACAAAAACAGAAACAAGGAAACACACAGACATGTAAAAGAAACAAAAACAGAGCCAAATAAAACAAAATGCAAGAGAATACCCAGACAAATAAAAGAACTCAAAAATGAAATCAAACAAGTAGGATTAAAACTAACAAAAACACATAACCTAAGAACAAAACCAAAGCAGTGTGCCAGCTGAAGAATAAACCAAGGAAAGAAAACAAACTGATAAAAATGATTAAAAATAATAATAATAAAATAAAATGAAGTAAAATAAAAAGGGAAAAAACACAGGACAACAGAAAAGCAAAGTAAAAATAGAAATGTATAAAAAAAATAAAAACAAAAAATAAAAATTGTTATAAATGATGGAGATCCCAAAACACTAAAAAAAAAAAACAAAAAAACCCTAAAATAACAATAACAAACAGAAAAAGAAAGAAAAAGAAACCTCCCCCCCAAAAAAAGCTAGAACAAACAACACAATGAATCAAAACATAGTAAAATTAATAGTAACAATTACGATTCCCTGGGATGTCTGCTGTAAGTGTCCTTGCACACACAGTGAGCCACAGCTCATCTCCTTCTCCCCAAGAGGCTCTCCTCTGCCTCTGGGCTGGTCTCTGGACCTGCTGTGGGCCCTGTGGGGACAATTCAGACTCTGATCTTCCCCAGTTCCTGCGTGTCCTGCCCCCAAAGTCCACAGGTGCCAGAGCTAGACTGCTTTCATTTGTGGGAACACTCATTGTCTACTCAGATATTCCATAGATGCAGGGTCTACCTAGCTGATCGTGTGGATTTACTCTGCAGCTTGTACAGCTGATGGAAAGGTTTTCGATCTTCTTCCTTAGTCACTCCATCCCTCGGGTTCAGCTTTGGTTTTATCCCCACCTCTGTGTGTGGTTCACACACAGGGTCTGGTCCTGAGGCTGCCTTGGAGCTCTTGGGTCTGCCCCTGTGAGGACTGGGCACAGAGATGGTATGACTGCTTGGATGGCAGGAGCTCTGGCAGCACCAAATGCACAGGGAAGCAGGTGGCCATGGGTGCAAGAGATATGGCCCTAGTGAGGGCTTTTTCTGGCACCTGGCATAAGGCACATGAGGGCCAGCACTGACCGGCGTTTTTCTGGCACCCGGCAGCAGGCATACAAAGGACAGCCCTGAGGGGGCATTTTTTTTTTTTATTGCCCTGCAGCTGGCGGCGTATGAGGGCCAGCTCTGAGGGGGCTTTTTTTTATTGCTCGGCAGCCGGCGCACAATAGCCAGCCCTGAGGAGGCTTCTTTTATTGTCGCTGGCAGGTGCCGGCACGTGGGGAGAGAGAGGCTACAATAGTGGCTCCTCCCCCTGCGTGTGACTCAGCAGTAGCACCTGCTTCCATGGCAGTCCCGTCTTCCTCCATAGGCATTCCCTGCTGCACATTTCCTCCCTCCTGTCCCCTCAGTCCGTCTCCCCACAGCCAATAGCAGTTCTCTCTCCGGGCCTGTTCTCCAATCCCCACACACCAGCTCCCAGCCCCCTTGCACACCTGTGAACACACGTCACAGTCTGGGGCATGTAGGACAAAAGTACAGACAGTCTGTGTATATCTCACTCTGTCCCGTCTGCCACAGATCTGCAGCTTCACCCTCTTCCAACAGCCTCAAATGCTTCCCTTCTGTCCTAGTGGATCTCCCTGTCAGAGAGGGGTTTTCCTCATTGGAGAGGGGGTTTCCCCGAATTCGGGACTCTCTCCTCTGCTTCAGCTCCCACGCCCTGGGGTGCAGGTCCCATCCCGCTTCCTCTCCTCCTCCTTCTCCCTTCTGTTTTTCCATCCTACCCAGTTATGCAGGGATCTTTATCGTCCTTTCTGGTGTCCAAGGTCTTCTGCTAGTTTTCAGCCAGTGTTCTGTGAGAATTGTTGCATCTATAGATGTACTCCTGATGCATCCATGGAGAGAGGTGAACTCCACGTCCACTGACTCCTCTGCCATCTTGAATCTCAGAGATTGTTTCTTGAAGAGAGAAGGCAAAGGTATGCCTTTACATAAAACAAGTTAAGTCTTGCAGTTTAAGGTTACCAGCTGCAGGATGTCTCTGAGGCTGGGCACTAGCACTTGAATTTTACTCTTACCAACGGCCACATACAGCAGTCTACAAGCTTACAAAAGACATATTCCAAGTTCGCCATTTTACATTCTGACTCACATGATAGCAAGGCCACCTTCAAATTTCTGACATAAGGAAATCTTGTTAAGAAGGGGAAAAGCCTTGATTGTTAGTCAAAAGAGATAAAAGAAAATTGTTTTAACAACAGATAAAAGGCAGAAACCCTGTTCTTCTGAAGACAGGGCTATGCCCATTCTCTGTTTCCAAAGGTGCTTACCCCACAGACAAGACCACAATGACAGCACCTATCTGAGACTTTCAACTGAGGGTTGCTTAAGTAATCTATTCTTTGTTAGCTATTGACTGAAAGAACATCACATATCTGGACTTAGTTATGGCCATTTGAATGCCAGGATTCCAGTTTTATACACACCTAAAAAATGACCCAAAGAGTCACTTATGTTAGTATGTCATCTAACCAATAGAGGATGAGCTCTGAATTCTCTCTCTTGACTGAAATTTTTAGGTTGGAATTTAGCCTCTCAAGGACTTGGAAAACAGTAGAGGTGGAAGTATTTGTGGAGGCCCTTCATATGTATTCAGGAACTGGTAGGAATTTTTTCTTTGGTTGAGTGGTGTACATTCCTGTTTTAACAGTTTTTCCGCCTGGTTAAAAGTAATAAATCTTATATGAGTTGGTTGGGATCATTATCTTTGCTTTCTACAAACCCATACTGAATAAAAGTGAAATTACATTGACAAAGAAAGAAAGGCTCAAATATTTAGACTGAGACCTAGTCCCTCAGTAGCCTGACAAATGTTAAGAAATGAGCACTTAAAGCCAGAAATTAGGGAGGCCTGGCTGCTTCAGACAGGCTAGCCTCCAAGAACTTCTGATGGTTCATAAACTGGCCCTGGAAGTGACTGCAAGAGGCAAGTCACTCCAGATTGGTAGGTGGCAGGTTTAATAAGCACGGAACTTACCTACGAGGCTTGTCTTGTGCAGCCACAGGACGAGTGGATTCCCACACCCGCCCACCAGAATCTCAAGCGTGTATACAGAGACCTTAACAGGGTTCAGTTATATATACCATGCAGATGGTCTCAATGACACCTTACTTACTCAAAGTTATGTCCTTGGAACAGCTCCCACTGTGGGAATGGAGAACAGAATGCACATTCCAAGAACAGGGGAGGGGTGAGGAGCCTCTGATTTTCCAGGTCCAGCTCACTGGTGAACCAGAGGTCATGTCCTCTTGCTGACCTGCTCCAACAGCACACAGCAGGTAGCAAAGCATGGAGAGTGGACCTGGAGATGGAGTGGAGCACATGGAGATTTTAAAGTATATTCCACCCCTTTGCCAATCTTAATCCATTCCAGAGATTTGCTCAGAGGAAAATATTCTCAGTCCAGGGGAGATACACTATCATTGATGGATAATCTCAATTCAATTATACTCCCCCATGAAAGCACAATTATAGCATAGCCATCACCTTTACTTTTCAGATAAGGTAGCAGAGAATGATCAATTAAGTTAGAGCTGCCATGGTGTCCAGGTGTATACCTGGTCACTAGGCCTAAAAACTGATAATTATAGCTTTTTTCTTAAACCAATCGTTCCATGTGCTATTCTCCGACAACATCTCTTACCTTTTGACAGCATCTCGACTTGGTAGAGTGATTCAAATATTTATTATTATCAGACCCAAGCCCTCACTGGGCCAGTCTTTATTGGATGGTTACAGTTTCCCATTGATGATTATAACTGGACATGGGAATAATAGGCACCCCAGTGAATCTTCTGTATTCACTGAATCTGCCCCTGTGTGGAGTAGCAGACAAATTCTCCCTTCATAATTGGGAATAAACACTGCGACCAGTGGGCTGATCTTAATCACTCTCCTGTTTCAGCAGCATGACGAGCCCCAGATGGTCAGTGAGTAGCCTCAGCTATCTAACTAACAGCACCATGACTATATATACACCACTCCTTCAGCTACTAGCACCTCCACATCCACCAAGGTCAAGGCTGTAGAGACAAGCAGCAAATGTTCAACAAATGGGTTCTTAAATATATCCATGAAGGGGGCCTATCTTCACCTTGGTTCCTAAACTTACACATTCTAGCAGAAGAGAAATTGGAAGCATACATTGGACTACATTGTAACTGGAGGACATAAGTGCATCTTCAATAAACCATAAAATTATCCCCTCAAACCCCTTTTTTCTGGGTGAGGAGGTCATGGTAAGACCAATGAAACCCTTGCACATGAGCTCATTGTTACATTTCTTTCACCGTAAAATGAGTTCTTTGTCTGGAGACAATGATGTGTGAGCTAACAAGGCCATAAATAAGGCATTCTGTAAATCCGCTAATGGATGTTCTGGCAGATGTATTTCAGACAGGGAAGGCAAGTTCGTATTTGGAATATGTACTTATTCTCATAAAAACAAATCACTGCCTCAGACCTGAGGGAAAGAGTCAAAGCAGTTTAACTGTAACATCTATTGATAAGTTGGGCAGGTGGTAACCAGATCATCCTTAATGAGAAAAATTCCGTGACTTTTGAGTCCATATCTCTAGGTGCCTGTCTTCTTTGTACACAGCCACTGAGGTGACAGAGAGGTGTTTGTAGGATGAGGTTGAACTGACATCAACAGGATGGCTCATCTTGTCCGTCTGATTATTGAAAGTCTCTTCTGCAGTGATGTCTCTGGAAGGTTGTCTATTTGAAACATGAATTCATTCTCTTTTTGCTCATTCTGTGATGCCCATCCAAATCTTCCCAATCCTCCTTGTCATAAATATTCCAATTTTATTGTTTATTTTTCCAGTCTTTCCACAAGACTTAGCCACTACCCATGAATCAATATAGATCTATCCCACACATGATCTCTTTAAAAAAAAATTATATATATTATTTACATATATTTATTAATAAGATATAAATTTACATATATAAATATTATATTATTTATATATATAAATAGGTACATTATAACATAATAATAATATATATATCAATATAATTATTATAATAACATATATACACTGCTTGACAGTTGGTCAAGAAAACATTTATCTTTACCATTGTCTTCTACAACTTCCCCAAGTTGAGCTATAATGTAGCAGCTATGCATTTCCAAATGGAACATGCTACTTTGCAAACCCATCTGAAAACCAGGCAGGCCCATGCTTTTCCCCTTCCATTAACTGGTCCTAATAAGCTCTCCATGAATCCCAGTGTGTGGACTGAGTAAGAAATGGTGAAATTGTTAAGAGCAGGTATTTGTGAGTTGCCATCTGCTTATGCTTATTACTCTAGAGCATTTCGAGCTTGGTCTCACATATACCATTTCCATTTACAATGAAATGCTTTTGTTAATATCCAACATTATGATTTTATGAATAAGATAGGCCTAGTATGTGATGGAAGGAAGAGGTATGGCCTCTGCTCTTGATGTCAGCTGCCCCATCTAGCATCCCTATCGACCACACAGATTTTCTTCATTATTAACTGTGCTGTGTCATTGGGTAGAAGCTTGCATCTCAGACTGAGTCTGTGGAAAAGTTTTCTCTTACTCTAGATTCTACTCAAAACTGATGATGGCATCATGGACTTCTCAGTATATGAGACAGAGCAGAACAATTTAAAATTCAATAAACCCCCAAAGCTTTTTTTTTTTTTTAAATAAAAGTTTTATTGGAGAAAAATAGAACCACCACATACACAGGGAAAAGAGCACAAAAATTCAACTGATACAGAACTGAAAGTCACAATTATCCAATGTTGTTTGCGATTACTTTTCAACTTCTTAAACAGCTCCCCTCAATTTGTTTAATAGTCTCACCAATTTTTTCAGCTGAAATAGCATCAAGTTTTCAAAAAATTAAGAGCCTCAGGGAAGGGACCAGCTTTCAAGATAACAAAGGTGACACCAAGAGTCTCCTAATAGTACCAATTCTACCTAAAAATTCCTTAAGAGTAATTATCGAGTCTGTTGGAACAGTCTACGTATCTCACAGACCATCAGGGATGAGTTAGAACACTGACTTAGATGGTCCAGTATGGAGAGAGGGCAAACAAAACAGCTGGATTTCCTTGTCAGATAAGCTCATGTAAGGAAACCAGGGAGGCGCTAAGAAAATACAGGCAATGGCTGCTCAAAAATAGTTAGGAAGGCATTCTAAATACCACATACTGTTGGACAACAGTCAAACCCCCAAAGCTTTAAAATGTGGCTTATTTCTTCCTGAATGGCAATATGTGTATTAAGTTGTCTTCCACCTTAAAGGAAGAGCCCCACCATTCCCCAAACACTAGAGAAAATCACTAATGTGGCAGCCTCTGAGGCTTCTCAGGGCTTCCTGTCTACACTCTGGTGTACATATATCCCATTAAATCAGGGGTCCCCAACCCACGGGCTGCTGACTGGTCCGTGGCCTGTTAGGAACCTGGCCGCACAGCAGGAGGTGAGCGGCGAGTCAGTGAAGCTTCATCTGCCGCCCCCCATCGCTCCCCATCGTTCACATTACTGCCTGAACCATCCCCCCGCCCAACCCTGTCCGTGGAAAAATTGTCTTCCACAAAAACCAGTCCCTGGTGCCAAAAAGGTTGGGGACCGCTGCGTTAAAGCATATGGAGAGCTTGCTAATTCCTCTTCACCAGCTCAGTTAGTAAAATGTTCATATGGTTAGAGATGGCTGATCAAGGTGAACATAATACATTTTCTCCAACATTCCCATTTCTTAACCCTTTGGATCCCTTTCTCTGTATATCAATAGTATACCAGGAAAGTTATGGTATCTTAACCTTATTAACTCTAGGCCATTAATGAGTCCAAGATTTCCTTAATCAGCACATCAAACTGTTGAGGTTCCTCCTAGGGGCTGGAGCTAACATGTTAAATGCTGAATTCCAAGTAACTGCACACATATCAATACATTTAGCCTAAAACAGCTTTATATTCCATCACCCTTTTTCTCACACAATTAAGATACTTCCTCATAAAGGATGGGAGCAAATACCTCAATGATAAGAAATTTAAAGGTTTTTTTTTTTTTATTAAAATGTAGTTTCCTCACATTGGGGGAAGGTCTGATTTTGTTGCTAAGGGAAGTTCAGGGGAAATTTAGGGTGCAAGTTTCTCAGCGCTGCTGAAATCTTCATCTAACATTTTTCAATTTACTATAATTTGGCTTCAGTCTTAACAAGGTCATTCACATTTTCAATGAATATTTACTGACACCTCATGTCTATAAATACATCGTTGAATAAAACAAACAGAAATCCCTATATTCACAGTTACATTATTCTAGCAGATACAAATAACATGGTAAATAAAATGTAAGTCTGTTAGTGATTAGTTCTAAGAAGAAAAATAATGCAGGAAAGGGACCTGATGGAACATGTCAGTGACAGAGGAGTTGTAAGTTAGATAGGTGTCCAGGTTGGGTGCTCACTAAGAAGATGACATGAAAGGTATGACCTTATCTTAACTAATTATGACCTTACCTTAACTATTTGTAACTGCAATTACCTTATTTACAAATAAGGTCACTTTCTAAGGTACTGGAGGTTAAGACTTCATCATATCTTTACGCGGGAGGCACAATTCAAGCCGTGACATGGTTTTATTGAAATGCATTTATGGGCATGATGTATACCTAAAGATTGTTCTAAGAAACCAAATTAGACTGGAACTCTTCTTTTCTCACAGAGCAGCTGATATTGTCTCTCTATGATTTTTAACTATTCTGCTTTTACCATCAGAGATCAACAAGGAGCCAAAGGCTTAAGCAAATAGTTACAGGATTAGGGACATATTTTTGAGACTAAAGATATTGCAATTAATGTAGCCCAGGCTTCCTCCACAGGCACTCTTTTATTATAGGTAAATAAAGTTAATTCAATGATCTTAATAAAGATATATCAAGTTTGTCCTTGCTTATAACGTGGAAAGCTTAACGGTGTACCAAATTTTTACTCACCTCACCATCACTAGATTTCCCACCAGAGGTACACTTTAAATCCAACTCCCCAGTGTTCAATAGTTTAAAACAGGTGGGCTTCTTATGTGTCTTGTGGGATAGATAGAAGGAGGCTGCAGGATTCCATATGCATTAACATTACTGCCTTATGAAGCAGCATGTTCTAATGGTAAACGTGTGGGCTCTGTAATCAACCCAGAGTTTCTCCAGTTCTTAATTTTGTCATCATGTGTAAGATGGAGATAAGCTCCCATACCTTAAAGAATTCTGGAAAAGCCAACATAATGCCATCATATGGTTGGCACTGATACATATTGATTTCCATTTCCTTGCTTTCAGACTACGTGTGGTTGCTATTTCATTGAATTGCACATCAGGAAACCAACCTTCTCCTCTGATCTCCTTAACACTGTGGAAAGTGCCACAATACACCTTGTCAATAGACTCAAACGATAGTGTTTAAGAGTCTCATGAAAAAATACTGCTATGAACATCTAGGAAATGACCAGGATAAATGTACATTATGTGGTGCTGACAGAACTGAAGGGGATTATGGAGCTTGGAAATGTGGATTCCATTACTCAAGTGTAGAGCTTCAAAAATTTACTCGAGAGATCCCAAGTGACCCCAACTAGCCCCTATTTCACTGGGATCCCTGAGACAAGTTTTGAGAATACCTCTCACTCTCAGTTTGAACACAGGTGTGTGATCAAACTAGAGATGTTCTCCTGGTCTTGCCCACTTATAAAGTTGTGCTCCAGGAAGGATAGGGGATATTTAAATAGAGGGACTGTTATTGTTATGTATTCAAATGTTTCAAAACAAATATTCCTTGGGGATCAGTAAGGGCTTCCTGGAGGATGTGGGGTCTCAGATAAATACTAAGGGAGGAAGAGTATTTAACTATTAAAATGCGGTTGAGATTGAAGAGAAGATAAGCTTTATAAACTGAGGGAATAACAAAAGCTAATCTAGAGAGTAATGATTGATTCAAGGCACAGGCACAGAATGTATTTAATTAGAACTGGATCATGGGGTGCAAGAAAGCCACACTTAAAAAATAAAGCTAGAGAGGCAAGAAGGGGCCTATACTGTAGGGTCCTATAAAATGGAAGGATGGAGATTTTATTCTGAATAAAACTAAGGAGACAGGGAGAGAACAGACATATTCAGTTTCGTGCTTTAGAACAATTTGAGAATGGCTTACATATGGTCCATACTGGAAGCTGGCAGACCCATTAGGATGCTGATTCAGTGAACAGAGTGCAGATCATAATGGATTTAACTATGGCAGTGATAGTGTAAGGAAAATGAAAAAATAAAGATCCTCTAACACTACATAGGAAGTCAAAAAACACAGGACCCAGGGATCAATTTGATATGAGAGCAAAGAAAGAGTGGTATCTAAGATGATCCAAGGATTTTTGGATAGAGTGAAAGAGCAGGTGGTGTTGCTATCTTCAGCTCAGAAAGCACAGGAAAGGGAAAAGGTGTGTTGGCGAGTGAGATGATTACGACTGATTCTGTGCCACTTTCGTGCATGAAGGTGATTATGATATTTCAGTACAAATGCTTAGAACTATACCCATCTCTGTGTCACTATGAGTGGGTCAAAGGCAGTGACTTTGCATACCAATGTATCACTAACACTATTACAGAGCTCACATGTAAAGGGCATTCAATAAATATCTTATTTATCTGTTTGTTCATTTAGTCACAAATATTTACTGAACGTCAACTATGTACTAGACATTAGTCTAGGTCCAGCAATCTCAATCATTGCTGCAGCTGGAAATGTTTAAAAACCTCTGAGGCCTGAGCCCCTATGTAGACCCCTTATATCAAACTACCTGGGCCCAGCAAGCAGGTGATTATAAATGGAAGCCAAGTGGCCTCTAGAAAATTCCATCGAGTAACCGCGGTTAAAAATTATTATTTTAAGAGCTGGAGATACTACAACCACACACACACACACACACACACACACACACACACACACACGAGAGCCAGAGTCTCATTATTTGCAGCTTATGTGCAAAGATTAATCGAAGGTAGAAAGAAATAAAGGCAAGAAGTCAGAAATAGCTGCTATACTAATCGAAACATTCCTATTTAAGTAAATCATAGTTAATAACAAATTATGAAATAATTTAAAACAATACAACCAAATCATGTAATGAAAAAAAATCACATCTTTTATGTGGAGGTTAGTACTAGAGACAACATCATCTTAGAATAGTCTTAAGCTTATAAGTAAATAACTAGATCATAAGGTTACTTCTTCCAAATTAAAATTCTTAACCCTCAGCCCTGTGTGTCATCTGTGACACAGAATATATTTAATTCACTTTAAAACAGCCTCGGAGGGCCTTCCCTGGTGGCGCAGTGGTTGAGAGTCTGCCTGCCAATGCAGGGGACACGGGTTCGATCCCTGGTCTGGGAGGATCCCATATGCCGCGAAGCAACTTGGTCCATGAGCCACAACTACTGAGCCTGCGCGTCTGGAGCCTGTGCTCCCCAACGAGAGGCCGCGATAGTGAGAGGGCCGCGCACCGCGATGAAGAGTGGCCCCCGCTTGCCGCAACTAGAGAAAGCCCTCGCGCAGAAACGAAGACCCAACGCAGCCAAAAATAAATAAATAAATAAATTTAAAACAGCCTCGGTTTCTGGGTATTCTCTGGTTAGAGCGTATACACTAGAATCTACAGAGGACAGTGATGGGTGTATGGGTACACATTAACTGCTGCAAAAAGGGACCAAAGGACTGTAGAAGAACTGCAAAAATAAGACAAAAAGAATCTGGGCTTATTTTGAGTTAAAACAGCTATTTCTCTTATTCCAGATTTCACTCTGTTATTGGATAAGGAGGTAGAATAACAAAATAAACTATGGGAAAATGAATAAAGGGAGTGTTAAGTCCAATTTGCCTTAAAGGCCCCTACATGTTTCATGATGTTAGAGCATAGTACAACACCATGGTGCCTAATGTGACTTCTGAGTAATCATTTTGAAAAATTGGAATAAAAAAATTAAAAGGTAAGAAATTACATATCTCAGAGCATTTACAAAACAATGATAAAGAGTAAATATTTTATTTCAGGGTTTAAGCATTAATTATCTGGAAATTTTACTTATCCTGAACATCTAATTTCCCAGAGGGTGCAGTATAAATGAAACATTACTAGCCTATTACAAAAGGTGATCCATTATTGCCTATTACACAGAGCTAACTACTATTAATTTCATTTACCATTTGCCTTCAAGTAAAGCATGAGAGTCATTTCTCAAGAGATAATTAAAACATGGCTTCAGAATATTCATACTGAGGCAATAAGCACAAAATATCAGAGAGCTATTATGTATACATTTGCTGCCATAGGTAAAAATTATATACACAAATAATTTAATTCAAGATTAGTAGATAAAAGTGTACATTTATTATTACATTAGAATATTACATATTATAGCTTTTTATACATTTCCATTGGCTTTTCATTATTTATAGTTCAATTAATTTAATTGATTACTCAAAACATATTAGAATAAAAACAAGTACTGTGTATTCATATTTATCAAGGACAAGGCAATGTACTAGGGATTTTCTCATGAAATTTCACAATAATATCTACAAAGTTATTCAAGATAAACACAACCATCCTCATTCCAATAAAAGATGAATTAATTAATAATTGATGAATTTTAATATCTGAATAGATAAATCTCTGAACATCAGAGGAATTGGGAGAATTATTCATGGTTCAAGGTTAGTTCAAGCGAAGTCAGGATTCTAAATCTAGTTATTCTGGTTCTATAGTTCAGTGGTTCTCAAATTTTGTTCCTCGTAGCATCAATGACATCTGGGAATTAGTTAGAAATGCACATTCTAACAGGGAGAGGTCCCACTCCAGACCAACTGGCCAGAAACTCTGGAAGGGGGTCCAGTTATCTATGTTTTTAGTCTTCTAGCTGATTCTTATTCCAGCTAACAATTGTCAACTAAAAAAATAAATGTACAGTGTGAGAGTTGTGAGTTAAGTTTCATTTGGGGAAAAATGAGGACTATAGCCCAGGAGACAGAATCTCAGATAGTTTTGAGAAACTGCTCCAGAGAGGTGGGGGGGTGGGGAGAGGTCAGTATTATATAGGATTTTAGTGAAGGGGGTACACGCTGTCAAGCACACGTTTTGGCAGAGCCTTGCTGCTACTCACGAGGAACAGATGTCACTGTTAATGATTTTAGTGCTTTTCTAGATATGAGGAGATGCAAGAATTGGGCTTATAAAATCTTTTCCTGAAAATATCTATCTGAAGACCTCTTCTGCCAGTTTTTCCCAGAGCACAGAGTGTCTCATTCCTGATCTCTATCCTGAAGTCCTTTCAGAGTGTGTTGAAGGCCAGTGGCTGCAGCAGCTTGTGACTTAATTCTTGTAGAGGCAGAGGGCAAGTACCAATTTTTAGTTGGCACAATTGAGAATCACTATAATAGTGAATGCTTCCTTCTCTGTGCCATACAACTCCTCTGATCTCATGAAATTTTGGTCACAAAAACTTTGTAGGCTGTAGTATTTTCATGTACTTTTCCAGGTCCATGCTCACTCTTCTGCACCCAACTCTGCACCCAGAGAGGATGATTCATATAGATGACTGCAAAAATGTCCCTTGACCTTGGACTTCTAGTTGGATTCTGTCAATAGATGGCACTGGTGGGAGATTTGATGAAGGGGAGAGAGGGCTTTTAGTGTGCTTATTACCCCAGTTTTTTTCACATCATGGTGCTGTGGCCTGGCTGCACCTCTTGATTAATTTTGACAATTCCATTTGGGCAACACTCTCCAGACAATTTCTCTCTAGTCTATAAATGTCTCATCCTCTTGTGCCTTCATTAATAGAGGTAGAAATGCACCCCCCCCCCCCCTTTCACTAATCCAGGGTACTGTTTTCCGGTTTATTGTTGAATAATAATACATTGTATGGATGTACCACATTTTATTCATCAGTTGATAGACCTTTGGGTTGTTTCCACTTTTGAGCTCTTAATAATGTTGCTATGAACATATACAAGTTTTTGTGAGAACATATATTTTCATTATATATATGTATATATATATATATATATACACACATACACACACACACGTGTGTGTGTATGTGATAGGACTGTGAGTCATGTGATAACCCTATGCTTATCCTTTTGAGAAGCTGCCACAGTGTTTTCCAAAGTGGCTACATCATTTTACATCCCCACCAGCATTACAGGAGGACTCTGATTTCTTCACATCCTGCCAACACTTTGTATTATAGCCATCCTAGTGAATGTGAAGTGATATCTTATTGTGGTTTTGATTTGCATTTCCCTACTGACTAATGATACTGAGCAACTCTTCATGTACTTATTGTCTATTTGTGTATCTACCCTTGAGAAATGTCTACTTATACCCTTTATCCAATTTTTAATTGGGTTGTTTGTCTTTTAGTATTGAATTGTAGGATCCTGTGTGTATCCTGAATACAACTCTCTTATCAGAGACATGAATTGTGAATATTTTCTCCCATTCTGTTATTATTTTCTCCCATTCTGTGGGTTGTCTTTTTACTTTCTTTATGGTATCTTTAGAAACACAAAAGTTTTTCATTTTAAATTTAATTTATCTATTTTTACTTTTGTCACTTGTGTTTTTGTGTCATATATGAGAAGGTTATTCCTAATCCAAGGTCACAATGATTTACTCCTATATTTGCTTCAAAGAGTTTTATAACTTTTGCACTTACATTTAGGTCTATGAACTATTTTGAGTTAATTTGTACTTATGGTACAAGGAAGGGATTCAACTTCATTCTTTCGTATGTGGATATCAAGTTGTCCTTAGCACCATTTGTTGAAAAGACTATTCTTTCCTTGTTGAATTTTCTTGACATTTTTGTTGAAAATCAATTAATTAATCATCAATTAAAGACTGTGTGACAGTCTTTTCCTGGAATTTAAATTCTATTCTATTGAAAATACATGTTGATCCTGTGCCAGTACCACATTGTTCTGATTCTGTAGTTTTGCAATAAACTTTGATATAGTAAGGTGTGAGTCTTCCAAACTTTTTATTCTGTTTCAGAATGTTTGGGGCTTGCCTGCTTCACTTGAATTTCCATATGAATTTTAGGATCAGCTTGTCAATTTCTGCAAAGACAACAGCTGGTATTTATACAAGGAGTTTATTAATCTGTAGATCAGTTTAGGGAGTATTGCTATCATAATAATATTGTCTTCCAATACATGGATATGGAATGTCTTTCCATTTGTCTGGGTATTCCTTAATTACTTTCAATAATATTTTCTAATTTTCACAGTATATTTTTTAACTTATTCTGTTAAATGTATTCCTAAGTATTTTATTATTTCTGCTGCTATTGTAAATGGAATTGTTTTCTTAAGTTTATTTTTGGATTTTTTTATTGCAGTTATATGAAAATACAATTGGTTTTTGTATATTGACCTTGTGCCTAGCAAACTGGAACTTTTCAGTTTCCATCGTTTTTTAAAGGATTTCAAAGGATTTTCTATATACAAGATTATGTCATATGCAAATAGATGCCTTTTATTTCTTTTTTTGCCTAATTGTACTGGCTAAAGTGTCCAGGAAAAATGTTAATAGAAGTGGCAAGAGTGGACATCCTTGCTTGGGCAAGAGTGGAAATCCTTGTCTGGTGCCTGATTTTAGATGAAAATAATTCAGTCTTTCACAGTTAAGTATAATGTTAGATATGGGGTTTTTTATAGATGTTCTTTATCAGATTGATGAAGTCCCCTTCTATTTCTAGGTTTTGTTTCATCTATTTTGGAGCTCTGTTTTAATGCATATACACTTATAATTATTGTATCTTCCTGATGAATTAATCCTTGGAGAGTTTTGAGCTCCTTGATTAATATTTTGCATCAAATTTAGGAAGTTTTCAACCATTATTTCATCAAATATTTTTTCTGCTCCTTTCTCTCTCTCTTCTCATTCTGGTACTCCTATTATGAATCTTTTCGTGTGCTTAATGATGTCCCACATTTCTCTAGCTTTGTTCATTCTTCTCATTCTTTTACTTCTCTGTTCTTTGGACTGCATGATGTTTTTAAATCTATCTTCACATTTGCTGATTTTTTCATACATTAGTTTAAATCGACTAGTACATTTTTTATATTGTTTATTATGCTTTTCAACCTATGTTTTTGTGGCTTGCCTCACCTCCTTGGCAAATCTCTGACGCACTGCTCTGGAGAGGGGTAAGGACTTCTTCTCTCAGAATGACACCATTGGTTTACAAGATGGGCATTCAGCAGGAATGGCAACCTCTGGTCTTCTTGGCTTGCTTTTTCTGGCATGGAACCTTCACTCTATGAGGAAACTAGAGTGAAAGTAATAAGAGCCCCAGTATTCTTGGCTTGCCATGCCTGAGGTATAGCCTCTATATTATAAGTTATGGCTAGGTGGATGAAGGGAGACTGAACCTCTTGGCTTCACTCTCCTGGAATTACATTCTGGAACACAGAGCTAAAGGAGGGTGAGAAAAGCTGGCAGCTTACCCCTCCCATGGAGATACCTTAGCCCTTGACTGGGAGCTGGGGAGAGAGGGGTCCCCAACTTCTTGGTAACGCCCATCAGGAATGGAGCTTCTGTCATGCTGAGCTGAGGAACAGAAGGGAAGGAGCAGGTCCTTTCTGAAATGCCACAGACTCTCATTCTCACCTAATTTGGTAGTTTTCTTGAATAAAGTGTCTTCATGAACAGTTTGTTCTTACAAAAAAATTCCAAAGACTTTAACTGGTTGTGTTTTATAATTTTTATCCATTTATTATTGTTTTCCCGGGGAGTGGGTCCATGAAATTCCCCACGTAGCCATACTAGAAGTGTCTAAGGGTTGTTCTCACTGTTTAAAACTCCAATTAATTTCTCAAGAACTCACATTTCTGATTAGTCAGAAAATCAAAATCTCTCTGGTACCCCATTATTCCATGAAACCCAGGAGTTTACTCAGTACAGGGGGCCATTCTTATTACCAAGTTCAGATGGAGAAACAGGCAAAATCTGGAAAGTTCCTAGTAGCTATGGACTGAATTGTGTCCCTTTCAAAATCCATATGTTGAAGCATTAACTTCCAATATGATGGGATTTGGACATGGGCCCTTTGGGAGACAACTAGGTTTAGATGAGGTCGTGAATGTGGGGCCCTCTCATGATGGAATTAGTGCCCTTGTCAGAAGAGACACCAGAGAGCTTGTGGTCTCTCTCTCTGCCATGTGAGGACACAAGCAGAAGGCAGCCATCTATAAGCAGTTGGCCATCTATAAGCAGGAGTCCATCTGCAAACCAGGAAGAGAGCTCTCACCAAACCCAACCCTGCAGGCACTCGGATCGCAGACTTCCAGCCAACAGAAATGTGAGAAAATAAGTTTCTATTGTTCAAGCCATCCCATTTATGGTATTTTGTTATGGTAGCCCAAGCTGACAAGACACTGGTGCTTTTGGTCTTAGAATATGATATTGCTATTGGACACTATTCCCACGTATTCCAATAAATATCAGTTCACAACAAGGGTTCTATCTATGGTGACCCAGATCCCTACACCAATCCTGGCATTGGATTTCAATGTTGTAGCTCGTCCTGTTCACTCTCATATGTCTAACTCATACTCCCATACCAGTGAGATTGACTCTAGAAAAGACCACTGCAAGTTGTAGCCATATATTTTCTGGAACCAGACCTTCCATTTAAAACATCCAGTCTTGATGGTGAGCCTGGATTAGCAATATAGATTTCTTCTTCTTCATGGTGAGTTTTTTGGATGTCCTTAATAAATTTCCTTCTAGTCAATATCAGTTAGGTCAGGGACATTCCAACAGACAAATTATTAAACTTCAAAAGAAAATGGTTATGGTCTCAATCTCTTTCCTTTCAGAAGGTTTATTTGCCCCAATTCAAATATGTCCACCTTCTAACTACTGATCAGCTCTGCATCCCAAGTAGCTTTGGGAGACATTCAAGGCCACAGATGTCTTATTTTACAATTCTCCAGCCATAGTGACTTCCTCTATGTAAATATGTAGGGATCATTCCAATGATTCTTCTCTGAATAAACAAGCTCTCTTCTAAGATGATATGCTTTGTTCACCAATAAAGAGAGCTAACAGTGTCATTTTATAGAATTTTAAAGGTTTTTAAAAAATTTGCTTAGAAATCCCATGACACATTTAAGAACATTTTAGTTGAAAGATTAGCAAACCTAAAAACATTGACAAATCATTGAATTCATTCTTAAAATATAATACATTCACATTTCCACTACATTTTATTTATTATCTCTATCAGTTCTGCAAAATGAGCAATACATTTAGTTCTTGCCCTCATGTGCACACATGTATTTTACAAGGACACTGGTGATATATTTTGCTATACAAGTCACATGATATAGTTTACACACAGAGCTCAGGTTTTTATACATTTCTCCCCAAAGGGTATTCATATTTGATAAATCACTGATTGAAATCTGAGGCAATTAAGTTGTGATGACCTTGGCATACTAGTGGATGTATTTTCCATTAAGACAATGTCAGTCCTTTATCACAGTCTGCCTGAGTTTAAAAAAAAAAAAAGCCACATCACATTTAATTTGTTATCCCTCAAATACATACAATATTTTAATTCACACTGATCAAAGCTACCTGGCAGCTCTTGTTTATTAGGCCAAGCTGAATGCCTTGCTTAGAATTTCCACTTTTTAATTGAAATAAAAGCCGTTAATCTTCATAAGGCAAAACAAATGTCTGACACTGCATTGATTTTTATCTCTTGTATTCTCATGTTGAAATCATGAATAGAAAATTCTACTATAGTCTACATTGTTGTAAAACAGTATTTTAAAATATTTTGGTTATAAAATATTCTAGCAATATCCAAGTTTATAGGCCAAGTTTATGACTATCACTTTCATGTTTTATTCCCACTCTCTCTTCTCCTCAGAGTTAACATTTTTCACTAGCTCTTATGCTTTTATATAGGCCTTTCCATTCATTTCTATATACAACTTACAAAATATTGAATGAGACTTTTTCTGTTATCTTTTATCTAGGGTAATCTTAGACATAGCACATAGTATTTAATCCTGACAATCTGGGCTTCCTGGAAATTCTGTGACCCACCTAATGCCCTTTATTAAATTCTTTTCCTGCTTATGAATTCAGAATATATTGTTATTGGTAATAAGAAACCTGAATGACACAGACTTTTGTTGACTCTTTTCCTCTGAAGATGACCTGGATAATAAGTTCCTGAATTTCTGATTATCATTAAATAAATTTGCCAAATGATAACTTAACTGAGTACATTGCTTAGATGCTATTCTACTTTCTTCTATATTCAGGGTTACAGATAAGGCTGATGATAACACAGTTTCTTTCCCTGGTAGGCACTTAGTTCTTTCTGCCTTGAATCTTACATGAAGGTCTTGTCTCGATTGTTAGAGTTCACAGATTTTACCAAGAAATCCCTAGTTCTGTGTGCCTTTTCTCATCAGTGTAGTCTTTAAATCAGTGAGCTTTTTCTGGGCAACTTTTTAGTTTTTCAGTTCAGGAAAAATTATTCTAATTGCTAAACTCTTGTCTTTCCATCATCAGTTTGTATTTCATTTTATAAAACTTCTATTTTTCATACAATTCCAGATGACCATATTCCCCAGTCTCTGACTTTGCCTTCATGATCTTGTACTTTTGCCCTTTGTTCTGAGATATTTCTTGCATTTCTTCTTTCAACCACTAATTTGCATTGGAGTATTTATTATTTTTTCCTTTAATAGAGCTACTGGGTTGTTGTTGTTAGGAGGATAACTTTTTGCTATTGTTTTGAGCACTAGAAACCTTTTTTTGGGGCTTCACCTCAATTTCCTTAAGAACTCATCTATATTTTCTTGTTCAGATTGTTATCTGTCTCCTCCTCCACCTCTATTTGGCTGAACATGTGTTTGTTCTAACTGAGCTTTTTTCTTTGGCTGCTGGACCCTTCGGATGGGATGTCAACTTTCCTTGTTATCTAACACAGCTAGTTGTTGGTACTGGAACAACTGTCCGCCATGCTAGTGGATGTGTGTGGTTATGTAGAAACAGGCAAGTTGCCACACCATTAATAAAGGAACTAGAGAAAGTCTCATTGCTTGTACTTGTATAGTTTCAGTGTGAGGGAAGATTTGCTTTACCCCTTCAGTTCCCACTTGACCATCTGGGGGACAAAGAAACCCAGCACGCTTACAAGGAACAGGTGTTGACTTTGCCTCCAAGAGTCCCTAGGCGGCTACAGAGATCTCTGGAGCTCCCTGGGACTCCCATTCAGGCTGCCTAACTCTCAGGGGAGAAAAGTCCTAGTCTCACTCACTTCCTGCTGTCTAGAGAGCAAAACTCATTATGTTTGGAGGCGAAGTGAAGCGAGCGTCCCTCAGGTCACTGTTTCCCAGGATTCTCCATAAATAACCTTAATAATCAATGTTGTGTATTTATTTTCTTTTTGGTATTTTAATTCTGCTTTTCTTCTTTGCTGGCTGAACTTAATCAAAATGTAAAAGAAATAACTGTGAAATAATCCAAAGAATGGATTCAGCACCGGTTTTAACCCTGATCTCTTAGCCATTCACACCATTTGTCTCGACATCTCTATACCTCCCGCAACTCCAGCTTTCATACCTCTAACATTTTTTCCTCAACTGACAGAAATGGCAGTGGGGAATCAATGCTGAGCAAGGAGAGCTGTGTAGTACCTGTCAAATGAAACCACAGGGGATCCCCTGTCCACAGTGGCCTTGTTTCCAACATCTAGCCTTTGAGCAATTTGTTCCTAGATTGCCAAGCCTTGATTTCCACTTTCACCATTCACCACTTGAGATTATATCATTTTAACATCTTCTATTATGATAAAACAGATACTCTCAAAATCACTTGAAAGAATACCCTTTTGACTTGCTGGTCAACAGTTACTTGGAATCATTTCTCTCAGCTCTGAACATGACAATACAGAAAGAATCAGTTTGAAGTGTGTCTTTTTTGCCTTATTTTCCTTGTCCACACCTGATAATACACTCCTTTAATGATAACAGATAATTTAAAAGCAGACTACATCTTGCTCTGCAGTGACCTCCCCCCTCCAATTTTATGGGTCTCTCTAAATCAGATTTTTTAAAATGTAATGTTGTTAAAGATTTTACTAAATTTAATCAGAATCAATCAGAATTAATCAAATCATACCACATGGATCATGGGCTTGCCAGACTAATGGTATTTTAGCAGCATTTTAAAATATCTATAAATATATTAAATATTTCATTCTAATATTTTTGGTTTTTACATTGAAGTCTTTAATCAATCTGGAATTTATTTTTGTAGTTTTATGACTAGTGTGAGGAAGAGATCCAATTTCATGTTTTTTATACAGTGAGACAATTAATCCCTCATGATTTATTTTTTAAAAATCTATCCCTTTTGTACTGATTCTTATAACATTTTGAAAGCATGACTTTATATTTAGAACTATTTATTTTCATGTCAATTCTTGTTAACTGTTTCTAACATATTGGTTTTATAAGGTAAATGTTAGACTCAAGGAATATTAAATCTAATGGTGACTTCTAGATATTAAAACAAATGAGGAATATTGTCCAAATCAAAAAGAGATCATCATGTTTTGCACTAAGTTATTTTTGTTAAAATAATCATTTCACTCACTTTAAATCAAATGGAAAATTTTCTTCCAGATAGATTTAAGAACTTGACAATGATTTTATACTTTGACTAGCCTCACGGAGTTTCTGTCTGGTATGACTGAGTTTCACTAGGTAAAAATACCATGTATAGTACCAGCAAAATCTGAGAGATGAAAAGAAGGGATAATAACATGATATACACAAATATTTTTAAAATAGAAGAATTTGAAATTTGGAAAGTGATATTTGCATTTGCATTTGGAGAAAAAGATTTATTTTTTACTCAGAACCAAAAAGCTGTCAATCACAAATCTGAACTTATTGTCTTGCTCAGATGCTGTGTTTTATTTTTAATTTTAGTACTGTTCTAGAAGCACTTTTTAGACTGGACATATTACTTTTAGACAGTTTACTGTCTGGTGCTAATTACAGCAAGGTATTGGAAAAAGCAGTCACATCTAATTATACAGACTGAAAGTGAAAAAAAAAAACCTCTATTTGGAGGTCTACTTTTTTACATTAATTAATAAATAATTTAAGTTCTATAAACACTGGTAATTAGAGAAAGCTTTTAATGTCTCTGATGAATTAAAACATATATTTCAGAAAAGTGAGAAATTCTATATGAAATCAAGAATTTGCAAACTTCCATCCGTTAAGAATCTTCACTTACAGACTAGTGGAGGAAAAATAAGCAGATCTTACTTAGTTTGAAACTGATGAAGATGTAATTTTCCTTAGAGTAGAAATGAGAATGTCCTTGATATTTTGCCTCAGGTAGTAGAGTATATTAACCCTTACATATGCAAGTATAACTTGAATTTGAACTTCTTATATTTTATTTCCCTTTAGTTTCAGGCCCTAAAGATAAATGGAGACAGAACAGCTGCTTCATCCCTGTTGTAGCAGGTAATATTGTCTACTAGGAATTTGGCCCTCTATGATTACACTGGCACATATATATTTCTCCAAGGAACCAGTCAATTGAGACCATATTTCAGACACATATCTCAGGTTTAAACTTAATTAAACAACTAGGTGAAGACAGGTCTAGCCATTAACTACAATTGTCAAGAGTTCCCATCTGCCACGTGGTTTAGACCAGATCTCCAATAAAGGAAGAAATACATATCAAAAAGTTCCATTTGAAATCTAACTGTCCCCTTACCACATCTGTGAATACAAATGTATTATTTTTTTAATGCATTGTGTTATAAATCTCAAAGCCCTAAGCTTTCACTTGCATGATTAACAAAAAAAAAATCCAATATTTTTCTGGCGTCTCCATCAATTACCCTGGTATCTGGAGAGGCATGTATTTGTGGGTAGGTAAGGGTTGTTTGGTTATCATTTGATATTTTGTAATGCTTCCAACATTCTAAATCCTTGGCCCTAGTTTCATTTATTCACTTATTTAACAATTATTGATTGAGCATCTACTATGAGCAAGATATGATTCTAGATACTGGACATAATTAATTAACAAGATTGTGAATGTCCCTGACCTCCTGGAGGTAGCTTTCTAGTACCACAGCCTTCACTGTTTTTCTGGGCCATTGATACTATTGATCTTCTGCCCCATTGCTACCCAAGTCCTTAGGCCCCACCTCCATACTGCCCATCAGCTGCTTCTCTGTAGCTGCAGACCTCTTCTGGACTGTTCACTTAGGTGCTCTTTCTCTACTCAGGTCAGCATAAAACTTCTTATGCTTCCTGGAACAAGCTCTTTCAAAGGAATTTATCACAGCAGAGCTTTTGCACCCTTTATGACATGGTTCTTTCATTTATGCCAGTGGTTCTTAACCTTGGCTGTGGATCAGAATCATTTAGTGAGATGCTTAAAAGATAAAGATTTTCTGGTTCACTTCACGTTTATGTAACTGAGAGCAAAACCCAACAATCTATATTCTTTTTTGATTTTTTTTTTTTTTTGGTCACACTGGGAAGCTTGTGGGATCTTAGTTCCTCAGCCAGGGATCGAACCTGGGCCCGGGGAAGTGAAAGCGCCAAGTTCTAACCAGTGAACAGCCAGGGAATTCCCAACAATCTATATTCTTAAAAAACCCCTCACATGATTCTGATGAAGGGTGAAGCTCAGCCTCATATTTCACCTGGTCTCATGAACCCCTTCAAATCTGAACCCTACTACTCAATTTCACTCGCTCTAGCAAATTCAATTCATGTGTTTGGTTTTGGCTCGTTTGTTTGCTTGTTTCAAGACCTTGATTTTCTTTTCCATCTCTCTGACCCCACATGAGGATTCTCAGTTCATCAAGTGTTTGAAAATGCCCAAACCCTAATTGTGGGTAAGTTCAAGTTCATTCTCACAGGGCTCTATAAAATTCAAAGCTGTGGTTTACATGTTTATGTCCCTGGGCTGAGACTAACATTCCATAATAGTTACAAGATTCTTTCAATATTTACTAAAAATACAAAGGCTGGTGTGCATGGAGAGCACAGAGAGACCCCAGAGGGTGGTGGTGTCTAAAACCCAGGAAACTAAATGTCATCTTCAACTCAGCCAAATTACAGTTACTCATAAAATTTCTGTGGGAAAGAACATGATGAGAGATAAAGATGAATATTAGAACATTAATTTAACAAAAATGTGTTTGTTTTTGGCTAACGTCTGCTTCTGGAAATATGAAGTTCTCTCTGCAGAAGAGGAAACGAGGCTGGTGTTCAGGAGCTCATGCTTATGCAGAGCCACTTAGATTCAAGTCCTGGCAATGACGCCTTCTATCAGGGTGGTCAAGACAAAACGTTTAGCCTCTAAGGTCTAGTTTCCCATCACTGAGGCAGAAATGCTAGTAGTACCTACCTACATTGTAGGGTTACCCTAAGTTCTGGTTAAGACAATGCACATTAAGCACTTAATACATATAAGGGTTCAAGAAACTAATGACTGATACTGATATCATTATTACTGATATTGTTATCATTATCATGAGTAAATTTATGAAGTTGGGAGTCTTAGGTAGGACTTCTCACTGGATAAGTTCTATAACCAAAGTTATTATGGCATGTCCTGATAAGCATTTTCTTTCAGTGGTCATTATGCAAGAGTTATCATAAAATTTTTTCTTTCTCTTTTTTTGGAGGGAGCAAGAGGAACTTTCTCATTGTCTCTCAGGCCAAAATGAAGAAGCCTAATTCCTTTCTAAAGTAAAAAATTATCACTCTTTTTGGTTTAAATATCAATCGTGTTTATATTTTTAAAAATGTGTGATGAAACAACATCTGACAAGCTGTTTCCAGTTCAATTGGGAGATCTCAAGAGTTAACTGATTTTTTTTCTGGGATTCAGGCAGATAAAATTTTTTGACAAGTTCTGTTATCAAAAGGTACTTTCTAAATAAATCATATACAAATCAATACAAGGGATAATTTTAAATTAAAAATCATGTAAATTTCTGCTATGAAAACACATTTTGCAACCAAAATATTTGAGGATTCTTTAAATTATAAATCAATTGAGAATAACAATAGAAATAAAAAGAAATGATTATATATGTATAAAAATATGTATAATATACAATATAATGATCTGACTTCATTTATGAAGATCATAAGGGAACTACCCTATTTGACCACTACCTATACCTAATTCTAAAACTGTTTTTCAAGTTATCATTGGCTTATTTCCCAATATCTAATTTAAAGTTTTCTTTATAAAACATAGGCATTGGCCTGAAAGAACATGCAATATAAGTTAATGGAATCTAGTATACTTGCCTTCTTTCTTTTCACTTTGAATCAATTTTTTCATGAGAATAAATGTTTGTGATAAAATTCTGAGTATATTTGCTACAGGTGGCTATTTGTTTCATTCAAAAAATAGGAAAAAGATATGTTGATGTCACAAAGAAAAAAATAATATTATAAAAGTACAGGTAAAAATTAAAACTTGAAAATTTAGTTATTTTATTTTTTTGTTGTTTGTTTTATTTTTTTTTAATTTTATTTTATTTATTTATTTTTTATACAGCAGATTCTTATTAGTCATCAATTTTATACACATCAGTGTATACATGTCAATACCAATCGCCCAATTCATCACACCACCACCATCCTCACCCCCGCCCACGGCTTTCCCCCCTTGGTGTCCATACGTTTCTTCTCTACATCTGTGTCTCAATTTCTGCCCTGCAAACTAGTTCTTCTGTACCATTTTTCTAGCTTCCACATATATGCATTAATATACGATAATTGTTTTTCTCTTTCTGACTTACTTCACTCTGTATGACAGTCTCTAGATCCATCCACGTCTCAACAAATGCCACAGTATCGTTCCTTATTATGGCTGAGTAATATTTCATTGTATATATGTACCACATCTTCTTTATCGATTCGCCTGTCAATGGGCATTTAGGTTGCTTCCATGACCTGGCTATTGTAAATAGTGCTGCAATGAACATTGGGGTGCATGTGTCATTTTGAATTATGGTTTTCTCTGGGTATATGCCCAGTAGTGGGATTGCTGGGTCATATGGTAATTCTATTTTTCGTTTTTTAAGGAACCTCCATACTGTTCTCCATAGTGGCTGTATCAATTTACATTCCCACCAGCAGTGCAAGAGGGTTCCCTTTTCTCCACACCCTCTCCAGCATTTGTTGTTTGTAGATTTTCTGAATATGCCCATTCTAACTGGTGTGAGGTGATACCTCATTGTAGTTTTGATCTGCATTTCTCTAATAATTAGTGATGTTGAGAGCTTTTCATGTGCTTCTTGGACATCTGTATGTCTTCTTTGGAGAAATGTCTATTTAGGTCTTCTGCCCATTTTTGGATTAGGTTGTTTCTTTTTTTAATATTGAGCTGCATGAGTTGTTTATATATTTTGGAGATTAATCCTTTGTCCATTGATTCATTTGCAAATATTTTCTCCCATTCTGAGAGTTGTCTTTTTGTCTTGTTTATGGTTTCCTTTGCTGTGAAAAAGCTTTGAAGTTTCATTAGGTCCCATTTGTTTATTTTTGTTTTTATTTCCATTACTCTAGGAGGTGGATCAAAAAATACCTTGCTGTGGTTTATGTCAAAGAGTGTTCTTCCTATGCTTTCCTCTAAGAGTTTTACAGTGTCTGGTCTTACATTTAGGTCTCTAATCAATTTTGAGTTTATTTTTGTGTATGGTGTTAGGGAGTGTTCTAATTTCATTTTTTACATGTAGCTGACCAGTTTTCCCAGCACCACTTATTGAAGAGGCTGTCTTTTCTCCATTGTTTATTCTTGCCTCCTTTGTCATAGATTAGTTGACCATAGGTGCGTGGGTTTATCTCTGGGCTTTCTATCTTGTTCCATTGATCTACGTTTCTGTTTTTGTGCCAGTACCATATTATCTTGATTGCTGTAGCTTTGTAGTATAGTCTGAAGTCAGGGAGTCTGATTCCTCCAGCTCCATTTGTTTCCCTCAAGACTGCTTTGGCGATTCGGGGTCTTTTGTGTCTCCATAAAAATTTTAAGATTTTTTGTTCTAGTTCCGTAAAAAATGCCATTGGTAATTTGAAAGGGATTGCATTGTATCTGTAGATTGCTTTGGGTAGTATAGTCATTTTCACAATATTGATTCTTCCAATCCAAGAACATGGTATATCTCTCCATCTGTTGGTATCATCTTTAATTTCTTTCATCAGTGTCTTATAGTTTTCTGCATACAGGTCTTTTGTCTCCCTAGGTAGGTTTATTCCTACGTATTTTATTCTTTTTCTTGCAATGATAAATGGGAGTGTTTGCTTAATTTCTCTTTCAGATTTTTCATCATTAGTGTATAGGAATGCAAGAGATTTCTGTGCATTAATTTTGTATCCTGAAACTTTACCAAATTCATTGATTAGCTCTAGTAGTTTTCTGGTGGCATCTTTAGGGTTCCGTATGTATAGTATCATGTCATCTGCAAACAGCAACAGTTTTACTTCTTTTTTTCCAATTTGTATTCCTTTTATTTCTTTTTCTTCTCAGATTGCCATGGATAGGACGTCCAAAACTATGTTGAATAATAGTGGTGAGAGTGGACATCCTTGTCTTGTTCCTGATCTTAGAGGAAATGCTTTCAGTTTTTCACCATTGAGAATGATGTTTGCTGTGGGTTTGTCGTATATGGCCTTTATTATGCTGAGGTAGGTTCCCTCTATGCCCACTTTCTGGAGAGTTTTTATCATAAATGGGTGTTGAATTTTGTCAGAAGCTTTTTCTGCATCTATTGAGATGATCATATGGTTTTTATTCTTCATTTTGTTAATATGGTGTATCACATTGATTGATTTGCATATATTGAAGAATCCTTGCATCCCTGGGATAAATCCCACCTGTTCATGGTGTATGATCCTTTTAATGTGTTGTTGGATTCTGTTTGCTAGTATTTTGTTGAGGATTTTTGCATCTAGATTCATCAGTGATATTGGTCTGTAATTTTCTTTTCTTGTAGTATCTTTGTCTGGTTTCGGTCTCAGGGTGATGGTGGCCTCATAGAATGAGTTTGGGAGTGTTCCTTCCTCTGCAATTTTTTGGAAGAGTTTGAGAAGGATGGGTGTTAGCTCTTCTCTAAATGTTTGATAGAATTCACCTGTGAAGCCATCTGGTCCTGGACTTTTGTTTGTTGGAAGATTTTTAATCACAGTTTCAATTTCATTACTTGTGATTGGTCTGTTCATATTTTCTATTTCTTCCTGGTTCAGTCTTGGAAGGTTATACCTTTCTAAGAATTTGTCCACTTCTTCCAGGTTGTCCATTTTATTGGCATACGGTTGCTTGTAGTAGTCTCTTAGCATGCTTTGTATTTCTGCGGTGTCTGTTGTAACTTCTCCTTTTTCATTTCAAATTTTATTGATTTGAGTCCTCTCCTTCTTTTTCTTGATGAGTCTGGCTAATGGTTTATCAATTTTGTTTATCTTCTCAAAGAACCAGCTTTTAGTTTTATTGATCTTTGCTATTGTTTTCTTTGTTTCTATTTCATTTATTTCTGCTCTGATCTTTATGCTTTCTTTCCATCTGCTAACTTTGGGTTTTGTTTATTCTTCTTTCTCTAGTTCCTTTAGGTGTAAAGTTAGATTGTTATTTGAGATTTTTCTTGTTTCTTGATGTAGGCTTGTATAGCTATAAACTTCCCTCTTAGAACTGCTTTTGCTGCATCCCATAGGTTTTGGATCATCGTGTTTTCATTGTCATTTGCCTCTAGGTATTTTTTGATTTCCTCTTTGATTTCTTCAGTGATCTCTTGGTTACTTAGTAACGTATTGTTTAGCCTCCATGTGTTTGTGTTTTTTACGTTTTTTTCCCTGTAATTGATTTCTAATCTCATAGCATTGTGGTCAGAAAAGATGCTTGATATGATTTCAATTTTCTTAAATTTACCGAGGCTTGATTTGTGACCCAAGATGTGATCTATCCTGGAGAATGTTCCGTTCGCACTTGAGAAGAAAGTGTAATCTGCTGTTTTTGGATAGAATTTCCTATAAATATCAATTAAATCTATCTGGTCTATTGTGTCATTTAAAGCTTCTGTTTCCTTATTTATTTTCATTTTGGATGATCTGTCCATTGGTGTAAGTGAGGTGTTAAAGTCCCTCACTATTATTGTGTTACTGTCGATTTCCTGTTTTATAGCTGTTAGCAGTTGCCTTATGTATTGAGGTGCTCCTATGTTGGGTGCATATATATTTATAATTTTTATATCTTCTTCTTGGATTGATCCCTTGATCATTATGTAGTGTCCTTCCTTTTCTCTTGTAACGTTCTTTATTTTAAAGTCTATTTTATCTGATACGAGTATGGCTACTCCAGCTTTCTTTGGTTTCCATTTGCATGGAGTATCTTTTTCCATCCCCTCACTTTCAGTCTATATGTGTCCCTAGGTCTGAAGTGGGTCTCTTGTAGACAGCATATATATGGGTTTTGTTTTTGTATCCATTCAGCTAGCCTGTGTCTTTTGGTTGGAGCATTTATTCCATTCACGTTTAAGGTAATTATTGATATGTATGTTCCTATGACCATTTTCTTAATTGTTTTGGGTTTGTTTTTGTAAGTCCTTTTCTTCTCTTGTGTTTCCCACTTAGAGAAGTTTCTTTAGCATTTGTTGTAGAGCTGGTTTTGTGGTACTAAATTCTCTTAGCTTTTGCTTGTCTGTAAAGCTTTTGATTTCTCCATCGAATCTGAATGAGATCCCTGCCGGGTAGAGTAATCTTGGTTGTAGGTTCTTCCCTTTCATCACTTTAAGTATATCATGCCACTGCCTTCTGGCTTGTAGAGTTTCTGTTGAGAAATCAGCTGTTAACCTTATGGGAGTTCCCTTGTATGTTATTTGTCATTTTTCCCTTGCTGCTTTCAATTTTTCTTTGTCTTTAATTTTTGCCAATTTGATTATTATGTGTCTTGGTGTGTTTCTCCTTGGGTTTATCCTGTATGGAACTCTCTGTGCTTCCTGGACTTGGGTGGCTATTTCCTTTCCCATGTTAGGGAAGTTTTCAATTATAATCTCCTCAAGTATTTTCTCTGGTCCTTTCTCTCTCCCTTCTCCTTCTGGGACCCCTATAATGTGAATGTTGTTGCGTTTAATGTTGTCCCAGAGGTCTCTTAGGCTGTCTTCATTTCTTTTCATTCTTTTTTCTTTATTCTGTTCCGCCACAGTGTATTTCACCATTCTGTCTTCCAGGTTACTTGTCCGTTCTTCTGCCTCAGTTATTCTGCTATTGATTCCTTCTAGTGTAGTTTTCATTTCAGTTATTGTATTGTTCATCTCTGTTTGTTCTTTAATTCTTCTAAGTCTTTGTTAAACATTTCTTGTAACTTCTTGATCTTTACCTCCATTCTTTTTCTGAGGTCCTGGATCATCTTCACTATCATTGTTCTGAATTCTTTTTCTGGAAGGTTGCCTATCTCCACTTCGTTTAGTTGTTTTTCTGGGGTTTTATCTTGTTCCTTCATCTGGTACATAGCCCCCTGCCTTTTCATCTTGTCTATCTTTCTGTGGTTTTTGTTCCACAGGCTGCAGGATTGTAGTTCTTCTTGCTTCTGCTGTCTGCCCTCTGGTGGCTGAGACTATCTAAGAGGCTTGTGCAAGTTTCCTGATGGGAGGCACTGGTGGTGGGTAGAGCTGACTGTTGCTCTGGTGGGCAGAGCCCAGTAAAACTTTAATCTATTTGACTGCTGATGGGTGGGGCTGGGTACTCTCCCTGTTGGTTGTTTGGCCTGAGGCAACCCAACACTGGAGCCTACCTGGGCTCTTTGGTGGGGCTAATGGCAGACTCTGGGAGGGCTCACACCAAGGAGTACTTCCCAGAACTTCTGCTGCCAGTGTCCTTGTCCCCACGGTGGGCCGCAGCCACCCTCACCTCTGCAGGAGACCCTCCAACACTAGCAGGTAGGTCTGTTTCAGTCTCCCCTGGGGTCACTGCTCCTTCCCCTGGGTCCTGATGTGCACACTACTTTGTTTGTGCCCTCCAAGAGTGGAGTCTCTGTTTCCCCCAGTCCTGTCAAAGTCCTGCAATCAATTCCCACTAGACTTCAAAGTCTGATTCTCTAAGAATTCCTCCTTCCGTTGCTGGACCCCCAGGTTGGGAAGCCTGACGTGGGGCTCAGAACCTTCACCCAGTGGGTGGACTTCTGTGGTATAAGTGTTCACCAGTCTGTGAGTCACCCACCCAGCAGTTATGGGATTTGATTTTACTGAGATTGCACCCCTCCTCCCGTCTCATTGTGGCTTCTCCTTTGTCTTTGGATGTGGGGTATCTTTTTTGTGAGTTCCAGTGTCTTCCTGTCGATGATTGTCCAGCAGCTAGTTGTGATTCTGGTGTTCTCTCAAGAGGGAGTGAGAGCACGTCCTTCTACTCTGTCATCTTGGTTCCAATCTGTCCAAAGTTTTAAATTTACACTTTCCTCTGGCTATTAGGAATTGCATGTTAAGAAGTCCAAGACTGGCCTTCAGAAGAAGCTGAATCAAGCATTCTCTGCCCCTCAGAGTTTGGGACTAGAGCTGTGTCCCAACCACCTTCTGCTACTAACTGGTTGTTAGCAGTGACTGTGGGCAAGTTGAACTGTCTCTCTGGGCTTCTCTGTCCTCATCAGAAAAATAAAGGGATTGGATTCGAAAATTTAGTTATTTTAAATAAAACTATTTACATTTCATACTGTAATGTATAATGTTATTTTCCAAAAGAAAATTTACTTATAAATTTCTACATAGGAAAATCCTAAGGCTTGGTTATCTGTCTGGAAAGAAAGACAAAGACATGGCTTGATAAGGTGGTAATACAGAAAACCCATCATTGTGACATACAGTGTTTCTTTTCTGGATGGCTTGGGCAAACAGATGGTTATGTGATTATGTTGGCAGAGGTGGCATTGAGGGGATATCTCTCTTTGTGTCACCATGGCTCCCTTCTCTCATCAGATATTATAACAATAAAATTGGTCACAGTTACTCCAACTGTAAAAGCAGGGGAAGAATTAAGAGACTACAATCTCTCACATCTCAAGTTGCAATACTCTCCAATAATCAAAACTTAAGATATTAAATGCAATAATGAAACTTTTATCTTATAATTGATTCTAACAATCTGAGATGATCTTATATTGTACTTTTGATTCTATGTTGGAATTGTACATTTTGTAGATAGCTATGACTTCCAAATATGTTTCAATCTGGGAAATAATAATTCTAATGTGAGACATAAAAAAATTAAAGTCTTTTTAGTTAATGAATGAACCTATGCAGATTCAGCCTCGGGGGAATGATGATAATGAAAAGGATAATATATTATGAGAATTACTATTCTTTTGAATGACAAGGTCTATTTTTTCCTTTTTACACAGAGAAACCCACTAAAGAATAAAAATGAACCTATCTTTAATTCTCTTCTATATTTTGTCTGCAGTTTGAGGAGTTAATTTTTACCTGAGTAAAAAACCTGTAACAGAGAATTCCATGCTGGCACTAAAACTCTTTCCCCAGATTTTTCTTTTCTGAAAGCTTAATGAAGGAGATACTAGTTCCATTCTCTAACATCTTGGCACAGGACTTTAGGGATATAAACAATTAACTTCATCTAGCATAAAGCTGAGCTTCCTAGCTCAGAAAGCAAATGTATACACAGTTTGATTCTACTTATGCCATTCTATGCCATGAATTTCTAGGTTAGTTGGACATACTTGTCACTTTCCTTTACTTCCTAGTGTGAAAATCTAATTGGCTGACTGTCTTTTAGTTTACACCCAAAATAAAAGACTGTATTACAAAGCAGGCATCTAATGAGAGAGAAAATCAGGATGGAGGTATATGATTCTTCCTTTATCCCATAAATCTCCAAAGACAATATGAATAAATTTGAAAGAAAAAAATATTACTAAAAGGAAAACCAGCCTTACAATCTCATCCCAATGGGATATGCAGAAGTATGAATCATATTTTACACAGCTAAGTTGGTAAGATGTTAGGTTGACAGATGTTTATAGAAAATGTGTGTGCTTCCTCATAGGGAAATGTAAATACTAGCTTTCATAGCTTCCCAGTATACTTGAATGATGTTTCCTTTGCTAGCTGTATAATCATACAGAGTGGGCAAATATATAATGATGACGTCTAAATTTTTGCTTTTTAGATTCATTCAAAATATTCAGATGCTGTTTTGTGAGTTATTCTCTAGTGAATGACTAGAGTAAACGCAATTGACATTAGTGCTATTTTATCTTTATTGCTGCCATGTTAAGGTGCATACCGTTTTTATTTACCTGTATTAACCCAACTTACAAATAAAATGCACATTGTTCAACTGCCCCAACATTCTACTTAACTTTTTTAGCCTTTGGCCCACTTTGTGCTTTTGACATAGTAGAATAAAGATGAAGAGATTGGTTCTGGTACAGATCAGGTTCTTATCAAAGTGAATTGAGTTCTTTAATCAACAACATATTTTTTAAAAGAAATGAAAACCAATGTTTGGAGATTTCCTGATTTTCTAATGGTTTGCTTTTCTCATTTTTAAAGTAGCCTTAAGCCAAAGTAAAGTTGAAGTTGGGGGTGGGGGGGTTTAGTTATGCAATCCAGAAGTTTGTTGACAAAACTTTTTTGATGTTTTCCAATTTATTATAGAAAGTGAATTTCCAGAATAGTATGAAAAGCAAGTGAATCACATTATTCTCAGTCAAAAAATTTAAATGCAAAACAGTTCTGAAAATGTTTAAGTTTTGTGCCTCTGTAGCAGATTCTTACTTCCGAGCAGTTTATTCTGTACGAAAAACAAGTATCTAAATACCTACCTATGAAACTACTAAATAGAGTTGGTAAAACTAATTTCCATAGTAAGAAAAACTCAAGTTTCAACTTAGTGAATTGATCTTTTGTGTATGCTTCTGTACTTGAAATAAATTGAGGTCTTTAGCCAGAACCAAGAGTAGAGCTAAACCATGTAACGTTTCCAAATCTTTTCTCTTTCAAAATCTTGTTTTCCATAATTAAAGGATCCACAGAAGAAGACTAAAATCTAAGACTAGACTGATTTTGTTTTTCCCCCTTGGAAAGAGAGTATTGGTGGTAATTTGACTCATTTTGTTCACTCTATTTATTTTTAATCTGTTCTTTCATCTTATGGCAAATACTCCTTCTGTTTTATTGCAATATTGTACTTTTTCATTATTTTGATAAGTTTGAAAAATATTTTCCTGTAAAAAGTATTGTTTAAATTTCATTAAATTTAAAACTTTGGTCTGCAAAAGACAATGTCAAGAGAATGAAGAGACAAACCACAGACTGGGAGAAAATTATTTCCAAAAAATACATCTGAGAAAGAACTGCTATCCAAAATATATAAAGAACTCATACAATGCAACAGTAAGAAAACAAGCTCAAAAACATAATCTAAAACAAACATTTTACAGTTTGGGATTAGCAGATACAAACTACTACATATAAAATAGATGAAGAATAAAGTCCTACTGTATAGCACAGGAAACTATATTTGATATCTTGTAATAAACCATAATGGAAAAGAAAAAAAAAAACCCAGAAAACAAATAACTTGCTTAAAAAATGGACCAAAGATCTGAACAGACAAACCAGTAAGGAAGATATACAGATGGCAAATAAAGTTATGAAAATTTGCTCTACATATATGTCATTAGAGGAATGCAAATTAAAACAATGAGATACCACTACACACTTATTGGACTGGCCAAAATCCAGAACACTGACAACACTTAAAATACTAGAGAGGATATGGAGTAACAGGAAGTCCAATTCATTGCTGGTGGAAATGCAAAATGGTTTAGCCACTGTGAAAGACAGTTTGGTGGTTTCTTATAAAACTAAACATACTCTTGCCATACTCTCCTATGTTGCACTCCTTGGTATTTACCCAAAGGAATTGAAAATATATACCTACATATTGTGCATGTGTATGAATTTGGGGTATATAGGAACTCCCTGTACTTTCCACTCAATTTAGTTGTGAACCTAAAACTGTTCTAAAAATTAAAGTTTATTAATTAAAAAAGCATTGTATGAAATATATTTTTCTGTGAGCTTTCAAGGTGAGGCATCTTCTCCATTATGTTCCAATATTTTTAAATAGTTTTTTTCCCCCTCTTTCTCTTTCTTAACATTTTATGGGGAGAGATTTATTCAAGTCTTCTTTTTGCACAAAAGCATAAGAAGGAGGAAAGTTATATAGCTCTTTTCACTGTTTGTTTGGATGTTTATAGATTTTTCCCTTTCAGACCTTAACAATATATCAAGTTACTATTCTGTATAGCACTTACCTCCATCTGTGAGAGTAATTTGACATTTATTTAGGGCATAACTGCTCAAGATTCTTCTGCTCTCTTTCTGGCCATTTTAGATAGCCATATAAACAACCTGGACATGTCTAGAATTTTGAGGTTAGCTACTGTAGTCAGATACTCTTTTTTTTACTCAGCAATCAATAGTCATATTATAGTATAAAGTATAATCCAAAATTAAATCAAAGTAAATTGGTATTAAGATTATAATAATCACTATTAATATAATTGTATAAATTATTATTAGAAAATGCTACAATTAGAAATCTTATTTATGAACTTGTCTTACATATTTAGTAAATTTAATTAAAATGCAATTTTTATTTTTCATGTATAATAAATTTATGAATACTTTGGTGTCAATATAAATTGAAAATATTGCTTCTCATAAACCACACATGTCCAAAAGTATAAAGTTATTGTTAAGAAAGCCTCTCAAAATGTTTGAAATCTATTTTTTATTATATACTCATGTAAGTCTCCTTTATTCTTAGAATTTGAGTGATGGCATTATCCAGTTATGGAATGCATAAACAAAAATAAATAATAATTTTCAATAATTAAAATATATTATAGAAATGTTTATACATAGTCAATTATTTTAAGTATAAAGAAAGGATATATGTTTTTATTTACATAGAAACAGCTTATCTCCACTGTCATTTAATAAGTATCTAATAAAGTTGACAAACAGCTGTTTCAACTTCTGTTTCAAGATGGTAGGCTGGGCAGAAACTGCAGCCTCCCTTGGTCTCAAATCCTTACACATGATTTTTTTTTTTAATTAATTTATTTATTTTTGGCTGTGTTGGGTCTTCATTTCTGTGCGAGGGCTTTCTCTAGTTGTGGCAAGCAGGGGCCACTCTTCATCACGGTGCGCGGGTCTCTCACTATCATGCCTCTCTTGTTGCGGAGCACAGGCTCCAGACACGCAGGCTCAGTAATCGTGGCTCAAGGGCCCAGTTGCTCCGTGGCACTTGGGATCCTCCCAGACCAGGGCCCAAACCCGCGTCTCCTGCATTGGCAGGCAGATTCTCAACCACTGCGCCACCAGGGAAGCCCGATTTTTTAAAATATATTTTTAAATTATCCAACAAATGAGAAAATCTGTGAAAACAGTTTCATGAAATCAGAGACTATGAGAAATCCTGGGAAGACAGAGATCATGTCAGGTTTGTATTGAAAATGGAAATCACAACCCCAAATAAAAGAGAGTTCTTAAACCAATTTGAGATTGCTGTAAAAGAACTTCGCAGGCAGAGGTGAAAGACACAAGAACATGCAGACTAAGGAGCAACCAATAAGGTAATCAGTTGGGAAAGGGATTGGTGCAGCCAAGTGCAAGGATTTTTGCACCTCTTTGCTCCCACACCCCATTGGACAGGACAGCAACTCCAGGCAGGAACAGTCTATGTGGCTCCAAGGGTGGGGAAGTGACTAGAGACTTTCAGCAGACCTGGGAAACTTCCATATCTAGGAAAATAGGTCTTCCACATTCTCTAAGGTCAATGAAAACCACCTCCACTAAGTCCACAGCAACTGCTCCTGACCTTCCCTCAAACACTGAGCAGAAAAATATAGTGCAAAGAATACAACATGGAATGAACAAAAAAACACAACTTAGGAAGAAAATCTCATGATTAAGGATCATCAAAAAGCATATAGAAGAACTTATCTCTGAGGAAGTAAAGTAACCAGAGCAAAAAAATACGACTTTAGAATAATTTTAATTTTAATCCTCTGAAAGATGTTGACAGAGTGATATATAGCCTTGAAAAATAATCACAATAATTAGAATTCTGATAAGTTAAAATCTCAGCAAACAAAACTAAAAGAATTTTCAGAGAGAAAGAGCCAATCAGTGAGCTGCAAATTTGAGCAAAGGTATTCTCCCAGAAAGCAAAACAAAAGTTTGGAAGGTAAAACATTAAACATAAACCAAGCAGTGCCAACACCTAATTAGATCTTAAGAATATGAAAATCAAAAAGGAATAAAACATATTCACAATGATTTTCAGAACAGAAAACAAGATTATTCTATATGTAATATTGATCAGCATATAGAAATTCAGGTGTAAATAGCATAGTACAATTTAAACAAAATAACTTTAGGAAAAAATATGTTCAATATACTTGTGGTAAAATTGATTTTGTAAGAACAAAATATTTTGTTTTTGTACACATAGTATGGTCTCTGCTGGAATTGAGTAGAAAACTCACAAGTTCTGAGTAACAGTAATAGCCCATTGGTCTTGAAACAGTCTAAAACTACAGATCTAGAAAGAAATTTGTTGTTATCAGAAAATATTGATATTTAGCAGATTAAATTAGAAATACATTTAACTGTAAAGTATAAAAGAAATAACTCCAAATCGTATTTCTAATTATTTTCCCATGACTTTTTTCTTAAGAAAATGACCAGTGAAGTATAAATTTTGAATCTCTTCTGATATTTTATTGCCATGTTTCATCATTAGGGGGTCTCTTTGGTGCACACTTTTTGTACATAAAATTAAAATATGACACAATATAATTTGGGGGGAATAGAAAGTACTGTGAGTTAATACAGTACATGGTCAAATACAGAAAATTTCCAGTGATGTCAACATATAAGATGGGATGGTGGGGAACAGAGAAGCTGTAAGTAAAAACATGCTTTATTCCACATTTAGTAGGGGGATAATAGATAGTGATAACTCTATAATTTATGATTAAAGCAGGTTTAAATAGGTACAATAAAAGTATGAGGGGAACTATTAGGATAGAAGTAGATACATAACTTTAAAGCAGTAGAATAAAATGAACTGGACAAAAAAATATTTATCGCAATCACAAAGGGTAAGAAGGGCAGGGAACTTGAAATATAGTGAAGAGAAAAGAAAATAATAGAGAAACTATAGGGTCACACAAATCAATAGCTACAATTAATGTAAATAAAAACTTACTTGAAATTTATTTAAAGACAAAGAATCGAGAATAGGCTCAAAAATAATTCACAATACACTATTTGCAGGGACAAACTTGCAACAAAAAAGAAAAAAATAGATATTTAAAGTAAAGAGTTATAATTGCATTTGTCAGGATTTTCCAGAAAAACAGAGTCAACTGGCTTTACCAGATATCAAAACCCAAAGCAATTGGAATTTAAAGGTATAGCTCTGGTGCCAGAAGAGAAGACTATACCAAGCCATGGGTATGAAATGTACAGTGTGGGGAATAGAGTCAATAATAATGTAACATCTTTGTATGGTGACACATGGTAACTAGACTTACTGTGGTTATCGTTTTGTAATGTATAGAAATATCAAATCACTATGTTATGTACCAGGAACTAACACAGTGTTATTCCTCAAAAAACAAACAAAGAAACAAACTCTTAGAAAAAGAGATAAGATCTGTGGTTACTGGAAGTGGGGGGGTGGGGGAGGGGAAATAGGATGAAGGTGGTCAAAAAATACAAACATCCAGTTATGAGATAAGTAAGTACTAGGGATGAAATGTACAACATGAGTAATATAATTAACACTGTTGTATGTTATATATGAAAGGTGTTAAGAGAGTAAATCCTAAGAGTTCTCATTACAAGGAAAACATTTTTTCGTTTTTCTTTTTTTACTTTAGATGATGGGATGTTCACTAAACTTACTTTGGCAATAATTCCATGATGTATGTAAGTCAAATAATTATGCTGTGTACCTTAAACTTAAAACTTGTATGTCAATTATATCTCAATAAAACTAGAAGGAAAAAAATTAAGTGATAACAAAAATAAATAAATAAACATTGTTTTCAATGAGTGATATGTGTTATTCTAAAACTAATAAATGAATTTTTCAAAATGATGATAAATAAATTTCCAGAATACTTCCAAGTAATGTACAAAGGACAACACATAGACTGAGTCAGATACTGTTAAAACAGAGTATGCAATCAGGTATTCATTGTAAAATAAACCCCTATTAAATGCTAGTTCTCCTCTACAAAATTTTTTTTAAAAAAGAAGAGATGAATATACCAATGAAACATAAATGATGTAGGTGTATTTCAAACAAATGTTGGAATGTACTATTAAATAAATCATCCCCAGAAAACTGCAAATCCATTAAAAGAATAATTCCTATTTCATACAATTGGATAGTCTAAATAAGTTCCTAAATATATTGTTTTCAGAAAACATGAAATATGTTAATAAATTTGGTATTTGTGGAGCCTTCTTAAGTAAGACACAAAAGCAAAAACAATAAATTAAAAATCTGTATACACCTAATTGTAAAATATCTTTATGGCAAAAGACAATGTAAATAAGGCTGAAAGACTGGGAAAGTATTTACTACATAACAGTAAAGGATTTATATTTAGACTATATTAAGAATTATGAATGCAAATCATTAGAAAAAATATGAAAATATAATAGAAGTCTAGGCAATTGAAGGGAGAAAAAGATGCAATCAATAAATGAAAGAGGTCCAGTCTCACCAGTCATCAGGAAAAGGCAAATTAAAGCAACAAAAAACATAATGTTTACCATCTGATGGGTACGTACAGAAAAAAAAATATATTGTAGATATGTGTGGACATATACATAAGTAATTTAATATAATACAGACATTTTGGGAGTCATTGTGGCAGTAAAAATTATAATTTTATACAAATCATCAAGTTTGCAAGACTTACCAAGAGAAACATCTGCACACAAGGACTTTTAAATATTTAAAGAATATTCATTGATTTCAGTAGCAGAAATTAGGACAAGCTAAATATTCTTCCATATAGAGAATAACTGGATAAACTTTTACACACCTGTACTATGCAATATTATACTGTAGTTAAAATAAATGATGCAAATAAATACTGATCTGGAAGGAAAGCAAATTGCTAAACACTAGCTAATAAATAGCAAAATAAATTGCTAAACAGTATATATTCACAGTTGTATAATCACACTGTAGGTACTGTGTGTAGATATGTGTGTGTCTGTGTGTGGATAAACAACCAAAAATATGTTATATATTTTATGGGCACATATGCTTAAGTATTTACTCTGAAAATGCTAAAGTTATACATTGAACTCATAAATATGCCTATTTCTAATTAAGGGAGCAGAATTAAGGTTAATCTTTAAAAGAAATTTTAGTCTTATTAATAATATTTAATGTTTTATAATGAGGATATTCATGTGTTACTTGTATAATTAAAATTTAATTTGAAATATAAAAAAATATGAGTGAGGAAGAGGACCAAATTATTAGTCATTAGTTGGCCTGGGGCATGTGTATTTTTCATACTGTCTGTCCCTATAGTATAGCATTCTTATGAGCACTATATAATAAAATATATGATAAAACATTGTGAAATGTAAACCATAATATAAATTCTAGATTTTATTCAAGGATTTCTTTTAACTTCAGGCAAAATGGTTTTATCGCTATCAGAGTATAATGAAATCTTTGCCAACAAGAATGTTAATGACCATTACGCTATTGGAAAATGCCTGGAGCTAAGGAAAAAAATTACTTTCCTCTCAATCGCTTTTCTTTTCAGAACTGTGTGAATGGAATCTTCGGATAGACAGAGCAGACCTATGAAGAAATGGTTTGTCAGTGCATGGAATGGAAATAGGAGTGCAGGTATGTGGGGAAAACAAATAACAGCGATATAAATTAGGATTCCATTAGTAGAAGGAAAAAATGTTTTAAATAGGCATTTTTTTCAGAGGAGAACAAAAAGAAAAATTGTAAAGGAAAGTCAAAGCTCAGTGAAAGACATGGCTTGTTGAATTAATGAAGGAATTGGCTATAGGTGTATTGTTAGTAGTGATACAAGCTGAAATGCATGAGAATTACAGGCTTCAAAGCTAGAAAGGATTATACACAAAATCTGATCAAATCCACCTATTCTACAGAGAGAGATTATTTATCTAAAAATAAACATGTTATATGGCTTTATCAAAATTACAGTTTATGAAGCAAAGGTAATATGAGAAACCACAATTTCATGTTACATTCCAATGAGATTTCTCCCCATACTTTAGGGAAAATTCCCACTGGTAAATATTTTTCTATTTATTTTGACCACCGACAATGACTTTTTTCAATGATGTACCCAAATACATTTCTATCCAGTGGAATCTGACATTTCCTTCTAGAAGAGTTAAAGATATTAGCCCAACTTTCTAGACAAGACAAATCTAGTTGTTTTTTTTTTTTTTCTATGTTTTGTAACTCAGCAAAAGTTTCTACTAGCAACCTGGTTGTCCAAGATGGACACAGGGGATATACTAATAATACTTCTTTCAAACTCACTGACTTGCAGTCAATAATAAAGTCTAGTATATTTTCCCCTAAATATTTTTCAGGTCTGCTATACCTTCCCCTCTTCATTCTGACACAATTTAGGTTCCCATCATTTGCAAGATACAGGAAAAAATAGACAAATCACAAGTATATAACTTGATGAATTTTCACATCATGTTGAACACCGAAGACACTAGGAGTAGATAAACTGAATCTTAACAGCATCACAGAGGTCACTTCATCCACTTCATCACTACTTTCCCCACCCAAGAGTTAAAACTATTATAATTTATAACACTATTATTTTTGCCTGCTTTGAACTTTCTGTAAATAAGATCACACAGTATTTACCCTTTTATGTCTGACTTCTTTGGCTTGGCATTAGATTTTTGAGATATATAGGCATACTATCACAGACATAGTTGTTCATTCTCATTGCTGTGTTGTATTCCTTTGTATGGGTATATAATAATGTATTTACCCTTCCTATTCTTAATTGATATTTCAATTGCATCCAGTTTGGAGCTGTAACAAATAATGATGTGAACATTCTTATACATTTTCTTTAATGAACATATGCTTGCATTCCTATTGGGTATATGTCTAAGAGTGGAATTGCTGGGCAATATAGAAACCAAAACAGCAAATTAGGCAAAAAGAAGCAACAGAGGAACATGTTTCAAATGAAGAAACAAGATAAAACTTCAGAAAAAGAACTAAGTGAAGTGGAAATAAGCAATCTATCTATAAAGAGTTCAAGGTAATGACAATAAAGATGCTCAAAGAACTCAGAGGAATGGAAGTACACAGTGAGAATTTTAATGAAGAGTTAGAAAATATGGAGAACAAAACAGAGCTGAAGAATACAATAACTGAAATTTAAAAAACAAAATGCTAGAAGAAATCAACAGCAGATTAGATGATACAGAAGAGCCAGTCAGTGAACTGGAAGACAGAGTAATGGAAATCACTCAACCAGAATGAAAAAAGAAAAAAGAAAAAGAAAAAGAATGTAAAAAAATTGAGAACATTTTAAGAGACCTCTGAGACAACATCAAGCATAGTAACATTCATAGTATAGGGATCCCAGAAGGAGAAGAGAGAGAGAAAGGGACAGAAAACTTATATGAAAACATAATAGCTGGGCTTCCCTGGTGGCGCAGTGGTTGAGAATCTGCCTGCTAATGCAGGGGACACAGGTTCGAGCACTGGTCTGGGAAGATCCCACATGCCGCGGAGCAACTAGGCCCGTGAGCCGCAACTACTGACCCTGCACGTCTGGAGCCTGTGCTCCACAACAAGAGAGAGGCCACGATAGTGAGAGACCCGTGCACTGCGATGAAGAGTGGCCCCCGCTTGCCGCAATTAAAGGAAGCCCTCACACAGAAATGAAGACCCAACACAGTCAAAAAAATAAATAAATAATAATTAAAAAAAAAAAAAAGAAGCCCTGGTCCAGGGGAAGATAAAAAAAAACAAAAAAACAAAAAAACATAATAGCTGAAAACTTCCGTAACCTAGAAAAGGAAACAAACATCCAGGTCCAGGAAACACAGAGAGTCCGAAACAGGCTCAACCCAAAAGGGACAACACCAAGACACAGTGTAATTAAAATGGCAAAAATTAAAGATAGAGAGAATATTAAAAGCAGCAAGAGAAAAGCAACAAGTTCTGTACAAGGGAACTCCCTTTCGTCTATCAGCTGACTTTTCAGCAGAAACTCTGCAGGCCAGAAGGGATTGGCACAATATATTTAAATTAATGAAAGGGAAAAAACTACAACCAGGAATATTTTACTCCACAAGGTTATCATTCAGATTTGATGGAGAGACGAAAAGTTTATAAAAATTAAAATTATAAAGATCAGAGCACAAATAAATAGAGACTTAAAAAATAAATAAGACCAATGAAGCTAAGAGCTGGTTCTTTGAAAAGATAAACAAAATTGGTAAACCTTTAGCCAGACTTATCAAGAAAAGGGATCCCAAATATATAAAATCAGAAATGAGAAAGGAGAAGTTAAAACCAATACCACAGAAATACCAAGGATCATAAGAGATTACTATGAACAATTATAAGCCAATGAAATGGACAACCTAAAAGAAAAGGTCAAATTCCTAGAAATGTACAGTCTCCAAGACTGAACCAGGAAGAAACAGAAAACATGAACAGACCAATTACCAGTATTGAAATTAAATCAGTAATTTAAAAGAAACTCCCAACAAACAAAAGTCTGGAACCAGATGGCTTCACAGGTGAGTTCTACAAAACACTTAGAGAAAAGTTAACACCTATCTTTCTCAAACTATTCCAAAAAATTGCAGAGGAAGGAAAGCTTCTGAATTCATGCTACCATCCCAGGGTAATGCTGACACCAAAACTAGACAAAGATATCATTAAAAAAAAAGAAAGAAAGAAAATTTTAGGCCAATATCACAGATGAAAATAGATGTAAAAATCCTTAACAAAATATTAACAAATCAATTCAATAATACATTAAAAAGATCATACACCATGATCAAGTGGGATTTATCCCAGGAATGAAAGGATGGTTCAATATCCACATCAATCAATGTGATACACCACAATAAGAATAAAAATCATATGATCATTTCAATAGATGCAAAAAAAAAAAAAAGCTCTTGAAAAAATTCAACATTCATTTACAATAAAAACTCTCAACAAAGTGGGTATAGGGGAAACATGACTCAACATAATAAAGGCCATATCTGACAAGCCCATAACTAACATCACACTTAATGGTGAAAAGCTGAAAGCATTTCCTTGAAGATCAGGAACAAGACAAGTATACCCACTCTTGCCACTTTTATTCAAGGTAATATTGGAAGTCTTAGCCACAACAATCAGAAAAAATTAATAAATAAAAAGATTCCAAATAGGAAAAGAAGAAGTAAACTAAATGTTTGCAGAAACTACTAGAACTCATCAATGAATTTGGTAATGTTACAGGATACAAAATTAATATACAAAAATGTGTTGTATTTCAATACACTAACAACAAACTATCAGGAAGAGAACTTAACAAAACAATCCCATCTATAATCACATCAAAAGGAATAAATATACCTAAGAATAAATCTAACTATGGAGGTAAAAGATCTGTACTTTGAAAACTTTAAGACACTGATGTAGGAATTGAAGACAACACAAATAGATGGAAAGATATACAGGGCTCATAGATTGGAAGAATTTATATTGTTAAAATGACCATATGATCCAAGGCAATCTATAGATTCAGTGCAATCCCTATCAAAATACCAATGGCATTTTTCACAGAACTAGAACAGATAATTCTAAAATTTGTATGGAAACAAAAAAGATCCTGAATAGCCAAAACAATCTTGAGAAAAAAGAACAAAGCTGGAGGTATCATGCTCCCTGATTTCTAACTATATTACAAAGCTATAGTAATCAAAATAGTGTGCTACTGTCACAATAACAGACACAATGGAACAGAATAGAAAACCCAGAAATAAACCTACGCTTATATGGACAACTAGTCTATGGAGGCAAGAATATACAATGGGGAAAAAACAGCCTCTTTACTAAATGATGTTGGGAAAACTGGACAGCTACATGCAAAAGAATCAGACTGGACTACTTTCTTACACCATGCACAAAAATGAACTCAAAATGGATTAAAGACTTAAATGTAAGACCTGAAATCATAAAACCTCTAGAATATAGGCAAGTAAGCTCTTTGACATCTGTCTTAGCAATATTGTTTTGGATATGTCTCCTCAGGCAAGGGAAACAAAAGCAAAAATAAAAGAATGGGACTACATCAAACTGAAAAGCTTCTGCACTGTGAAGTGAACTATCAAAAATATGAAAAGGCCGCCTACTGAATGGGAGAAGATATTTGCAAATGACATATCTGATAAGGGTTAACATCCAAAATATACAAAGGACTCATACAACTCAACATCAAAAAAAAAATAACATGATTAAAAATTGGGCAGAGGACCTGAATAGACATTTTTATGAAGAAGACATACCGATGGCCAATAGGCACATAAAAAGTTCCTCAACATCACTAATCATCAAGGAAATGCAAATCCAAACCACAACAAAGTATCACCTCACCACTGTCAGAATGGCTACTATCAGTAAGAAAACAAATAAGAAATATTGGTGAAGATGTGGAGAAAAGGGGACCCTCCTGCACTGTTGGTGGGAATGTAAATTGGTGCAGCCATTATGGAAAACAGTATGGAAAGTTCTGAAAAAATTAAAAATAGAACTACCATAGTATCCAGCAATTCCACTCCTCAGTATTTATCCACAGGAAATGAAAACACTAATTTGAAAATATATTTGCACCTCCTATGTTCATTGCAGCATTATTTACAGTAGCCAAGATATAGAAGCAACCTAAGTGTCCATCAGTAGCTGAACAGATAAAGAAGATGGGGTATATTACTCAGCCATAAAAATGAACAAAATCTTGTCATTTGAGACAACATGGATGGACCTAGAGGGTATTGTGCTAATAAGTTGGACAGAGAAAGAAAGACAAATACTATATGATTTCACTTATATGTGGAATCTAAAAAACAAAACAATAAACACAACAAAACAGAAAAAGAGTCACAGATACAGGGAACAAACAGCCAGAGGGAAGGGGTACAGAGGGAAGAGAGAAATAGGTAAGCGAGATTAAGAGATACAAACTTCCAAATACATGAAACATGGGTATGAAATGCATAGTGTAGGGAATAAAGTTGATAATTATGTAATATCTTTGTATGGTGACAGATGGTAACTAGACTTATTATGGTGATCATTTTAAAATGTATAGAAATATTGAATCACTACGTTGTGTAACAGGAACTAACATAGTGCTATAGGTCAATTATACTTCCAAAACAAACACACAAATATACAAACTAACAGAAAAATAGATCAGATTTGGGGTTGCTAGAGGCAGGGGGTGGGGGGGAGGGGAACTGGATGAAGGCAGTCAAAAGATACAAACTTTTACTTATAAGATAAGGACTAAGGATGTAACATACAATATGATAAATTTAAGTAACTGCTGTGCGTTATGTATGAAAGTCGTTAAGAGAGTAAATCCTAAGAGTTCTCATAACGAGGAAAAATTTTTTTATTTCTTTAATGTTGTATCTATATGAGATGATGGATGTTCACTAAGCTTAATGTGTTAGTCATTTCAAGATGTATGTAGGTCAAACCAGTGTTGTATGTCAATTATATCTCAGTGAAACTGGAAGGAAAAAGTCAGTTATCGATATTTTGTTACTTCTTTGAGGAATATACTGTGTATTTTTTCTCAGACTACTTGCAAAATCTAATTTGTCTACTTTTTTTTCTTTTTGATTTGAGCAAATTATCTGCGATGTGCCTCTGCATGTATAATGGTAGCTTTATATTTATACTGTTTGAGGAAGTTCAATGAGTTTCTTATTCTGTGGGTTATCTCTAACTTTTAAAAATAATCCCAAATATATCTTACAATGTTGCTTTTATCCTATTATCTTCTTGCTTTCTCCTGCTGGGACTCCAATTACATGTATGCTATATTACATGACCATGTATGTACTCGAGGTCTATAATAATTCCCTTTGATCATTTCTCTGTTTTTTCTGTCTGTGCTTGAGTTTGAATGTTTTCTATTACTCTAGCTTCAAGTTTATTAATCTTGTCTTTTACCATGTCCATTCTGCTGTTAAATCCATACAATGAGGTCTTAATTTCAAATATTGTAATTTTAAAAATTTCTGAAATACCATTTTAATTATATAGACTGTAATTCTATAGAAATTTTTCATTATTTATTTGCTTTGTCGTTTTTCTTTATTTTCTTTAATATATGCATAATAGTTGTATTAAAGTTCTTGCCTGATAATTTTAATATCAGATTATTTCAGGTCTTTTTCTATCACCTGTTTTTCTTCTCTCAATTATCCATCACATTTTCTCTTTATTCACGTCTTTTAATTTTTTAATGTAAGCCTAATGTAAGTCTCGTAGTGTCTAGAAGAATTATAGAGACTATGGTTATTATTCCCCTTCTTTCCCGTCTAGAAAGAATTCTACTTTTCCTCTGTTCAGCAGATTAGGTGATCAACTGATCACCTCAATCCAATCAAGGAATGCTTTGGGTGGTTGGTAGAGGTTGCAACTTAGTAAGCCTTTGTCAATTCTGGTTTATCCTTGTTCCTCTTACATGGCCCTCCCAGGCCTTTGATTGACTGGTGAACGACTATACATAACTTACTGGAGGGTTCTGGTTTTTGATTTGCTTCGTTCTAGCTCTATTGATTCTCGACATCTGCTGCTTCAATATCTGGCAAATGTCTTGACCTGGAGACTACCCATTTATTTGAAGCAAGCCCCTGTCTCTAGTGGGATTTTATCTCCTAAGTGTCCACACATGGCAGAAGATTTTATTCTGCATTTTAGAAGTTAACAAACTAAGCTCTAGCCACTACCACCATCATCAATACCACAGACACAAACAAGTCACTCGACAAATGTCTGATCAGGAAGATGTACTTGGGCTCCACTAGGTTCTCCTCCAGCACACCAGCCTACGTAACAGTCAAAAGCTCTTCTGGATTCCTTTTGCCTCAGGAGAGTCCATGCCCCTTGTTTAAGCCCAATTTTCTGCTTGTGCTCGGAATCAGCAAATGATTCTAAGGCATGGCAGTAATTGTCAGATCATTTAAAATGGGCTCTTCCCACTATGTAATTTTAGTTTCTCTAGTCTTTGTTGATATCACGCTTTTTGACATCTTAAAAAATAGATTTGTGAATATTCTTTTATTTTTTAAATATTTTATCACAAGCATTGACCTGATAAAATACTGGCTAACTTTCAAACTTTTCAACAGAGGGATAAATTCTGATGTGTTCTCCCCCTTCTCCTCTCCCTTCCTACTATTACTTATTGTTTATTATGTGTCAAACACAATCTAAATGCTTTACTGTAAATAACTCCCATTAGATACAATAACTATTCTAACTTTCCCTATTTATTTTAGAGTAACTCAGGCTCATGGAGGTTTATACAGCTAGGAAGTAAGGGCATTTGTATTTTGTTACTGGCCATAGGACTGCAAAATGCATACTTTTTACCATAATTCTATATAATATTGATATCTCTCTGTCTCTGTCTCTCTTTGTCTCTCTCTCTCTATACATACCCACACACACAATATTTTATGCATACTATGTATATTCTAAATTATAAATATTCAATATCTAATATATTCTATATAATTCAATATCTATTATGGGCATATATATACATGTACATATATATATTTCAATATCTTTCCCAAGAAATGATCCATACACAGGTTTTCCATCAGAAAAATGGGTTTGTCCTCCAGCTCTTGTACTTTAAAGTGTGACCTTGGGCTCAATACTTAACTTCCTGAATCTCACTTTCCTCATCTATAGATAGTAAGAATAATACCCCATTGAGCAGTTCTATGACAGGAGTTAATGATATGGAACCAATTTTTAAACCATAAATCACTATAAATATTTCAGTTACTATTTCCATTAACGGACATGCACATTCATGTCTTGACAAGCTTTTGGTTGTCCATATCTTTTTTGTAGTTAACGTCATCACATGCCAATTACAGTTAAACCAAACAATCAACTTGTTATTCAATTGTGCAGGATAACCAGCTAATCTCATTATTGAACTTGGTCCATTATGCTGAGTTATATACCTTAAGTGTCAAGGAAAGGTCCCTAAATAACCTATCAGCAGTAATAGGATTTTAACCTATTGGCTTGCCAAAGACATTTTAATTGACTGCACTGTTAAGTTTGCTGAAACTACTAACAGAGGCCATAAGGAAACTGAGCTGCCAGTTGTTTAAAAAAAATAACAGGATGAAGGGAGAGAAAGTTAGAACAATTTTTAAAACGAAGACAGATATTATGTTGAAAATCATTCAGGCATAAATAATGTCTGCACAGTATATTCAGACTCTATTTGGCCAAAATGCCTATAACAGAAAAGCATGAAGTAAGGTTTTTGTTTTCCCTTTAAACAGCACCAAATACTGAGAAATTGGTTCTCATCGTGATGGACTCTGATGCACTGCCATCAATTTCCACACCTTCAGTCAACTGAAATTATGTTCCACATAATTATGGTGTAATTACAGTATGATGTTTATTTGTCAAACAGTAGAGTCTTAGCACACACCCATCTAGTTTACACAAATATAACTACATACTCTGTAAAGATCATTGAAACTGGGAAAGAGAGAGAGAAAAAAAAGGGAAGGGAAATTGAGGAAAAAGAAAGAAAGAAAGCCTGGAATGAGAGAAACATCTCTGTGTTGAATTTTGTAGCCTTTGGCTTCTCAAATTATTTTTCCAGAATTAAAATGCTAAAAGCAAACAAGCAAAAATTAACTGTTGCGATTTTTCCAGAGTAATTTTGATTATATGAGCTTTTGTAACCTGACCCCTTTTTAAGATGTTATTCCACTCTGTTTTGAAATGGATAATTAATTAATTTGTTGTGCTTTTGAAAAAACTCCCTCCTCTTCTTATTATTTGAAACTAATTTACCTTATGAAGAAATCATGGCAGATATTTCTCTCTCATAAAATCAATCTCAGAAGTTCAGAAGATTTATCTGACATCACACAGCAGTTATTTCCATATATGCAAGAGTACAGTCCTTATTCTCCATGTTTCTTCTCTTTTTATGACTTCATATTTCTTGTACACTACACTTACACATGCAAGTATACATGTGCACACAAGCCACGCGCATCTGGGTACATCACAACGCACACAAAAAATTTTAAAAGAAACGTAAGAAAAGTAGAATTTTTTTAAAAAGGGAAATGAAGTTTCCTCAAGGTTTTCTGTAACTCTTTAATTTTCAATAAACTGAAATTACTATTTTCATTTATTTTGTCAGTTGCCATGCTTTACTGTAGATTGTTCAAATTATATTCAATTTTTAATTTATTAAAGACTAGTGCTAAAAGCTACAGTTTATGTTTTCCATTGTCTCAATTGTTTTGACAATTTTTTCCTAAATTTTTACAGGCTAATTAATGGACCTTTCCTTAAAAGGTAAAGTACTATGTGGAATGTGTTATAACACTTCACGGATGGCACTTAGGCTCCTTTGTTGGCCTAATCTTCCCTTCCAATTTTAGTCTTTGCCATTTGAAGGCAATGTCAGAGAAATCAAATCTATTGTCTATATAAAATGCAGGTATACCTAATAGCAAGCCTCACATTTTGACAGGTTTTTAATTAACCAGATGTTCACATACACTAAACACACAATCAGCCCAAGGAATGCATTACACATCCAGGTCCTGATTAGTGTTCGCATTTAGACTTCAGATGGATTATACCACTTACTAGCTTATTGACTGAGAGAAACCAACTTGATTAAAATATACCAGTAACAAGAAACATAAGTACTTCAAAAGAAAATACACTTTAGAATAAAAAAGCATTTTAAGAAAATAACTTAAGCTATTATGGGATATGGACAATATTATGAAGCAAAATATAAGATAATTTTTTTTAATGACTATAAAATGCACTCTGAAAAAAATAACTGAACTTTTTTCTCAAAGAGTATATAGTATCTAGTTTTAAATTGACCTCTCTACGCTATGCCTTCTTGTGATTTGATTTTTAGCATCTTACCAATAAATGATTATAAAAATGAGTCATATCATGAAACTTTTATATCTACACTTGATTTTAGCTGAAAAGTTGAGAAGCAGTTAAAACTTTTATATCTAGCACAGTTTAAAACATAAACAAGTCTAATGGAAATGAAGATAATATATATCAAATTTCTTTATGAATTTAATGCTCCCTTTGAAATTTAGGACTTTTAAAATTTCTTCAATTTGTACTTATAAACTTGGTAATAATTTTCACCTATTGCCCCTCTAACAGACTTTAAAAACATTTTCTGTGCTAGGGGTTGTACTAAGCGCTAAGTAAGTAATTCTGAGGCATAACAAACAAGGTCCTCATGTCAAGGATCTTATCTCAAAGTGAGTAATTAATTATGGAGTGTTCCTGAACCTCCTACAAGAAACAGTAAAAAATTAAGGAAACTGGAGGGAAAAACAATTGTAGCATATTCTCTGTGTGGTCTATTCCGGTCCTCAAATTATTTATAAAATCAAGATTGAAGTGGAAATATCCACTTTAAACTAGAGATGACTGGTTCAACCTGAATTTGGTCGATCTATGTTGAGTTAATAAAGAAAAAATAAAAAGATTTAATGGGGAATTCTTCTTGAAAAGAATCACAGCACCTTTTAAGCACATAGTCATGGGCATTTACAAAACCTCCTCTCTACTGCTATTAAAATATTGGAAACATCGGTCATGCACAACTGGTTCTTACTCATGTTATTTAGGTTTTTCTTTCATTCTTTAATATATTTAGTCATTCAAAAAAATAATGACTTTGGATATAACAGGTACCTAGATAAAGCCCTTACCTATGAAGACATTAATTTGTAATGGTGTGTGAGAGGTTGTCTTTTTAAAAACTGACCACAGCATATTTCTGGTCCCAACTACTCTTGTAGACCTTTCCCACATGTGCATCAGGAGCTGGAGTTTCTCTCCCTTCCACTGAAACTGGGCAGGCCTCTGTGACTCACTCAATGAATAAAACTTAGCAAGAGTTATGTGGTGCATGAGGTCTAAGACAATGTCACAAAGGGCAAAATAACTTTTCTCTCTCTCCACTGGCTTTGGAATCCTGAGTCTCCATGCAAGATTCCTAGTTATACTAACACTGCCACGCTGGGGAGAGAGCACATAGATATATAGAGAGATGAACTGAGGAGCCCCAGTTTTTCCAGCTCCCAGATATTCAAGTCTTCAGGTGTGGAAAATGTGAGGAGGTGAGCGTGCTTCTGAGCTCCAGCCATGTGTAACTGCGTAACTGCATGGGAGGCTCTGATAGCGAACCCAGCACTGTAGCTAACCCCACCCAACCTCCAGATTCATGAGCAAAATAAGTGATTCTTATTGCTTTTAAGCCATGGTTTTGGAGTGGTATGTTATGCAGTAGGTAAGTAGAATGTGGGAAGAGAGAGAAAATAAATAAGTCAATGAATATAGAGTACGTCACAAAGGCAAAGGAATCAAATAAAGCAGTGTAAGAGAGATCAGTAGGATCAGGTAGGGAAAGGAGGTGTTCACTATTTTATACAGAGTTCTAGGGAAATCTTGGCTGATATGTGGACATTTGAGCAGAGACCTGAAGAGAGCTGACCCCGTGGATGTTTAGGGAGAAACATTCTGTCAGAGAGAAGAGCAGTGCAAAGGCACTGGGGTGAGTGTCCACGGTCCTTTGTGAACAATAAGGGACAAGGCGACTAAAGCAGAATAAAGGAGGGTGAGAATAGTAGGAAATTGGGTCTTTGAGTATAAATGGGCCAAAGGGATATAAAGGTATAATTGTTTGCATTCCCTATAATTAAGGGAAAGAATAAAAACAAAGTATGGCATTAGAAGTCCTTACTGTACCAAGAATAACTCCATCTTCAAGCTCTTTGCCAAATTTTCACAATCTACTTTGATTAACAAGCATAGCCTCATTTTGCTTGGCTAAATTCAGTTCATATCCTATTTGCATACCAATGATTTTTAAACCACATAGAAAACAAGTTGTCCCTGGCGTGGTTCATAAGCACTGGAAGGCAAATAAATCATAAAAGACAACTTTTTAAAGCACATATTGTAAAACATTCATCTTGTAGATATATGTTTTACTAGGATGCCCTAAATTTTACTGCCTATTCCAGAATAAATGATTAATCCAATTTGTAATTCTGTTTGTGAGATAAATGCTATCTCGAAAACATAGCCATTGAACAGGAAAGCATCTTTTATCTGTGGCTCAGATTATCTCAAAGTGTTTTACCGTTGGCAGAAAGTATGCTTTTGTCTGTCGCTAGTGGAGTAATATAAACTCACATAAGCTGTGCTTAAGGGATTGTGTTAGTTGACATGAAGCACTGATTGAATCTGGATTTACGTACAGCTCTCACAAGGGCTGCTGGAAAATATGATGAGGTTTTGGACTTGGGAAATGATAGATTACCTAGATAAACTTTATGTGGTTCCACGTCGTTTCCCCGCCATCATCACGCAAACTTTCATGAAAGAGGATACTAGTGGCATTTAACCGGTTTATGTTCAGTAGTCATTAAAAAAGGAAAAAACAAAGGATGAAAAACTTAAATACAAGTAAAAGAAAGTTAAACCTTGGAAAAATTCTGCTAGGGTAATTAAAAAATGACTGAGTGACTGCTATTCAGTAGAATCACACACCAAATCCCAGGAAGTTATATGTAAAACAATGTTTATTTGCTGAGACTTATGGGCTCTTACGGTTACTTTTTAAATATTTTATTTATTTATTTTTATTTTTAACATCTTTATTGGAGTATAATTGCTTTACAATGGTGTGTTAGTTTTCTTATGGTTACTTTTTGAAACCGATAGTAAATTGTTCATTCATTATGCTACCTTTCTGGATCCTTTTTTTGTCTTCTTGGAGCCATTACATTGTTTATGCTATAGCTGTTATTTTGTTTCCCAGTGATTCTGGGGTTCTGTTTGTTTGTTTACTTTTCAGAAAATAGCAGAGAACTTTTTCACCGGGCAAGCTCCTGTGGTTCAGTGGCTGGCCCATTATCCCAAATTTGAGTTTTAAAGGATAATTGTGCAAAATCATGGATCTTTCTTTTTTTCATTCTTTCTGTGGGAAGCAGCTTGGCACAGAAGAAGGAACATAAACTTTGCAGTTAGACAAAGATTTGAACTCTGCTTCACCACTTACCAACACTGTGGCCTGGGTCAAATTATTGAACCTTGCTAAACCTTTGTTTCCTGAATCTTTAAAATGGAGATATCTAATACCACCTTAGAAAGTTTAATTGAGAAAATGTATAAAATGCATAGCACAATACCCAGTACACTTTCTTCACTCATTCAACAATTATTTGTTGAACTCTTAGCATGTTCCAGGAACTGTTATGGGTTCTGGACATTCAGGGTTAAGTATTTGACTTCGCCGAGGCTACAGTTTTATAGATGCTTTTTTAATGAATTAATATTTTATAAGCTGTTGCTGTAAAATGTAACCCAAGAGGGAGAAAAAGACACTTGGTGTCTATTTCTAGCTCTGATACTAACTTAGTAATGTTATGTCCTTGGGCTTAAATATGATATGAGAGCAAACATGCAGGTGTGTCTATATAAAATAAAATTTTTTTTTCTAATTTTAGAGTTCAGTGTTTCTGAATTAGCAAATATTGAGAGTGGAGTACGTCTCAAGTTTGCATTAAAATACTATTAAATACTTCTGATTCTAGGAACTTGGATTAAATGTAGTTTTTCCTATTTGTAGCATTACGTAGATCTAAAAGGCAGGGGATATATATATATATTATATATAATATATATATTATATATATACACATATATGTAAAATAAGAAGACTGAAAGTTGAAGAGAAGATGGCAGACCAGCTAGGAATCTAAGACCTTGGGACACAGTGGTGGGTTTTCTGCATTTTCTTTGTGTCCCATATATCCCAGAGTTGAAAATGGAGGACTCAGCAACTTGGAAATGCCAAAGGAAGTGGGGAAAAAAAAAAAGTAACAAAAGCCTGATCCCTTTAGCCAAAGGGCCAGGGAAGGAACAACACAGCAAGAGAGAAACTTTTAGGTAATAACTGCTCTACTTCCAACAAACACCACAGAAAAAAATGTGGCTTCATTCCCACTCATGCTAGCAAAGGCCAAGTGAGCAACCTAGATATTACCTCTTGCTAGTCTCTAGTGAGGCACCCCAAGCCCTTTCATAGGCTCATGCAAGAAAAGGCTGCATCCTGAGTAAGAAACTGAGTACCAATCCATCATATGGTAACAAGACTCTTCCCCGTCTTCCATCAGTATCAGTAGAGACCATGGTGGGGTGAGAGGCTGCCTGTATTTCTACCCCTACCCAGTAGTAACACTCCACATTCCCACTGAAGTATTTTCAAAGGAGACCTAGTAGAGAGTCAAGACTTTCACAGTGCCCTCTGTGGCATCAGTGGAGGCCACACGATGAGCAGTAACAAGGCATTCCTACCCCTTCCCAGCCAGTGAAATATCAGTGATGACTTGTTGAGGAGTTAGAACTCTCATCCCCATCCATCATAAGGAGAAGCACCCCCTATCTCTCCAGGGTCAATGGAGGCAAAGAGGGGAAATTGGACATCTACCACCATCTGACAGTAATGAAACTCCAGTCTCTCATTCCTTGCTGGAGCAGTGTCAAAAGAAGCCAGCTAAAACAGAAGGTTTAAATAAGATCCAGAGTCCTATAACAAAATACACAAAATGTCCATGTTTTAATAAAAAATCACTTAGCATACCAAGAACCAGGAAGATCTCAGACTGAATTAAAAGAGACAATCAAAAGATGTCAACACCAAAATGACAGAGATGTTAGAATTCTGGCAAATATTTTAAAGCATCTATCATAAAAGGCTTCAACAAGTAATTATAAACACATTGAAATAGAAATGAAAAAATAGAGTCTCAGCAAAGAAATAGAAGATATAAAGAAAAATCAAATACTACTTTTGGAACTAAAAACTAAAATAACTGAGTGGGAACAAGAAAGAATCAGTGAATTGGAAAATAGAATGGGAATTACTCAATCTGAACAACAGAGAGAAAATGGACTGCAAAAACAAAATGAATAGAGCTTCAACAACCAGTGTGAATACAACAAAAAGCTAACATCGGTATCATCAGAGTCCTAGAAGGGGAGGTGAAAGAGAATGGGGCTGAAAAAGTACTTATAAAATTTGGCAAGAGATTCAAGAAGCTGAGCAAACTCCTTACAGAATAAATTCAAGGAAATCAACACCAAAACAAGTAGAATCAAGCTCTCATAACTAAAGACAAAGAATATATCTTAATAGCAGAGAAAGAGAAACAATCTGCCTAGGGGAAATACAATTTAAATGGCAGTGGGTTTCTTACCCCAAACCATGGAGTCCAGAAGGAAGTGACACACGTTTTTCAAGTGCTGAAAGAAAACAAATGTAAACCCAGAATCCTGTATCCAGTGAAAATATCCTCCAGGAATGAAAGGGAAATCAAGACATTCTCAGATAAAAGAAAACAAAGAGTATTTGTCACCAGCAGAACTACCTAAAGATTGGCTACAGGAAGTTCTTAAAATAGAAAGGATTGTTAAAAGAAGGAATCTTGAATATCAGAAGGAAGAAAGAACACAGTAAGCAAAAATATAGGTAAATACAATAGATCTTCCTTTCCCTCATGTGGTCTAACTGATGTTTTATAGTGGAAGCAAAAATTTTAACAGTGTGTGATTTGATTCTAAATTTCAGTAGAGCAAATAGTTCAGGCAACTATATTATAAAAGGGGGAAGGTAAAGGAACATAAAGAGAAGTTAAGTTTTTTAAACTTCATTCAAATTGGCAAAATGATGACACTGGTAGATATGACTATTCAACACTCTTCTTTCAACAACTGATAGAAAAACTGGACAGAATGTCAGAGAGTATAGAAAAACTAACTCCGTCAACCAACAGGATATAACTGACATTTATAGAAAACTCCACCCAAGGACAGCAGAATGCACAGACTTTTCGACTGCCCATGAAACTTATACCAAGGTAAACCATATCTTGGAACATAAAACAAACCTCAAGAGATTTAAAAGGTTTGAAATCATACAGAGTGTATTCTGAAATCATACAGGGTGTACTTTCTGCCACAATAGTATCACATAGAAATTGATTTAAAAAAATAAGAAAATATCCGAACGCTTGGAAACTAAACAAAACACTTCCACATCACACATGGGTCAAAGAGGAAGTCTCAGGGAAATTTTAAAAAATGCATTGAACTGAGTGAACAGTATTTCAAAATTTGTAAGACACAGCTTAAAAAGTGCTGAGAGGGCAAATTATACCCTTAAGTGCAAACATTTGAAAAGAATAAAAGTCTCAAATCAATCTAAGCTCCCATGGCAAGAAATTAGAAAAAGAAGGATAAAATAAACCAAATCAGGCAAATAAAGGAAATAATGAAGACAAGAGCAGAAATCGATGACAGTGAAAACAGACAATAGAGAAAAATCAGTGAAACAAAGAGATGGCTCTTTGAAAAGATCAATGAAATAGACAAACCTCTAGTGAAACAGATAAAAAAGAGAGAAGACACAAATTACCAATATTAGAAGTGAAACCAGAGATATCATTACAGAACCTGCAGACATCAAAAAGGGTTTTTAACCTTAAAAAATGTATAAAGACACACACTGATCTTCTTTGTTCAAAAATGGGACCATTCCACATGTATGGTTCTACAACTTGCTTTTTTTTAATGTATTGGGTTGGCCAAAAAGTTTGTTTGGGTTTTCTGCAACATTTTACAGAAAAACCCTAATGAACTTTTTGGCCAACCCAATAACAATATGTTAGTCCATTCATTAACCAATATTTACTGAGATCTTAGTGAGTACCAGTTCCATTAAATGAATATATCAGTATTTAAATTATATTTGTTATTGCTAGTTTTTCACTATTACAAACTAAGTTAAGGGAACATTATAGTAAAAAAGAAATACTATGCACAACTCCTAACCCATAGATTTGATTACTTAGATGAAATGGACCAATTCCTTGAAAAAACCCAAACTAATACAACTCACCCAATTTGAAATAATTTCAATAACCATAAAACTATAAAGTATTTGTAATTTACAAACTCACAAAAAAGTGATCTCCAGGTCCAGATTATTTTATTGGATAATTCTACCAAATTTTAAAGAAAAATTAACAACAATACTACATAATATTTTCCAGAAAATAGAGGAGGAAAGACTACCTCTCAGTTTTGGCTTAAGACAGAACTAAAATGAATAACACTACAGATGATATCCATCATAAATATTAATACAAAAATTCTTAAAACATTAGCAAATAGAATTCAGCAGTATATAGAAAGTGTTATATACTATGATCAGTGGTGTTTATTCCAAGAATGAAAGGTCTATTTCAATATTTGAAGCTTAATCAATAGAATCCAACGTAACACACTAAAAAAAAAAAAAAATCACATTATCAATTGGTGTAGAAAAAGAATTTTACACAGTTCAACTCCTATTCATGATAAACACTATCAGGAAAAAATAGGAGTAGAGTAGAACTTGTTCAACTTGATAAAAAAGATCTACAAAAATCTACAACATTATACTCAATGTGAAAGAATGAATGACTTACCCCTGGAATAAGATGGAAATGTCGTCTACTATTACCACTCTTAGCATAATGCTGGGAGCTCTAGCTAGTGCAATAAGTCAAGACTGAGGTTAATGATATACAGATAGGAAGGGAAATAATAAAACTGTCCATATACACAAACGGTATGATTGCTTAGAATATCCCACAGAATGTATCAAAAAAATTTAGAGGTAAGGAGTGAGTTCAACACGATCACAAGATACAAAATAATCACAAAAATCAACTATATTTTCATATATAAAAATGAAAATGAGGACACTGAAATTTACAATACAATTTACAGTTGCTCAAAAAAATTAAGTACCTTAGTGTATATCTAACACAAACATGTATAGTACTTTTATATGAAAAAGACTAAATACTGATTAAGGTAATTGAAGAAGATAATAGATTGCAAGATTCAACATAGTAAATATGTCAGTTTTCCTCCAATTTACATAGAGGTTTTATACAATCCCTATCAAAGTCCCAGTAAGAATTTTTATAGATATAGGCCAGATTATCCTAATATTTACATGAAAAGGCAAAAGAATTGGAAACTGAAACAGTTTATATATATATATAAAACATATATGTATATAAAACATATTTACAGTAAACAAGATGGTCCAGTATCAGTGTGTGAATAAACACATAGATCAGTGGAACAAAGTCAAGAATCCAGAAGTAGACCCATTCAATATTACCAACTGATTTTTGACAAAGGCACAAAAACAACTCAACAGAGGAAATGTAGACCTTTCAACAAATAGTGCTGGAGTAATTGAACATTCATGGGTATAAAAATGGACCTCAACCTAAGAGTCCTACCTTATACAAAAATTAGCTCAAAATGGATCATGGAATTAATGTAAAATGTAAAAATAAAAGACTTAAAAAAAAATAGGAGAAAGTCTTTGGGACTTAAGGATAGGAAAGAATTCTTAGATTGGCACCCAAAGTATGATCCATAGGAAAAAAAAAAAAAGATAAATTGGACTTCATCAAAATTTAAAAATTTTGCTCTATAAAAGACTCTGAGGATAAAAATAACAAGTCAGAGAAAATATTTCAAACCACATACCTGACAAAAAAACTAGTATCTAGAATACATAAAGAACTATCAAAACTCAACAGTAAAAAAACCCAAACATTCCAATTAGAAAATGAGCAAAAGAAAAAAAAAAAAAAAAACCCACACATTTCACTGAATAGGATACAAGAAGGCAAAGAAACACATGAAAAGATGTTCAACACCATTAGCCATTAGGGAAATGCAAAAGACATCACTCTGCACCTCCCAGTGGCTAGAATAACAATGACAAAACCAAATGCTGTTGAGGATACAAAGAGTCTAAATTACTAACGCTTTGCTAGTAGGAATGTAAAATGAAACAACTACTTTAGAAAGCAGCTTGACAGTTTCTTTAAAAAAGTATGCAACTACCTATATCACTTACCAATTGCATTCTTGGGCATTTATCCCAGAGAAAGGAAAACATGTTCACACAAAAAATAGTACAGGAATATTTATAGCAATTTTATTGAAAATAGCCAAAAACTAGAAACAATCTAGATGTCCTTCAAGAGTGAATGGTTAAATAAATTGTGGTATATCTATACCACGAAACACTATTCAGCAATAAAAAGGAACACAAGGCTGATGCATTCAATAACCTAGATGAATCTCCAGAGAACTATGCTGAGTGAAAAAAGAAAATCCCAAAAGATTATGGACTATGTGATTCCATTTACAGAACAGTTTTGAAATGCTAAAATTATAGAAATAAAGGATATATAAACAGAAGCAGGAGTTAAGGAGAGGGAGGAGTTGAGGGTGGGTATAGCTATAAGAGGGCAACATGAGGGATCCATGCGGTGATGCAAATGTTCTGTACTTTGACTTTATTGCTGTCTAAATTCTGGTTGTGACACTGTACCACAGATTTCAAGGTGTCATCATTGGGAAACTGGGTAAAAGGTGTACAGGATTCTTCTGTAGTATTTATTACAACTGCATGTGCATCTACAGTTATTTCAAAGTTAAAAGATAAAAAAGATTTTAAAAAATTCTGAGTGTCAGCCTGAACAACAGAAAAAAACTAGAGTAATGAATGAGAATGACAGACATATTTGTCCAAAATATTTTCTAAAGCAATACAAATCAGGAACAGTGATTCAAAATCATGGAATTCTTAAAGGATAGAGGCAATAAAACAATTTGTGTTTTGCATCACTTGGTTCTCATCACATAATCAATATGTGATTCTAATGATCTGTGTCATTTTTGAAGAAATAAAACATTTATATGTCTTTTCTTATAGAAAAAGTAATGTATCAAAATTACAGCAGTATATTTCTTTCTCTATTTTACATGAGAATTACAGTTAAATATATGGACAAAAGTCAATTATTATTTCAAAAAGTACATAAAGACTTTTTTAAAAATAAATTTATTTAGTTAATTAATTTATTTTTGGCTGTGTTGGGTCTTTGTTGCTGTGCGCAGGCTTCCTCTGGTTGCGGTGAGCGGGGACTACTGTTGGTTGAGGTGCGCAGGCTTCTCATTGTGGTGGCTTCTCTCATTGTGGAGCACGGGCTCTAGGCTCACAGGCTTCAGTAGTTGTGGCACACGGGTTTCAGCAGTTGTGGCTCGCAGGCTCTAGAGCGCAGGCTCAGTCGTGGTGCACGGGCTTACTTGCTCCGTGGCATGTGGAATCTTCCCGGACCAGGGATCGAACCCGTGTCCCCTGCATTGGCAGGCAGATTCTTAACCAGTGTGCCACCAGGGAAGTCCCAAGACTTCCTTTTTAACATGAGATATTTAAGCACTATTAGGATAACCCCCAACTGAAAAATTTGTTTAAAAAAATTACTACTATTAATATCAATGTGAAAATACAATACGGACATATATTTATTGAAACTATTGCCAAAGTTTTTTTTTCTTTGAAAGTTTATATACATACATATAAATACATATATTAATGTATATGTGTGTATATATATATATATATATATATATATATATACACATACACACACAAACATAGAGAGAGAGAGAGAAACTGCAAAAGAATAGTTAGAAACTAAGAATGTAAAATATAAATGTTAAGCCAATGAAAAGTTATGGGCCAGGTTTATTGACAATATTCCTGATATACAACTTTAAATGTTACCTTCAAAGTTTTTGATGATTTTACGGCAACTGTAAAGAAGCGAGTATTAAAATCCATACTTCAGGGGGAAAAGCATTTTTATATAGAAAGAAAATCTTCCTTTTTCATATATTAGAGGTAAAATTTCTTTTTTAAATAGCTCTTTATTGGAGTATAATTGCTTCACAATACCGTGATAGTTTCTGTGGCACAACAAAGCAGATCAGCCATATGCATACACATGACCCCATATCCCCTCCTTCTTGTGCCACCCTCCCACCCTCCCTATCCCACACCTCTAGGTCATCGCAAAGCACCCAGCTGATCTCCCTGTGCTATGCGGCTGCTTCCCACCAGTTAGAGGCAAAATTTTTAAGCTTGATGCAAATGGAGATGGTAACAGATATGCAAGTTATTTTAAAATACAGTTTTATTGATTTTATTTTGCCTACAGCATCTGTTTATACTTAACCCTCATTCAACAGTGAAAATTTCATGATTTTCTAAGTTTCAGATACTGTACAATGAATTAAATATGCAAAAGTAAAGAAAACAGGGTTTCAAGTATTTGTGAATTGGAACAATTAATAACTATTAAAGAATTTTAATAATTAAATTTAATTCTGAGGATGATGTAGTAATTTTTGCAATTCTTAAACAGCTCAACAGCTTGCAGGAATAGTATAGCAGTGGAGTTTGAATGGAATAATAAGAATAAAGAGATACATTGATTATTAAATATTTATCAGCATATTTGAGTTTGGAGGTACCTCAATAATTGATGAAATTCCCTCCTTATATCCTTGAGAAAACTAACACTCAAATCTCACAATTAGTGTGTCATAGAAGAAGGACAAATATGTCTAAGTCCTAAGCCAAATAAATTTTTCCACCTAGCAAAATGTAATGATATGTGAGACAACGTTATTTGCTTAACACTATACAATTCCTTAGGTTTTGCACAGCAATAGGTAACAAAATTAAGTGCTACCTAATGCTATTATTTCTCCTATACTTTAGCAAGCCCATGAAACTTAGAGAATATGATCACACAGCATCTACTACAATGCTTAACAGATAGCTGTTTCTCATTATTTGCTGAACTTCCTCCTCTTTACTATGTTTTTGCCTCATTAATACTTTATTGCACTCATCACAGCTTACTGTTCCCCTAGTGGATATTGAATTCCTTGAAGTCAAAGACTTCATCTTATATAGATTTGCATCCTTAGCATTTTCACAGTATTTAGTTTTTAGCAAGTCCTCAAAATAGGAGTATTAATAGAACTTAGTGTGCTTAACAAGAGGCACAGAGAATAATATGAATTACTAATTGAATTGTGCCTTATCGAGTTAAGATTCTTTTCTTTTAATGTGCTTGCCAATAGCCTGAAATACCTATAATACATCAGGAAATGGCCAAGCCACCATTCTGGCACCACATTTTAACTGAAATATCTCCACAAAGACTGGGAGAAATTAGATGATCAATAGTTCTCTAATGTTTACAAAGAAGGTGAAAGACAGGACTAAAATTAGAACATAAGTTGCAAATGGCCAGGATTAGAGTGTTGAACAGTAATAGGTCTTTTTTAAAAAGCATTTATTATATAATTATATTATTTTCATTTTCATCAGAATTATAATTATCTCACTATCCATTTCTTCTGTAACTGCTGATAAGAACAAGTTTTGTTTTTATTTATTTATTTAATTTAACATCTTGATTGGAGTATAATTGCTTTACAATGGTGTGTTAGTTTCTGCTTTATAACAAAGTGAATCAGCTATACATATATATATATCACCATATCTCCTCCCTCTTGCATCTCCCTCCCACTCTCCCTATCCCACCCCTCTAGGTGGTCACAAAGCACTGAGCTGATCTCCCTGTGCTATGAGGCTGCTTCTCACTAGTTATTTTACATTTGGTAGTATATATAAGTCCATGCCACTCTCTCACTTCGTCCCAGCTTACCCTTCCCCCTCCCTGTGTCCTTAAGTCTATTCTCTATGTCTGCGTCTTTATTCCTGTCGTGCCCCTAGGTTCTTCATAACCTTTTTTTTTTTTTAGATTCCATATATATGTGTTAGCGTATGGTATTTGTTTTTCTCTTTCTGACTTACTTCACTCTATATGACAGACTCTAGGTCCATCCACCTCACTACGAATAACTCAATTTTGTTTCTTTTTATGGTTGAGTAATATTCCATTTTACATATGTGCCACATCTTCTTTATTCATTCATCTGTTGATGGACACTTAGGTTGCTTCCATGACCTGGCTATTGTAAATAGAGCTGCAATGAACATTGTGGTACATGACTCTTTTTGAATTATGGTTTTCTCAGGGTGTAAGTCCAGTAGTGGGATTGCAGGGTCATATGGTAGTTCTATTTTTAGTTTTTTAAGGAACCTCCATACTGTTCTCCATAGTGGCTGTTATCGATTTCCATTCCCACCAACAGTGCAAGAGGGTTCCCTTTTCTCCACACCCTTTCCAGCAGTTATTGTTTCTAGATTTTTTGATTACGGCCATTCTGACCGGTGTGAGGTGATACCTCATTGTAGTTTTGATTTGCATTTCTCTAATGATTAGTGATGCTGAGCATCTTTTCATGTGTTTGTTGGCAATCTGTATATCTTCTTTGGAGAAATGTTTATTTAGGTCTTCTGACCATTTTTGGATTGGGTTGTTTGTTTTTTTGATATTGAGCTGTATGAGCTGCTTGTAAATTTTGGAGATTAATCCTTTGTCAGTTGCTTCATTTGCAAATATTGTCTCCCATTCTGAGGGTTGTCTTTTCATCTTGTTTATGGTTTCCTTTGCTGTGCCAAAGATTTTTTAGGTTTTGCTGTGCCAAACCTAAGTTTCATTAGGTCCCATTTGTTTATTTTTGTTTTTATTTCCATTTCTCTAGGAGGTGTGTCAAAAGGATCTTGCTGTGATTTATGTCAAAGAGTGTTCTGCCTCTGTTTTCCTCTAAGAGTTTTATAGTGCCTGGCCTTACATTTAGGTCTTTAATCCATTTGGAGTTTATTTTTGTGTATGGTGTTAGGGAGTGTTCTAATTTCATTCTTTTACATGTAGCTGTCCAGTTTTCCTAGCATCACTTATTGAAGAGGCTGTCTTTTCTCCATTGTATATTCTTGCCTCCTTTATCAAACATAAGGTGACCATATGTGCATGGGTTTATCTCTGGGCTTTCTATCCTCTTCCATTGATCTATATTTCTGTTTTTGTGCCAATACCATACTGTCTTGATTACTGTAGCTTTGTAGTATAGTCTGAAGTCAGGGTGCCTGATTCCTCCAGCCTCGTTTTTCTTTCTCAAGATTGCTTTGGCTATTCGTGGTCTTTTGTGTTTCCATACAAATTGTGAATTTTTTTGTTCTAGTTCTGTGAAAAATGCCATTGGTAGTTTGTAGGGATTGCAGTGAATCTGTAGATTGCTTTGGGTAGTAGAGTCATTTTCACAATGTTGATTCTTCCAGTCCAAGAACATGGTATATCTCTCCATCTGTTTGTATCATCTTTAATTTCTTTCATCAGTGTCTTATAGTTTTCTGCATACAGGTCTTTTGTCCCCTTACGTAGGTTTATTCCTAGGTATTTTATTCTTTTTATTGCAATGGTAAATGGGAGTGTTTCCTTAATTTCTCTTTCAGATTTTTCATCATTAGTGTATAGGAATGCAAGAGATTTCTGTGCATTAATTTTGTATCCTGCTACTTTACCAAATTCATTGGTCTGATTCCTTGATTAACCCAGATAAAAACATGTTTCTAATCTGGGGGATATTATTGCTGAAGGTTGCTTCTTTTCCAAGGTGATGTGAAGGAGCAAGAAGAGTAGGGAGGAGGAGAGGAATGCAAACCAAAAGGAATGCATGTACACTTTTTCCTCTTTTAATATGCATGTATCTGTGGAGGAGCTACAGTATTTGAAGATGTCAATATGAATGCCTGCAAATAAACCATAAATGCTGGCAATAAAAGAATGTGTGTACAATCTTGAAAGAAGGTCGTTTTACTGTTCAAAGCATTGAACATTCTTTAGCTACACGGGGATAAGGAACGGACAGGTCCACACAGACTCATAATAGTTCATATACCATGAAACAGAGGAATAACAACACCTTTATTTGGGCTGAGGTGATGAGATTCTGGTTTTTGCTAGCTACAAGAAATTTACAGTAAAAACAAAAATGCATGACCTTTTCAAGGATATGGAATTTTTGTAAAGGAAGATGATCATTAAGACAAACAGAAAATATATGAACAGATATGTCCTGAAATTCATTTATCTGTATGGAATACCAAGACTTCCTTAAAACTAAGCATTGTTGTAAATGTGTATCATCTTTTGAGGAATAATCACCTACAACTGAATTTGCATTACTGTGAATCAACCTAGTTATTGGTTATATTTCTCTATGAATCAAAGCAATAATACAATGCCAGTTCTTTTAAAACACTGTAACTGATACTAAGAGTTTTCCTGTTCTGGGAGGCTACAACTAAAGCTTAAAAATCTTCTTATATTTGCATGCATTAAATTGATAATAAGTCTTGTTTCCAAGACTGTTGTATCTTGGAAACTGGTTTTATCTCCAGGAAGCAGTCAGAGGTATACCACAGAGAAAATATTATAAACTATAGGGTATCAAAAGGTCTAAATTATTAGATGGTAGATAAGACAAAACATTTTTCACACATTATTAAAAAAATAAACATAAACCAGTAATGAAAGACTTTTACAGTGAATACCTTGCTTTTATGTACATTTTAAAAACTTCTGCCTTTTAATGTGGGTGTAAGTCTATTAATATTTAATGTAATTCTTGATGTTTGGATTTAAGATTACCATTCTACTAGTTATCTATTACCCTTGTTGTCCTTTCCTCATTTTCTCCTTTCTTGCCTTCCCTTGAATTCAACAGTTTTTAAAATTGCATTTTAGTTTACCAATAGACTTTTTTAGCTAAACCCTTCTGCATTAATTTTTAGTGTTCATTTTAAGTTTACAATGTGCATTCTTAATATTTCACAGGTCTGCTTCCACATAATGTTGTAACACTTGCAATTATATAGGTCTGTTCATTCCACCCTCTTTCTTTTTATGGTAGAGTTTTCATGTGTATTATATCACATATTTTCTAAACCCAAAAGATAATGTTACAGTGTTTAGTCAATAGTGCGCATTTAAAAGAAATTATCATATCCAACTTTTTCATTTATTCCTTAAAATTCAAGGGTTCATACTGTATCATCCTCTATAATCTGAAGAACTCCTTTAGCATTTTCTGTAGTATAGGTCTGTTGAGACTGAATACTGAATTCTAGTGAATTAGTTTTCTTTTTAAATCTAAAAATATATATAGTTTCCCATTATTCTGGAATGATATTTGTCCCAAATGTCATATTTAGGTTAATAGACTTTATTGTTTTAGCACTTTAAAGATGTTATTTCATTGTCTTCTGACCCCTATTATTCTTGGTGTGGTCAGTGATCATTAGAATTTTTGCATAGCTATATATAACGTGTCTTTTCTTCTGGTTGCTTTACAAATACACTTATTTCATTTTATTTTGTCAAATTGATTATTATGTACTTAGGCATGATTTTTATTATCTTACTTGGGTTTCATTGAACTTTTTGCATTTGTAAATGTATGTACTTTACCATATTTAAGACATTTGCAGCCCTTATTTCTCTAAACATTTAAATTTTATTACCAATTTTCTCTTTTCTCTTATTTGGTAGGTCTTTTGATATTGTCTCACAGGTACTGAAGCTCTGCCAATTTTTCTAATCTTCCTTTTTGTTTCCTTCTATTTTCTAGATTGATTAAATTCAATTGTCTTATATTTGCTTCCTCTTTCCTTTGTTATTTCTTCCGTGAAATTCACCCAGTGAATTATTTTTCATATATTGTATTTTTCAGTTCTAAAATTTTTATTTAGTTGTTTTTATGGTTTCTATTTCTTTGCCAAGATTTTCCATGCCTTCATTTATTATAAGTTTATTTTCTTTCATGTCCTTTATTGGCTAATTCTCATATTTGGTTCATATCAAGATGCATTTATATTTATTATATTTTTCTTTGGGAATGGTTCACATTTTTCTATTTCTTCATATGTCAAATAATTTGGGATTCCATCATGCACATTGTGGTACATTCTGTTGTACTTTTCCCAAGCAGATTGTTTTATGAGACATTTAAATTAGTTGGAGTCAAACTATAATTCCATATCTTAGGCACATGTCAAAATCTCAGTTCAGTCCTTTTACCTTTGCCTGAGGTATTTAGAGTTTATTCTGCAAATGTGTAGTTTAGGGGACAAGCCAGAAATGTTGGCAGAGTTTATAGGAGAATTGAGACTCTCTGTCTCTGTTCTCTTGTTTCTAGGACTCCTCCCTCATTTACCAGTGGTTGTGTTTGCCTCAAACTAAAGCATTTGAGTAGGGGACCTACATGACACCTGATGGGCCTGTCCTTAGCAAAAGCTGTAAAATAAGTACACAGGTGCACACATACATACGTACATAAAGAATAAAGCCACCTACCACATTCCCTATTCTAAATTATCTATTCCCCCTGTTGTCAGATTATGGCTGCTTTCCACTGTTTTCGATGTTTTGTAAATGGTTTATACTTGGCAACTGGAGGAGGGTCAGTTAAATATGAGTTTTCTTGACCATTGCCTAAAGCAGAACTTAGAGATAAGTCATTTTAATATTAAAATGAGCTAGAATATGGGCCAAAAAAAGTAGGTTTAGGGTCTTATTGGTAAAGTTGGACTGTAGAGTTGGTCCGCTATTAACCCAGATAACAAAGCTCCAACCCGGCTATCTAGATCTTGATGTTGATCTAAACAAGCCTGTCTCTGACATTCTCATAATGCACTTGGATTTTTTTCTTTAAGTATTAGTTGCTTTTGCTTTTTTATCATTTATTCGTTTATTTATTTATTTGGCCACACCACGCGGCTTGTGGGATCTTAGTTCCCTGACCAGGATTGAACCCTGGGCCCTCGGCAGTGAAAGCACAGAGTCCTAACCACTGGGCGCCAGGGAATTCCCTGCACTTGGATTTTTATGTGAACCTCAAAACCTGATAGAAACTTGTTTTGCAAATTTTCAGGAATATGAATTTACTATCTATTTAAGAGGGAAAAAAAGTAAGCCCGTGGAAAAGACTAAAAGTTTTTGAAAAACAAACTTCTCATCCCAATGGTAAGACAGGATTTTCCATTCCACATTTCTTAATAATACCTCTCTGAGTTTCTCTGCATTGAGTAGCATGTTTGCAAATTGTTTCTGAAAAGAATAGTTTTAGGGGAGGGATCACAAGTTTTATTTTGTTTTTTAACAAATACTGTGACATGACATATGAAAAAGCTGATGGCGTCCATTTTTATGTTTTAAATAATAAGCAATTTATATTTAAAGTGCTTGGGAAAGCATACATTTTGTTGATTTTCTGAAGGATTTCTGTTTTTGGCAGTTTTAATAATTCTTCTTGAAATTTTGCATGAGATTTTAAGTCAAGATCCCATCATCTGCCTTAGGTAGACTTTTCAAGGGAGCTTCATTCTTAGAAAAGAAGGTCTTTAAAGTGATGAGATAAAAGAGGGAGGGAAGCTTTCATTCCTTTGTGTCACTTATTTGAAAAGTAGTGCAGACAGCTTTCAATCAATCATGCAATTTTGTGTGTTCTCACTCAGAATAAGTTACAGTTTCTGTATCCCTTTGAGAAGACAATGTTGGACCTTGGATTAGCAAAGCCAACAGAATGATATACAGTGTGTTTTTTTTTCAATTCCCACGGCAGGTTTCACCTATCAAGTCTTTCTGACCTGCAGGTTGCACCTGCTACAACAATCGTTTACTCTTTGTTCTCTAAATTCTACCGGAAGGGATTTCTTTTTCTTTTTTAATTTACTTGGATGGCTTCTTTCCTTAAAGACTATGATTAACTCAGGTAAAAATACTAAATTACTGAGAAAAATTGAAATTAAAATCAAGACAATATTTTTGTAATTCGCTTATTTGGCATCATCTTGAGTGAACTCACCATGGAGCAGGCATCATTACCCTGTGACTACTTTGATGAATAAGAATTGTCCTTATCTTGAGGAACTTGTATAAATTATGTGGCCATATATATTCTATCTACTATTCTGTTAATGTTTTCATCAACTTTGGATTGGCCTCAAATATTCTTTTAGTATAGTTATCTCTATACTTTTTCTTTAGTATTTAAGTTCTTTTGTAATAGATTTGTCCATTGGAATTCCCCACACAAGATTTTTAAACAAACACTTCGATGATAATAATCACTATAAAAGAACAAAACTTTTCATCTTTATTAAAGTAAATAAATTTCCTTAAAATAAGTAAAAATGCAAAATAAAATGTATCTTAGTTCTCATTTCCTTAATTTAAAGAGTTTTTTTCTCTTAAGGTAGGAAAAAAGTGAGTTTAGAATGAGTATCATTTAAAATGTATTTGAGAGTCAAAGCCAACACTTTACTTTCCTAAAATGTGCAGTTACATTAGGACAATTCCTCATTTATCTGGCACTCTTTGCTGGGAATGAGTCTTGCAGATATTTTGATATTTATTTATTCACAAGGCCAAGCAATGTATTTGTAATCACTATTGGCAAATACAGATTAACTTTTAAGCATTTTTAAACAGATTTTTAAACATTTTATCATTAATTCAGGTTCACTCGTATAAACATCCATGAGAGTACTGTTCTGCCTATCTTCTCACTTTCCATAGTCACGCTGTCTCATGTCAACAATCACTTCAGTGACTGTGTGGGCCTCTAGCAGACTTTTCAGCTTCTATTCTTTAAAGGGATAGAAAACTAGACAATCAACTGTATATTGAGTCAAGAGTGATTGTGGAAGATTAAAAGAAAAACAAAAAACGAAACAAAGATCCCTAGATTTCACCCAACAAAGGAAAAGAGCATGATTTGAGAGTGGAAGAGAGAGAACAACCATTTAGTACAGATACTGATGAGACATAAGGTCCTTTTTTCATAGTATGTTTGTCTTGATTCTAAAGGTAGTAGAATCATAACATTTATAATATTTACATAATACACTCAGAGACAGAAAAAACTTTTTAAAAATATTATTTTATTGCTAGGCTGAGTTAATGTTTTGAAATATTTGCTTCTAGTATAGCATAAAGAAATTCATATCATATTATTCTTACTAAACATTAACATAAAACATTAAGGTTCTTTTCCTTTTACAGCTTTAAGGATATATAATTAACATACAGTAAACTGCAAATATTTAAAGTGTATATTTTGATGAGCTTTGACACATAATACAACAGCAAAACCATAAATACAGTGAAGATAGGACACACCTCTCATCACCAAAGTTTCTCTTATGCTCCTTTGTCCTCTTGGGTCCCAGTCCAGATGTCATGCCCACATCCATCCTCAAATTACTGATAAACCTTCAGTGACTATAAATTAGTTCTCATTTCTATAATTTTTATATAACTGTGCAATATGAACCCTTTGCTGTGTGGCTTTAAAATTTTTGACATTTTAATAGGTATGTAATGGTATTTCATAATAGCTTTCCTTTCCCTAACAACTAATGATGCTGAACAACTTTTCACGTTCATTTGCCATCCATTTATCTCCTTTGGAAGTGTTCATTCAAATGTTCTGTGCATTTTTATTATATTGCCTGTTTTCTTCTTATTGCATCTGGTTAGTTTCTTATATATTCTGAATACAAATTCGTTATCAGATATATAATTTGAAAATATCTTCTGCCATACTATGCCTTGTCTTTTTATTATCTTAACCATGTCTTTTGAAGAGCAGGAATTCTTAATTTTGATGAAGTCCAATTTATCAATTTTTTGTCCATATTGTGTTTTCAGTGCGGTACCTAAGGAATCTTTGTCTAACCCAAAATCACGAAGATTTTTCTCCTACATTTTCTCTTAAAAATTTATTAGTTCTAGGTCTTTCACTTTGGTCTATGATTGATTTTGAATTAATCTGTATGTGCTGTGAGGAATAGATTGAAGTTCATTTATTTTTTGCATACAGATATCCAATTATTCCAGCACCATTTGTTGAAAAATAACTATTCTTTATCCATTGAACCGTATCTATACCTTTGTTGAAATCAACTGACCATATTTGTGAGTCTATTTCTGAACTCTTCATTCTTTTTTGTTGACCCATATATCTATCTAGAAACCAACACCACAATGCCTTGATTACTGTGCCTTTGTATTAAGTCCAGAAGTTGAGTAGTGTAAATCTTCCAAATTTGTTTTTCATTTTCAATATTATTTGGCTCTTCTAGTTTTTTTGACTTTCCATATGAATTTTGGAATCAGCTTGTCAATCTCAAAATAAGTCTGTTAGGATTTTCACCGAGATTGCATTGAACCTATATATCCATATGGGGAGAGGTAACGTCTAACAATAATTATCTAATACATGGATACTGTATGTATCTCCATTTATTTAAGTCATATAATTTAGCTCAGCAATATTTTGCCATTTTCAAAGTACAGATCTTGCACATCTTTTGTCAAATTTATTGCTAAGTATTTAATATTTTCTTATTAGTGTAAATGGTAATGTATTTGTAATTTTAATGTCTAATAGTTTGTTGCTCCTACACAAAAATTACGACCGATTTTTTAAAGTTGATCATGTGTTCTGCAAACTTTGCCAAACTCACTTACTAGTTCTAGTAGCTTTTTCAAATATACTGTAACATTTGCTACACAAACATGAATGAAGACAGTTGTATTTCTTTTTTCCTATCTTGATGTCTTTTATTTCTTTTTCTTTCCTCACTCAACTGCTAAAAACTGCAGAAGAGTTTTAAATAGAAGTAATGAGGACAGATTTTTTTTTTTTTTTTTTTGATGTCCTGGGGAAAGCATTCCGTCTTTAGCTATAGATATAAGGTTAAATGCAGGTTTTCCACTGGTTCCCTTATCAAGTTGAGGAAGTTCCTTACTCCTGGTTTGCTGAGAGTTTTAATCAGTAGTGGATTTTGGATTTCTCAAATGCTTTTTTTATAACTGTGGAGACGATCATATGATTTTCATTATATAGTCTGTCAATATGATGAATTACATTGACTTTCAAATAAATCAGCATTCTTAGGATGAACTCTAAATAGAAATGAATTATGATCATTATATAGTGTTCCATTTGACTTGCTAAATTTTTTTAACGGACATTTGCCTCTATGTTTATGAGAAATATTTTTCTGTAGTTATCTTTCCTTGTAATGTGTTTGGCTGGTTTTGGTATTGGGTGATGCTGATGTCATAGAACAAATTGGGAAGAATCCCCTCCTTTTATATTGTCTACAAGAGTTAATGTAGTTAATGTACAACATATTCATTCAGAGTTTCATAGAATATGTCAGTAAAACCATCCAAGCCTGCAGTTTTCTTATAGTAAGATTTTTAGCTATAAATTCATTTAAAAATAGATATAGGGGGTTTTACATTATTTCTTCTTGAGTCATCTTTCATAGTTGTGTATTTCAAGGAATCTTCTTTTTCCTCTAAATTGTCAAACTTACTGGCATAAATTTGTTCATAATATTCCCATATTATTCTTTTAATATCTGCAGAATATTTAGTTATGTCACCTCTCTCATTCCAGATGTTGGGAATTTGCATGTCTTTTTTTCTTCATAAGTTTGGCTAGAATTTTTCAATTTTAATGACCTTCACAAAAGAAATGTGTTAGGTTGCAGTGATTTCAATATTGATTTTTTTCTGTATTCTATGATTTTTGCTTTTATTTTTATCATTTCCTTTTCCTGCTTTCATTGTATTAAATTAGATCTTTTTATAGTTCTTTAAGTGGATGTTGAAGTCATTGATATGAAACTTTTCTTTTGTTCTATTATATCTATATTCATTGCTATAATCTTTCCTCTAAGCACTACTTAAACTGCAACTGAAAAATTTTGATGTGCTGCGTTTTTTGTTTTCATTCCATTTAAAATACTAATTTCCTTTTTGACTTCTACACAACACAGATTATTTAAAAGTCTGCTGGTCAGTTTTCAAATATTTGGGTAATCTCCAGATATTTTCTGGTTTTGATTTCTAATTTAGTTCCATTATTATCTGAGGGCATACTTGCATGATTTTAATTATTTCAAAAGTACCGAGACTTGTTTTATGGCTCATAATATGGCCTATAGTAGTAAATTTTTTAAACTCTTGAATACGATATATTTTCTGCTGTTGTTGTGGGAAGTGTTCTAAAACTGTCAATGAGGTCAATTTGGTTGGAAGTGTTTTTCTAATCTTCTAAACCTTTACTGATTTTGTCTACTTATTCTATCAACTATTGTGAAAGGAGTGTTGAAAGGTGTATTATGTTGTGAAAAGGTGTTGAAATCTTGAACTGTTATTATGGATTTATCTATTTCTCTTTACAGTTCTATCAGTTTCTGTTTTATGTATTTTGAAGTTGTATATTTATTTAAATAATTATTTTGGATTGTCAGATAACTTTATGAAATGCTGTTCTTTATCCTTAGTAATATTCTTTGATCAGAAATCTGTGTTGTCTGATATTAGTACAGTCACTCCTACTTTCTTTGGATTATATATATATATATATACACACACAAAACACACACACACAGACACACACACACACACATATATAAAATCTTCCATCCTTTTACATTTCACCTATCTGTATCTTTATATTTGAAGTAGGTTTCCATGTAGATAGCATATACTTGGATGTTGCTTTTTTAATCCTATCTCTATCTTTTAATTGAGGTATATAGACCATTTGTTTTTAATGTGATTACTGAAAAGAATGGGCTTATATCTATGGTTTTGTTTTTAATTTGCCCCACCTGTTCTTTGTTACTTTTTCCCTCTTTTTCTACTCTTTTTAGGATGGTGAACTTTTATAATTCATGTTATCGCCTTTGTTTTCTTATTAGCTGTAACTTTTTTTTTGATTTAATGAAAATAGATTTTTTTGCATGTGTCAGTGTGTAGATTCAGATTCCTAATGACTATAAACCTTTAAAAAATTCTCATCCATAGATTGAGTGTATTGAATGCCAATTCTATCTCAAACATTAACAAAACTCTTGCGAGTAAAACAAAGACATATAGTCTTCCAAGAGCATAGAGCCTAGTTGGAGAGAGAAGACTCAAATGGCTAGGCTGAACTGAGATACCCTTACAAGAGATAATCCTCAGAATCTGACAACAATTTAAGAGCTTCCACTTATTCTTACTTGGCAGATGAGTGGCCTGGTCAATAAGCAGTATGAGTTCAGTGGCTGTAACATTAAAGGAAAGTGGGAGGGAAAAAAAGTAATTCAATGCTTTTTGTTCCAGTAAGGATGAGTTTGCAGGTTTGATTCTTCTGAGAAGAAGAACAGTTTGTTCCTGCAGCTCACCACTTCCCAGGGAGTCCATGCTTTGCCAGCCTGTGGTTTCAAGGGTGCCTCCTCCAGAGATGGGGTCAGGCCAACTGGAGCAGCCTGCAGAAATCAAGCAAGCTGATAATGCTTTTAAAGATGTTTTCTGCTTGTCCGTTTTCCCTGTCTTCCCAAATACACAGTACTTGCCCAGGTCAATGTCAGAGGAGTTTATGTTCCTTTTAAGCAATAAGACTCAGCAGGATTAGGAGAACTCAGAGTGGCTTTGCCTGTCAAAGACATGGGCCTCTTCTTCCATGCCAGTATCCAGTACAAGGTTGTTTGAAAGCCTTGCTTAAAAGATCTCAAGTTAGGGCCAATTTGGGGCTCTGGGCTCTGATGATGATCTCTCTGATGAATAGATCAGATGAAGTTCCTTAGAGATGAAAGCTAAGAAGTAGGGTGGATGGGGAAGGAATTTGAGAGTCCTGATAGTACTTTTTCCCAGGGTGTTCTTGGATGAGACAAACTCCCTTTGGGAGCTTGGTTTCACTGTGTGCTTAACAGATGTTTAATATCTGGGCTGAAAAATCCAAATTGCTAGTGAACTCACCAGCAAAGATAAACTAGGATTCATCCTCCACTGGTTTCTGGACTGGGAGTGGATACAGCTGGGTTCTGATTCAGGTTTTTGCCTCTAAATAGCTGGCTTCCTTTGGACAAGTCCCTTAGAATTGTAGAGACTTTGTGCTGGAATGAAATTAGGGGTCACCTAGTCCAACCTTCTTTTGACAAAGACATTCCATCTACAATATCTCTGACTGATGAGTATCTAGTCTTTCTATTTTCTGGACCACAGTGTGTCCAACTACACGATGAAGAGAGTTGATCTTCAATTTGAATCAGGGCCCATGGTGGGAGTGGGAAGGTTGAGAAAGTAGAAGCCAGGCACTTGAAGTTTAAACGTAATGACATCATAGTCTAGCAGAAGCCAAGCTCTAGATATAGGGTCTAAATAAGAACACTTAGGGAATTAAACTCTATAAATTCTTTCCCTCTTCTGGTCAATAATGAGGAAAAGTTATAATTTTTATTTTAATAATATGTATCATAAAACATATACTTATTTTAATTATTAGTGGTTGCTTTAGGGTTTGTTTGTTCATTTTAGTACTTAAAAAAATATTTTTCTACTGCCTACTGTCCAGAAGTTTTCTCCTGCACTGTTTGCTGTTATTCTTTTTCTTTTTCCTCTTACATAACGGTTTCCCAACACTCCAGCTAACTGTAAGCAGTATGAGTATGGTATGCTTTGGTGTAGTTTTCTTCATGTGTTTTGTTGAGTTCATTGAACTTAGCTATCCTCTCTTCTTCTTCTTCAGAGACTCCAATTACACTTATGTTAGGTTGCCTGGAGTCATCTCATAGCTCACTGATGCTATTTTAACTTTTTTTTTCCCAGTCTGTTTTGTGTCTATATTTCATTTTGGATAGGTTCTATTTTCCTGTTTTCAAGTTCACTAATTGTTTTTTTTTTTCTGAAATGTCTAATAAAGTGTTAATTATATTAATTTTATTTTTTAATTTCAGACATTATAATTTTCTTCCTTAGAATTTTCATTTGGTCTGTTTTACTATTTACCATCCTCTGTCTTCCATCTATCTTCTTGAATATGGTGATTATAGTTACATTAACTGTTTTAATATCCATGCCAATTTATTCTACTATTTATTTCATTCTTAATTATGGGTTGTATTTTTCTGCTTATTTTCATGCCTGGTAAATTTTTATTATGAATTTTACCTAGTTGAGTGAATATACTCATAAACAAGTATTTCTTGTAAACATTCTTTAGCTTTTTTCTGAGATGAAGTTGAGTTACTTGGAAGCAATTTGATCCTTTTGAGGTCTTTTTTTTTGAAAGTTTTTTTTGGGGGGTGGGATCGTAACAGTCATTAGTCTAATGCTAATTTTGTCCTGCTACCAAGGCAATATCTTTTTGAGTACTCTACCTGGCGTCTTATGAATTTTGAATATTTTCTACTCTGGCTGATGGAAGACAAAAAATTTTCAGTCCTGTGTGAGTTTCAACAATCATTCTTTCCAGTTCTTTCATATAATTCTTTCCCCAGACTCATATATTTTCCTCATACACATGTGCTCATCAGTATTCAGTTGAAGTCTCTGAAGATACCTGGGGCTCTATCTTTTTGCAACTCTACCCTCTAATGTATTCTGCCTAGGGAACTGTAGCTACCTTGGTCTCCTTGGACTCTCAACTCTGTCTTTTCAACTCAGGAAGATTAGCAGGCTCTGCCTGTATTCCCCTTCCTTGTCTTGTAAACTGGAATTCTTTTCAGATAGTAGGCTGAGATAGTTGTAGAGCTCACCTATTTTGTTTTCCGTCTTTTAGGAATTACTGTTCTTTGCTGTGTAATATCTAAAACCTGGGTTTTTTCACATATGGTGCCTGGCTTTAAATTGTTTCCTGCAAGAGGATAAATCCAATCCTTGTTACTCCATCTTGGCCAGAAGTGCAAGGCCTTCAATTCATTTAAAAGATTACTTTTAGAGGACGTGCTCTCACTCCCTCTGGTGAGAGCACCAGATTCACAACTAACTGCTGAACAATCATCAACAGGAAGACAATGGAACTCACCAAAAAGATACCCCACGTGCAAAGACAAAGGACAAGCCTCAATGAGATGGTAGGAGGGGTGCAATCAAAATAAAATCAAATCCCATAACTGCTGGGTGGGTGACTCACAAACTGGAAAACACATATACCACAGAAGTCCACCCACGGGAGTGAAGGTTCTGAGCCCCACGTCAGGTTTCCCAACCTGGAGGTCTGGCAATGGGAGGAAGAATTCCTAGAGAATCAGACTCTGAAGGCTAGCGTGATTTGATTGCAGGACTTCAACAGGACTGGAGGAAACAGTTTTAAAACCCCAGAAAAACAACTAAATGAAGTGGAGATAGGCAACCTTCCCAAAAAAGAATTCAGAATAATGATAGTGAAGATGATCCAGGACCTCGGAAAAAGAATGGAGGCAAAGATCGAGAAGATGCAAGAAATGTTTAACAAAGAACTAGAAGAATTAAAGAACAAACAAACAGATATGAACAATACAATAACTGAAATGAAAATACACTAGAAGGAATCAATAGCAGAATAACTGAGGCAGAAGAACGGATAAGTGACCTGGAAGACAGAATGGTGGAATTCACTGCTGTGGAATAGAATAAAGAAAAAAGAATGAAAAGAAATGAAGACAGCCTAAGAGACCTCTGGAAAAACTTTAAACATAACAACATTCACATTATAGTGGTCCCAGGAGGAGAACAGAGATAGGACCTGAGAAAATATTTGAAGAGATTATAGTCAAAAACTTCCCTAACATGGGAAAGGAAATAGCCACCCAAGTCCAGGAAGTTCAGAGAGTCCCATACAGGATAAACCCAAAGAGAAACACACCAAGACACATAGTAATCAAATTGGCAAAAATTAAAGACAATGAAAAATTACTGAAAGCAGCAAGGGAAAAATGACAAATAACATACAAGGGAACTCCCATAAGGTTAACAGTTGATTTTTCAGCAGAAACTCTACAAGCCAGAAGGGGGTGGCATGTCATAGTTAAAGTGATAAAAGGGAAGAACCTACAACCAAGATTACACTACCCGGCAAGGATCTCATTCAGATTTGATGTAGAAATCAAAAGATTTACAAACAAGCAAATGGTAAGAGAATTCAGCACCACGAAACCAGCTCTACAACAAATGCTAAAGGAACTTCTCTAAGTGGGAAACACAAGAGAAGAAAAGGACCTACAAAAACACACCCCAAACAATTAAGAAAATGGTAACAGGAACATACATATTGATAATTACCTTAAACGTGAATGGATTAAATGCTTCAACCAAAAGACACAGGCTTGCTGAATGGATACAAAAACAAGACCCATATATATGCTGTCTACAAGAGACCCACTTCAGACCTAGGGACACATGCAGACTGAAAGTGAGGGGATGGAAAAAGATATTCCATGCAAAAGGAAATCAAAAGAAAGCTGGAGTAGCCATACTCGTATCAGATAAAATAGACTTTAAAGTAAAGAATGTTACAAGAGACAAGGAACGACACTACATAATGATCAAGGGATCAATCTAAGAAGAAGATATAACAATTATAAATTATATGCTCCCAACATAGGAGCACCTCAATATATAAAGCAACTGCTAACAGCTATAAAAGAGGAAATCAACAGTAACACAATAATAGTGGGGGACTTTAACACCTCACTTACACCAATGGGCAGATCATCCAAACAGAAAATTACTAAAGAAACACAAGCTTGAAATGACACAATAGACTAGATAGATTTAATTGATATTTATAGGACATTCCATCCAAAAACAGCAGATTACACTTCCTTCTCAAGTGCACATGGAACATTCTCCAGGATAGATCACATCTTGGGTCACAAATCAAGCCTCGGTAAATTTAAGAAAATTAAAATCATATCAAGCATCTTTTCTGACCACAATGCTATGAGATTAGAAATCAATTACAGGGAAAAAATGTAAAAAACACAAACACATGGAGGCTAAGCAATACATTACTAAATAACCAAGAGATCACTGAAGAAATCAAAGAGGAAATCAGAAAATACCTAGAGACAAATGCCAATGAAAACATGATGATCCAAAACCTATGGGATGCAGCAAAAGCAGTTGAAGAGGGAAGTTTATAGCAATACAAGCCTACCTCAAGAAACAAGAAAAATCTGAAATAAACCATCTAAACTTACACCTAAAGGAACTAGAGAAAGAAGAACAAACAAAACCCAAAATTAGCAGAAGGAAAGAAATCATAAAGATCAGAGCAGAAATAAATGAACTAGAAACAAAGAACACAATAGCAAAGATCAATAAAACTAAAAGCTGGTTCTTTGAGAAGATAAACAAAATTGATAAACCATTAGCCAGACTCAAAAGAAAAAGAAGGAGAGGACTCAAATCAATAAAATTTGAAATGAAAAAGGAGAAGTTACAACAAACAACGCAGAAATACAAAGCATCCTAAGAGACTACTACAAGCAACTCTATGCCAATAAAATGGACAACCTGAAAGAAATGGACAAATTCTTAGAAAGGTATAAGCTTCCAAGACTGAACCAGGAAGAAATAGAAAATAAGAACAGACCAATCACAAGTAATGAAGTTGAAACTGTGATTTAAAATCTTCCAACAAACAAAAGTCCAGGATCAGATGGCTTCACAGGTGAATTCTATCAAACATTTAGAGAAGAGCTAACACCCATCCTTCTCAAACTCTTCCAAAAAATTGCAGAGGAAGGAACACTCCCAAACTCATTCTATGAGGCCACCATCACCCTGAGACCAAAACCAGACAAAGACACTACAAAAAAAGAAAATTACAGACCAATATCACTGATGAATATAGATGCAAAAATTCTCAACAAAATACTAGCAAACAGAATCCAACAGCACATTAAAAGTATCATACACCATGATCAGGTGAGATTTATCCCAGGGATGCAAGGATTCTTCAATATATGCAAATCAATCAATGTGATACACCATATTAACAAAATGAAGAATAAAAACCATATGATCATCTCAATAGATGCAGAAAAAGCTTTTGACAAAATTCAACACCCATTTATGATAAAAACTCTCCAGAAAGTGGGCATAGAGGGAACCTACCTCAACATAATAAAGGCCTTATACAACAAACCCATAGCAAACTTCATTCTCAATGGTGAAAAACTGGAAGCATTTCCTCTGAGATCAGGAATGAGACAAGGATGTCCACTCTCACCACTATTATTCAACATAGTTTTGGAAGTCCTAGCCATGGCAATCAGAGAAGAAAAATAAATAAAAGCAATCCAAATTGGAAAAGAAGAAGTAAAAATGTCACTGTTTGCAGATGACATGATACTATCCATAGAGAATGCTAAAGATGTCACCAGAAAACTACTAGAGCTAATCAATGAACTTGATAAAGTTGCAGGATACAAAATTAATGCACAGAAATCTCTTGCATTCCTATACACTAATGATGAAAAATCTGAAAGAGAAATTAAGCAAACACTCCCATTTACCATTGCAACAAAAAGAATAAAATACCTAGGAATAAACCTACCTAGGGAGACAAAAGACCTGTATGCAGAAAACTATAAGACACTGCTGAAAGAAATTAAATATGATACAAACAGATGGAGAGATTTATCATGTTCTTGGATTGGAAGAATCAATATTCTGAAAATGACCATATTACCCAAAGCAATTTACAGATTCAATGCAATCTCTATCAAATTACCACTGGCATTTTTTACAGAACTAGAAGAAAATAATCTTAAAATTTGTATGGAGACACAAAAGACCCCGAATATCCAAAGCAGTCTTGAGGGAAAAAAACGGAGCTGGAGGAATCAGACTCCCTGCCTTCAGACTATATTACAAAGCTACAGCAATCAAGACAATATGGTACTGACACCAAAACAGAGATATAGTTCAATGGAACAGGATAGAAAGCCCAGAGATAAACCCACACACCTATGGTCAACTAATCTATGACAATGGAGGCAAGGATATACAATGGAGAAAAGACTGTCTCTTCAATAAGTGATGCTGGGAAAACTGGACAGCTACATGTAAAAGAATGAAGTTAGAAAACTCCTTAACACCATACACAAAAATAGATTCAAAATGGATTAGAGATGAAAAGGTAAGACCGGACACTATAAAACTCTTAGAGGAAAACATAGGAAGAACACTCTTTGACATAAATGACAGCAAGATATTTTTTGATCCACCTCCTAGAGTAATGGAAATAAAAATAAACAAATGGGACCTACTGAAACTTAAAAGCTTTTGCAAAGCAAAGGAAACTACAAACAAGAAGAAAAGACAACCCTCAGAATGGAAGAAAATATTTGCAAACGAATCAATGGACAAAGGATTAATCTCCCAAATACATAAACAGCTCATGCAGCTCAATATTAAAAAAAGAAACAACCCAATCCAAAATGGGCAGAAGACCTAAACAGACATTTCTCCAAAGAAGACATACAGATGGCCAAGAAGCACATGAAAAGCTGCTCAACATCACTAATTATTAGAGAAATGCAAATCAAAACTACAATGAGGTATCACCTCACACCAGTTGGAATGGGCATCATCAGAAAATCTACAAACAACAAATGCTGGAGAGGGTGTGGAGAAAAGGGAACCCTCTTGCACTGTTAGTGGGAATGTAAATTGATACAGCCACTATGGAGAACAGTATGGAGGTCCCTTAAAAAACTAAAAATAGAATTACCATATGACCCAGCAATCCCACCACTGGGCATATACCCAGAGAAAAGCATAATTCAAAAAGACACATGCACCCCAATGCTCATTGCAGCACTATTTACAATAGCCAGGTCATGGAAGCAACCTAAATGCCCATCAACAGACGAATGGATAAAGAAGATGTGGTACATATATACGATGGAATATTACTCAGCCATAAAAAGGAACGAAATTGGTTCATTTGTAGAGACATGGATGTATCTAGAGACTGTCAAACAGAGTGAAGTAAGTCAGAAAGGGAAAAACAAATATCGTATATTAACGCATATATGTGGAACCTAGAAAAATGGTACAGATGAACTGGTTTGCAGGGCAGAAATTGAGACACAGATGTAGAGAATAAACATATGGACACCAAGGGGGGAAAGTGGCAGAGGGGGGTGGTGGTGCTGTGATGAATTGGGAGATTGGGATTGACATATATACACTAATATGTGTAAAATGGATAACTAATAAGAAGCTGCTGTATAAAAAAATAAATTAAATTAAATTAAAAAATAAAAATAAAAGATTACTTTTAATGGTTAAATGCATTTAATATAAATAAACCTTTTAGATATGCCTTGAATTAATCATTCCTCATTTTTGTACTTTCAATCTCGTAGAGATTCTATTTGGCTATATAACATTATAACCAATATTTTTGTATATAAATGTTATTATTTTTCTTATTCTGACAGTTAATTATTAAAAGTAACTATTACTGGTCAAAATATATAAACATTTTAAGTTGCTTGATAGCTTTTACATCTATTTTGAATAATGTTTTAAAATACTGATTTTCCAGATAGCAAGGGAAATATATTTCTAGATTGGCATCAAAATGGAATATTAACACCATAAAACTTCTAAAACATAAATAATTGCTATTTCAATTAAATAGCTATTAAAAATTGCTAAAAATTTTTAAAGACTTCCAAATGGGAAGAAGAAACCACCTTTTTTTACTTAAGGAACTATTTCAGGTAAAAACATTTTGTCTTGCATGTGTACATGAGCAGGGACAATAGAAAATAAACAAGAAAATTTAGAACATATGATATTTGTAATAACAAATATTGTTTTGAAAATATTGAGAAAACTGATTTATGAAGACTATATATTCCAGAACACTCTTCAGAGATAATTCTTGCTATGTGAAAAAATAAGCCTCTATTTCTTGAAACTACTGAAGCTTCAGTTTTTTTATTTCTTGCAGTAAACACTTCCAGCTGATCCAGAAATTGATTTCTGACAGGCGAATGAATATTGGAGACGCAACTAACAGTGTCTGTTATAATTATATTCCAAACTCCTTTCAATAATGTAAAATTAAAATCTGTTGTAATTGCTATCAGCAAAGGAAAAAATTACCTGAAGCAAAGAATGAACTAATTTGTGTCAACATTTTTAAGTGAAAAATTGCAGTTTGCATAATGCCACTAATTAAGGCAGAGAATGAAAATGAGTATTGGAAATGATACTGTAATTAGTGGTAACAGTGGAAGAGTAAAATGAATGTCTTCCTTCTTGGAAGAAGTACAGATACCGTAGCGTTTTTTTAACAGGTAGGTAATCAGATGATTTTTGAGAGCAGTAGGAAACTGTATTTTTGAACTTTAAAGCTGCAAAAAGTAGAGAATTTATCATTGGAAGAAAAAAGTATTTTATTCCTTCAGCTCAGAGAACTACCTTGTTTGTTTACAAGAGATATTAACTAATAATCAATAATTTATTTAATCAGTCGCCCCTTCACTTATTCAATCAGTTAACAAATCTTGTGTTCACAGTCTTCCCTCTGTTTTCCAGGAGCCATGTCTCCATGCTGCTGTTGAGAAGACACCATCTCTAGTCTCCCCACTCTGTGCCCCAGCCCACCATACAATTACTCTTCCAGCAAAAGAGAGGCACTAACTGAGCCTCGGCCTCCAGGTCACCTAAGGAAAGGAAGAAGGTCTCTGAGGAAGTTTCAATCACCTTTGCTCATCAAAAACTAAGAGCTGCAGTAATGAAAATAGGTGGCAACCCTGTGTTTTCCAGCTTGAACTGTTTACCCACGTTCTCTCAAGAAGCTATCAGGGTTAATCCCGTCATTCCTCACTTTCTGCTTCTCCTTAGTCACTCGGAGAGGCCCAAGACACCTCTGCCATCCGTCATCAAGTGAACTCGCAATCCCACGCTCCGCTGTATGCCCATTAATCTCCTTTAATCTCTTAACTCCCAAACCCTTCAAGTGTGCCCTTTGCAAAGCACCCCCTGTCAACAGCAAAGTACTGAGTTGCTCTAACTCAGCTCTAAATGTTCTCTTCAGCCTCTCCCTCTAACTGAAACCTGGCTATTCTGTGAACTACATCACTTCCCTACAGATCTTTCAAGACTCTTTTGTCCTCTCAAGGGGTTGACTACTAGTAATTTCCCCTCCATTTCCTTCATCTAGTTTCTCAATTATTATGAATCATTTCCATTTACCTTTCTAAAAACAAAAATAAAAATTTGACCACCACCTCCCACCTCCACCCCATCCTACCCTAGCTACAGTTCCATATCTCTGCTCCCTCTGTGGAAAAACGTATTGAAAAAATCTTTGGTAGATAATAATGTCACTTTCTTGCCTATAGTTCTTCTTCACACCACTCAGATGGAGCTTTCAGGCCTACCAGTCTACCGAGTCTATTCTTTGCAAGGTTGCCAATGACCTACATGTTGTCAAAATCCATAATTATCTCCTTGAAACACTTTCTTCCTTTGAATCCCTGGTTTTCCTCTCACCTCACCTCTGTCTCCTTTGATAGCCCCCTTCACTGTTCATTCACAAATGTTGACATGTTCCAGGACTTGGTCCTGAAGCCCCTGTTTTCTCCATCTAGACTTTAGTCACTATCCTATGTGATCTCATCTAATCCTGTGACTTTATATACTATAACTATGTGAGCCATCCCTCCAAAAGACCAAATTAATTTTTCTTCATTACTACATGTTTCCACTTGGATTTCCAGCAGACATCTTGTACAATTTGGCTAAAACTTTGCTTTTTATCCCCAAACATGCTCCTGTTGACTTTGTTTTCAATTTTAGTAAACATCTGCTGAGTTCCTCAAGTCAGAAATTCAGATATTACCTTTGATTCATATCCTTTCCTCAATCTTATAACCAATCAAATAGCAATCCTTTCATTCTATTTTCAAAATATATTCTGAATCCATTCACTTCACAACACTTCAACTATTACCACCATGTCCACAGAGTGTGGTTATGTGGATTGTTCAGTGGACAAGGGCATCAAGCCAAGGGGTAAGTCTGTGTGAAAATTTAGCCCATACTCTACTTGTTATCTTGGTGTTGAGTTATATCTTTTTGGCAGAAGGGATTTTTTTTTTTTTTTTAGGTACAAGACTCTTGGCAAGACTTGCACCAAAAGGATCACCCTTTTCAAATTGCACAAAGAAGACTGGCTAGCTAACCCCTAATATCACTTTTGTAAAGCTACCATCATTCTTTCCCAAACAACTGTAATAGCCCTCTAATTGTCTTCTTTCTCTCTATTCTTTTCTCTACACAGTTGCCCCAGTATCACAATACATTTAGCAGCCAAAATGAAATGATAAACCAGAACATGTTGTTCCCTGGCTTAAAACCCTTGCCTGACTTACCAAGTCCTACACAATCCATGCCCTGTTTACTTATCCAAGCTTATCTGGTATCAATTTAGAGATAATTGGTGAATCACTCTACAAAGGAAATTTTGAGCTTTCAGAGTATTTTGCAGGGGGGGACATGTTTTCATCTGATTCTCTTGTGGTTGGATGCTTGTCACCATTTAGAGCTTATCATGTCTTTAAGAATTTCTCTGAGTATCGAAATTAAGTTGCTCTTATTTTAGTATTTTCATAGTCTTTATTATTAATTCATTCTTCACTTATTACGTTCATTTATTGTTTACTCTACGTCTAACTTCTCTAAAATATAAGTTCCTTATATGTCATGTTCACTGCCATTTCCCAGCCTTTTAGATTGTGCATGGCACATAGTAGGTCTTTGATAAATACTTGTTCAATGACTTTCTGACTACTTTAAGTGCCTGCTCAGCAAGTCACGCAATGAGTGATAGTGGGATATCATTGTGTGTTTACTGGAAGAATGAAAAAAGCAAAAACAAACAAATACTTATCTTTTAAGGCATAGCTAAAAAGCAATTTCAATAAAGTCATCTTTCACCCAAACCCATTTCAGTATACACACAAGAATTAGAAACTTGTTAGAGGAGCATTAATTTTTAAGGGAATAACATGATCAGTTAGTGTTTGTTCTGTTTAAGATTGAGGCCTAGCTGGGAGATACAGATTTGAGACTTACATAACTCAATGATCTTTGAAACAGAGACAATATAAAGTTTTAAAGAAAGGAGAGGAACTAACATAGAAAACAAACTACTGACATTAAAAAGGAAGCCTGAAAGTCAGAATAGTGTAGACTCTCATAGTGGAGGAAATGATAAATTAATTTTGCAATTTCTATGTGAATGGCCATGGCATTTATGTTATAAGATTTTTAAAAAAATAACTGCTGAGACTTAAGACAAAGTGAGGTATTGATTTGTTGACACCCTTACTCTAGTTTTTTTAAAACCTTGAAAATTTCTTTTTGTTAAGTGAGATATTAGTAAAATGATGAATCTTGAACACAACACATCAAGGAAAACTTACCTATTTAGCAACTGTTTTCATGTCTGTCACACTTGATATAATCCCAGTTCACATTTTGCAGTTCTTTTTTTTATTAAAGCAAGTAAAATTTTAATAGTATTCTCCTCCTAGGTTTTAGAGGCACACAAAAGATATTGTAATTTCACGACTGTATATCTTACAGTATATAAATAAATAAGAGGGGTTTAGAGAAACTGCGTTCAAAATCCTGACTCTATTGTGTATTAAATGAGTGACATTGGAAAAGTTATAAAACCTTCTTAAACCTAAACTTTCTCACTTATAAGTGGATCCATGATATTTTACATTCTTGTACAAATAAATGATGTAATATGTCTAAAGCTGTTGAAACATTGCCTAGCATCACATAGCAATGCTCAGTATATAAAAGCTTTATTTATTTGAAAGGTAAATTATTTCCAGGTGAAAAGACATTATTTTACCCACTTAAAAAATATGCTCAACACTGTTTTTAAAACGTTTGTCTGTGATATAGGCTTTCTACTTCATATACCATGTTAGTATTTTCTTCCATGATTAAAAACAATAATTATACAGAAAAATATATATTCCTTTAAATTCATGAGAATTATCAACATAAGTAAATGCACAAAGTGAGAAAAGTTTGGTAATAGATTCAAGTTTACACATGGAGGTAGAATCTATTATTTTGTCCTACATTATTCTGGACAACTGTCCCTCTCCTTCCACCATCCCTATCACTGCTTCAACCTTATGGTTTTAGTAAAAGCTAACAAGTCCCACCCTGGCCATCATTAATCAGAAAGAGTTGTGTATGTACTCAAAGATGTGCCACTCAGACATTTTCTCCAGGAATTTTAAAATTGGAATTTAAGAAAAAGAGCTAATTCTTCTCAGTTGGTGAGGGGAGGATGATGACCACAGAAGCAGCTGGTAGACATGACATCCACAAGGTGGATAAAGTGCATCTGCACAAAGAAGGACTAAACTTGACAATGTGAGAGGGAGAGCCTGGGAAATATTCCTTTTCTTGTTTACAGTTGTCCATAAAGCCAGCTGTGCATGTGACTTTTGGTGGTATGTTTCTGTGAACAAATGTATTTCCCTTTTGGCCTAAGTTTGCTCAAGCTGGGTTTCCTTCAGTTCAAAACGAAAAGTGTCCTGAGAAATGTTTATTGTCAAATGTTACTGTGTATAATTAGCTCATTTGGAGTGCAAAGCACAACATGGCAGAACAAAACTGTCTTCATATCATATTATTTATTTTTGAGAAAATTTGGGTGGAAAGTCAAATTTTGGGAAATTGTGAATATTTTTAGACAGCAAGACATTGATCTTCAGAGATATTTGCATCTGCCCTTCCTGTATTGATAATTTTCCCTTTTAGGAGGAAGTATCGATGAGGTTTCTTTTTTCCCCAAAGAGTATAGAACAGTTTGGCTTGATTGGAATTCATCCTCTTAGCCCCAAAGTGCTCTGTTCTAGCAGCTGCATAAACAAAGGATTTACTGCTCTATATTGAGAATGCAGTGCATATTGGTGTTTGTATTATCCTTGGGTTCATCTCGTTGGTTGTTTAATTTTCTAGGAAATGTAAGAAGCCTGCAATATAATAGGACTCTGGTTTTAAAAATTGGCAGATATCTTAACCTCTTAAAATAGGAAAATACTTTTCCCATTAAATATTTAGTAGTTACATATAATCATGTGTAGAGATTTTCAGAATATAATTTCCCAATAATTTTACAACACAGTGTTATTATTGAGAAATTTTTTGAACTTGCTACTATTAAACATGAAATACTGTCACCAAATGAAATCAAAAGTGAAAAACAAAAATACTACCACTCAGGATTTAAGCAGTAATGTACTAGTATTTGCTAGCTATTCTGTTACTAAAGAGATGGGAGAGTAGTGGTTTCTAAAAGAAACATCAGGAAAATTACATAATTTTATTATTGATTCTAATGTGGCATTAGCAGATTTACTCAGAAAAGACAATGTAGCCATTCCTCTTTAGGGGACTGTGTAGAAAATACAAAAAAAAATGTCTTTCCCCCTCCCTTTATTTTTTAAGCACGAAGCTACAAAAGCAGGGCTTTTCCTTCTGGAAAAGACTGAGAAGCTTCCATCAACACCTATAAAAACTGGACTGCATATACACATTGAACACACTGAACAAGAGAACACATGCTCTCTGATGGCCCTGAGGTCATCTTTTGCACAGTTCCTGTTTACAGTCCTTAACGCTCCAGCACCTTCCACCCTCCCCACCTCTTCTGAACATTCAAAGTGTTTCTCCACTTAGCCTTTAGTTTTGTGCTGCCTCACGGTACCTTCTTTACCACATGCAGTTTCTGAAGGAATTATCTCTGTTTCAGGCTCCCAAGACTGGTTTGAGCCTGAGATAGTAAAGTGTTTGATTGAATGGAACAAATACTAAAAATACCATAATAATTAAAATACCTAGAAAATATCTCCTAATACAGTTCAGTACAAGGTGCCATTTCTCTAGTTTTATCAAGTCAGGCATCAGAATACCTCTGTCAGACAGGATTTACTCAGCCCAGATACCTACCCATGACCACATCACAAAGGACCCTTGACTATGCATTTATAAAGAGAAAAAAACAAACAAAAAATACATATATAAGTTTACTTAAAATGACTAAATTCACACTCTGCAATGAAGATAATATACATTTTACTATAAATGTCACAGAGACCATTTAATAGATAAACAATAAGTGAGACAATAGATTCGGATATAATTTTATAGCTTCTGTAGAACGAGCTTCTTAGTATATAACATTGTACAATTGTTCTGTATATATGAGTCTATACATAATGTTATAGATGAAGAATATAGCTGAAAACAAAAAGAAATCATCATTCATGTTTGACTAAGAGAATTGCCTTTGTATTTGTCTACCTTGCATTTTCTAAATTCTATCCACACTGCTGCTGTTGTTGTTCTGGGTTTATCAACCATAGGCAACCACTTTCATCTAATTAACCTCATACTACTCTTTGCAGGATATAACTTGATTTGTTAAGAAGGCATTACTCCATATACTTGGTCTAATATCTGTGTTTTCTTTGTATTCGTTCAAGAATGGCTTCTCTCCCTCTGTTTCACAACCTTGAGGTTCTCTGCCTCTTGTGTACCACCTATTGATATGAGACAATCTATACAAACTCATGGAATAAATGTATGAAGAGTTGTTATGATAGAAGTAGCAACTTTCAGATGAAGATCCAATCTGAGGAAAAACCGAATCTGCTTCTTAATTAGAAGGAAATAGAGATATTGTGAAACTTACAGTGTGCCCTTCATAAGAAAGCTCCCTGGAAGCATAGTTCAGTGGTCTAGACATTATACAATATTATGGTGGCTATATCAGAAATAAAAGCATCTGCACTTTGAAATGCTTGTAAAAATGTACTGCACATGATGTAAAATTAAATTAGAGTATATAAAATACTATATAAACAGTAAATTACCAATAAATAGTAAAAGCATCATTAGTCATCATTAGATGGAACCTATTCCTCTATTATTTGGGCTTGAGAGATGATTCCTAGTTCTGGCTGCTGAAATAGAGTTTTGCATTCCTCTCCTTTCCCTCTCCACCTCCAATATATCTGAAATAAAGTAACTAGTGAATGAGGGTATGCCTATGATTATCTTAAGGATAAGTGCAGAAGTCTTCAGGATACTTACAGGCTGTTTAATGATATCCTACTACTCTTAAACTGTTTGTTGGTGGGATTTGCATCTAATTACTTTACATGATGTACAGTAGAGCACTTCTTAACACAATCTTACACAAAGAGATTTATTTGGATGGTGACATACATGGTCCCATCTGCAATCATTTATTTTCAGCCTACACATTTTTCAGTGTTTGTAGAAATATCCCCCAAATATAATCATACAATTTCATGATTGATTTTTTGATAACTTCTCTCTAAAATCCTGAAAAATAATATGAGGTATGATTGACTTCTTTTCAGTTTCCTATCCAAAATTTTGTATATTTTTTGGGGAAAAAAAACACAATAGTATTTTTTGGAATTGTTTTGCTGTACTCTGGGTGGGATGTGGTTTATAATGACACAAATTGAATTCCAAGGCACCCATTGAAATAATGAAAATATTCTTCTTACTATAAAATTTCTGGGTTTGGTTCTTTCTCATTTCTTTGACTAGCTAATTTAGAAATTGGAAACTGCATCTGGTGGGCAGTGTGGGAGAAAGGGGTTACAATCCACAGAGTAAATATAGTACAATGTTTTCAAAAACTGACCTGATACTGAGTTTGGAAACATTAGCGTATGGTGACACTGTACAGTGATAGGAGTGAAACATCTGGTCCAGTTGTAAGTGGATTGATTACTTGGGGTAACAGCCTCACCTGGGTAGGAAGCATGCAAATGAAGAGAAGCCTCGTGAGAAGTCAGCTGATGGGAAGAAACAGCAGAGCAAGGCTACTTAAAAGAACAGACAAAATAATACCAAAAGGCTGAATGCACATTTAAGGTTTCATAGGCAAAGGGCGGGTAGGTCACAAGGAGAGAAAAAAATGATGAGAAACATATAAGTTAACCTTTCTGAATAGAAATGCCATATGCAGGAGTTTCCCAGCCATCAGCACTGTCCCTGAAGACCATTTATACTTCACAGCATTAATATTCATTAGGTGTAACGCCATACGTTGCACAGCAGGATGCATTGCCAGCAGACTGTTTGTCATAAAGCCAGGTTTAGTAAAGCATTGTAAAACAAACATTATGATGATAAATACAAAATGACGAGCTAATTAAGAGAATCTTAATTGCCATTTTTCCATAATAACATTTGTTTAGCTGCGTCTGTCTTTGTGCTAGCACCCTTCTTATTCAGCTTGCATTCCATGCACCTTCCTCAACACTCCCCACCAAGGGAAAATCATGCCACGTATGATTTAAAGTACTTAATGCCTCCTTTTCCCCTCCCACAAATCGATTATAAGGTAATGAATAGCTGCATGCCATTGATGGTCACAAACATTAACCTTTAATCCTAAAAGCATGGAAAGCAACTCTAATGGAAGTTGTGTACTCACGTGTCAGGTGAAATAATAAGTTGCAGAAATCAATACAAACTCTAAATCCAAATATCACCTAAAATCTTTTGTGAAATATTAGAAATTAACTTTTTTCAGCCTGAAGAAATCCAATTTGGATTTCAGCAGTCACTATGACCGTTTTAAAAGAACTCCTGAAATCCATCAAATTTCATTGAGCAGCTCTCTAGCGAAGCAAAGAGAGATGATTTACATACCTTACATCATATTAGTGAATAGAAGGTCTCTAATCTTCACTCAAAACTTCTGTGTCATATTTCACAAGCTCCCCAACTGGCTCAGTCCATAAAATATCTTATATTTTTCTCCCCTTCCTTTATAAGATACCATTTAAAATGTATACATTCTTGCTGCAGTTTAGAAATAGGAGCTTACTAAGAAGTCCGAATATTGCCTAGGAAAAGGATGAATAACCATCTCCCAAGAGTCTCTACCGTATTTCCTTGGTACTTTCACTAAAGTGCAAGTTCTAGTCCTCAGCTTTGCTGTATCATGGGATGACTAGACTGAAGCAGATTCAAAATCAGAGGTGCGCTGGTAAATATTTAATAGCCGGCTCTAAGATTGGGAGAAAAAAAGCTCTGATTTGTGGGATTTGTGGATCTCAAGCTAACAATGAGAAGTCACTTAAGAAGTTGGAAAGAGATGCACATGATTGGCTCTCAGGAGTGTTGATGTATAAATGTACAATGAATTAATTATCAGTAGAGAGTCACCCCAATTAGGTTTTTTATTTGGGGAGAGAAAATTTTCTGAATTTTTTTGTATCCATGGTTCAGATAAAAATCTTGGAGCTCGGAAACTGGAAACATCAAATATGTATCTACATAGTCTGAATAATAATAAATCTATTGACAAATTTTTTGGCCAACAAATAACAATTTCATAGGCAGTTAATTGGTACAAATATGTACTCCAACTAGAAGTGTAATAATGTTAAGTAAGGTAGAAAAAAATCACAATGGCCTCTGAAACACAATGTTAAAATTTTCCTAGATATGTCTAAGAAAATGTCAATACAAATATTTGAAGTGATTCTGCCTAAAAAATTTTTTTGAGAAAAATTGATGACATTTTCAGTATTATTTTATATCTTGTACAAAACTTATCTTTCTGATTTAAGGTATGGTTTGTTCAATTATTAAGTTCAGTTTTGATGGGATGGAGGACAGAGGGAGGCTGAACACATCTCCTGTTAAGATGTGTGGAAAGTCAAATGAGAACTATTAGTTTTAACAAAATAATCCGAAAACTTCTCAACACTCTTCAAAACTACCTACTAATTCTGCAGTGCATTATATAGTAGACTGAAAAGTAAGCTTGAACATGGATAGTTCTGCTTCAGTTTATTAGATGTTTCGCTGGTCAATTATTTTGTGAAACACCACAATTATATAACTTTATAAAGTTTAAAAAGCATATAATTATTAACTTTATTATTTTCACAATCATCATAATTAAACTTGGCTTTGAATCTTGGATTCACCACTTGTTAATTCTTTGACTTTTAAAAACAACTTAACTTTTCTGAGTATAGCTTCGTTATTGGTAAAATAATGGTACTTGGTATATATTAAGTAGGCGAAGTGTTCAAAAATGTAACTGGTTTCAAAAATATATTATTATTATTTACACTATTTAAATTGCTGCAAGTACTTTGGCCAGTGAAAAGTAAGAATACAACATTTCTCTTTTTTTCCTAGGCTTTAACTGATAGAATCATATTTCCATTTTCACTAACATACCTCAGGTTGAATTGTATCCATCACAATGTGGCATTTATATCTTTACAGTTCTATTTATTGCCATAAGACCAGTTAAGTAAAGACACGATATGGGTGTTATTCAGGTTAGATCTTGGATAGAGTGTATTTCTGATAAAACTGTGCATAAAGATGTAATCTAATGCCAATTTCTTTGTTGTAACTCATTGCTATATACCATATTCCTTATATGGGCCAATCAACATAAAAATAATAATTGGAAGATTAAGCAAATGTTTTGAATTTGTAAAAATCTACGATTTCTGCTAACTACTCAAGGAGTGTATCCTTCTCACAAATTAATCCACATTTTAAAAATGCAATATTATTTTTTAGATTCAATAATTGATCAAAGTGTAGACATTTGCAAGGCTACAACAGAGATTCTAACAATTATATCTTAATTATTTGTATGTCTTATATAGTTTTGTTTTCCTAATGCCTCTGTCCATGTTATAAAGCTCCCTTAAGTTTTTAATATTCCTTTTCTTCCTATAAGTAATGAGAATGTTTGAAAAAATAATACTCACTTTCATCATTTTAATCTTCATTATTAGAATGATTTTTAAGCATTCAAAAATATATTTGAACATGTGTGGTAAAGTGCCAAAAAATAAAAAGACATAAATTCCTAGAATTAATCAGTACTAAATCTTGTTATTGCTTTTTATTAATATAATAGCACTCATAAATGCCAAAAAAGTAAAAGAGTATGTGAGAGCATTACACAAAAAACAAAAATTTGAGGGGAGAATCCCACATTGATTATATGCCGATTGCCCTAAACTTCAGATTACTATCTTTTTAAACATACTCATGAAACTAAAAAAGTGCACAGGTAATTCACAATAAAATCAGCATGTTCAAGTGTCTCTTTTACTTTTGAAATAGTGGAAAAAATAATGAAAAAATAAAAAGAATTTTATTTATTAGGACAAAAGAATCATGTCTCACCCCCAGCAAAAAAAAAAAGGTTTTTAATTGCAATTGTTCTAACTATCAAAGTTAGAACCTTCTTTTATTGAATAAGTTTCATAAACTTTGGTCCTTTCTCAGTTCTATACTTTTGTGATTTAAATCAGAAATTTATTTTTAATTTAAACTCAATATTTAGTACACATTTATGAAACTATAGGCTTAAGTGATTTAAATGCAATAATATCTTGGTTATGAATATAATTTCATTAAACAGTTATATCACTAGGCTAAACATCTTGACTCATAGTTAAAACAAAAAGACAAGTATCTAAACTTCATTATAAGGGGGGAAAGAACCATTAAGCAAAGTGGTCATACAAATTAAGAAATAAACTTATTTGCAGAAAATTCCTATACTGGAATTGTATTGTCCTAATCTAATTATCATCTTAATGAAAACTGTAAAGTTTACTCACAGGTAGTAGAGGATATGTCTATTAATTCAATCATTTTGGCAAAAAATTTTTAATCAGTTAAATTCAGAGGGAAGTATCCACTTACCCTGCCTGTATGTGATCCAGCACTACTTTACATTTTTTTAGGGTTTGCCAGATGTTTGGTCATAAAGATGAATTGCTTTTGGTGTAAAAACTGTGAATCCATTTTCTAGGTATTAGGTTTAGTCAGAGAATAAACATAGCATTTCTATTTTTTAAAAGCTTATATCATCAGTCTAATCTCAGAAACATCCACCTGAAATTGATTTCAAAAGAATGGACCTACACACTGAAGCAGAGTATAGACGTTTAGTTTGGTATAAGACAAGCCAGACCCCTTACTTCTTGGCAGCTTTTACTGCTAGACGTGCTGTGAGCTCATCTTTAACAATGAAGGCAGGGCAGCCTCTAGGCTTGGCTTTGACTCCATGTGGAGCATCAGGTTTCCACTCTGCCTCGTCCTCTGTCTGGGTACTTCTGCTCTTGGAATCAAGTAAACTGGGTGACTCAGTGAACCAAGTACTGCATAGACTTAAGTGATTCCTTGGCAACAAGCAAAAGAGTAGTTAACTCTGTGGGTTCACTAAAATTTAGTATCCCAGAACCACAGATTATTAAATGGCACTTGGTTGACCACCAAAAAAAAAAAAAAAAAAAAAAAAATTACAAGTTTCTATATGTTCCCTACAGATGGGCAAGAGATTTTGCACTTTAACATTTTATATCCATTCTATCCATTGTTTTTGCTATTGCTGCTGATATAATGTGATTGCAGTTATGTTTTAGATCATTAATATTTGGAAGAGCCTAAATAATATCATTTTATATTAAAAATATACAGAATAACATATAAAAGACACCTAAAATTGATATTGAGAAAATCTAGGGTAATATTTAAGAATTATGAAAGAGAAGCAGATATTAAAACTTATTAGAGCAATAATAACATAAATAGCATGGAATTTGTGCAAATAAAAATGATCAATTAAAAAGAATAGGTCATAAACCAATGTGAAGTGAATGTATGTCCAATAAATTATGCTGAGAAAGTTGGTTGAGGGAAAAAAAATTACATAACTTTTTCATGACTAGCACTGTTATTGCTCATATTTCATAAGTTTCACAGAAGTAATGTAAATATCATTTTACTGTAAGATTTGTTATTTCACAGTAGAAAATACATATATATTAATAATGACTAAGAAAACAAGTATATTTCTTGTGGGTAAGTCCCATGTGTTATATAGTTGATAATTCCAAGGTTTCTTGTATAGTGCTGAGCCCATAAGTTAGTGCCATCCAATATTTGTCTAACTGATTATCAGGCATTGAGATTATCTATCCAAAGTTTCCAAGTACTATTGCAAAACAGAAGATTTCTTGCAACCTACGTGAGAGTTTCTGCAGATTATAAAAACAATGAATGAAAACTTAAAACTATTTGAAAAAATATAAAAGGAATCTAGTATTCCTCAGACCACCATTAAACAGTCTTTGCAAAAAGACAGTTAGAAAATGATAACTGTCAGTCTTTTTCTACATTTGTTTTGTTTGGTTTGGTTTCATGTTCTATTGCCTTTACTTTTCTTGTCATTTTTTTTTGGCTTCCAGTAAGTACCTATTTATAATACATGTAGCATATAGTTTTCCATAAGAAGTCTTCCTTGTGTTAATTTCTCTAATTTTGTTCAAATCCCATATCTAAATTTTGTTTTTGAATTTGCACTTTTATCATTATCACATTACGCTGACCAAGTGCATGTGTCTTTCAAATTGTCTTGAATTTACATATGTATCCCTAGAATGAACAAACTGGCCAGAGTAGTTATATATGTAGGAAGAGAGAGACAAGAACTGGAGTCCATAAAAGCAGCAAATGATAAATATTTACCTCAGGGGTAACATGCTTAAATTCAGGTGTACAGAAATATAACTTTATTTTGCTATAACTAATGCCACATACTTTGAACCCTAATCCTGTTGAACTGCTAGGAGACTTTTACCTTCGTCTCCTCAGTGAAATTTCTGGTGGACATGCATAAGACAAAAGGACAAAGAGGAGCTGAGGGAAGAAGGGTATGGGATGCTCGGGCTTCCTGAGGCAGGAGAGCATATTTCTCAGTCGGTCATCCACACAGCTCTTCCCCAAAATGTCTTTTTCTGCCTGTGTCTCCTGCCTGCCCTATCTGTGACAACTTTAGGGACCCTGGAATCCAGTCAGTATTTCACAATGTGCCAGAGCACCCAGAAGTTTATGAGAGGCTCTCTGTCATCACACTTAAGAATCACAAAGCCATTCCTTCTCTGGAGTGTTTCCACCTTCTCAGTGCACATGGCCCCTTTTGGGGAGATCCACATACTTTTTAATTTTCACTGCCTCCTATCTGTTTCTCTTCACACAAAATCCCAGACTCTTCTAATTTAGACAAAGTGGATTTGATAAAATAGGAAAATACTTCTCCTGATAATATCTTCCAAAGTTATCTCATCCCGAATCTCTGTTTCTCCAAAACCAAAAATAATGTGGCAAATTCACAACAATGGGAAAAAAATCAACCCCAAATATCTTCACTGTTTGACATGTGAAGTATTTTCTTACACAGATTTACTAAAACAAATACATTTCAATTAGTTGCCAAAACTTTAAAATCTGGATTTCTAGCTTCTCCTAGAAATTTTAAAAGTTGGGATTCAGGAAACCCCCATTCCTGAATTACAAAAAAATTAGTGCTGAGTTACAGCTGCTCACCTAGAAGAAACTCATGTTCTCTGTTTCACATTCTCTAGTTGCCAGCACTCCTGAAAACTGAGGCGAGTTTTAGTTGCCCTTCATCAGGGAGCTTTCACTGCTGTTTCTCTTACACCTGCTCATTTCACTCTTTCATAGGACCTGTCTTGGCCCTTGTATGCATTTGCTTTTGCATATAAGACAAAGGACTTAAGTTTTGGGAGAAAAAACAGTAATTCTGGAAGGCTTTTTTCTGTCTTGTCATGTCCCTCCCTGGGAGCAATGAGTACAGACCAATTAGTTGTTTCTGAAACACCAGGGAAAAGATGGCATACTGGAGAAATAAAGGACATAGATTGATATCTCAAAAATATTATTCCATTACTGACTTGTCAAATTATTTTAATTATATCATAAACTTTAAAACCATTAATTCTGAATAAACTCCCCAAATGTAACACCAGCTTATCAAATCCATCAATATGTACATGATATGTATATAAGGTGTTAGATTTATGGGTGGTGTTAAAGAGCCATCCATGAAATTCAACACCTTTAGAGATTTTATTTTAAGGAAACTCAAATATAATTAACTCAAAAGAAAACCAAATGACTTAAAATATTCATGTAAAATTTGAAATGGACAGTTTACCAGAAAGATTTTTGCAAGAGATGGCTAACAGAGAGTTTCAGCTATTATGTCTTGCTAGTTAAAGCAGTGTTAAAACAAAACCAGAAGCATTTGTCTTTCAAAGAACCAGATCTAGTAGGTAAAAAATTGATTTCCTTGCAGGTGGATACCATAAACATTCTGAGGTTGTACTAATGCCTCTCAGAGTGCTATATGCATAGTAGGGCCTTGATATAGTTGGGGAAAAAAATGACTGCATGATAAATGAAAAAAAAAAAAACCCACATTAAAAGTATTTCATTTTCTACAGTAAATATAATATGTCACATATATTGAATAAAAAATATGACTTACACAGATTAATTATCTGTGGAAACAGAATTCATATTATTCAGACATAAAACAGAAGTTCTTCTACTTATAAAGACATTCATATACATTTTAATATTAGGAGATGGATTTCTAAACATGTTTCTAGACTGATACATGCTTCCTGAGTTGTCTTTGCACACGATAGTCTGCATAGTGGAGAACTGGCTTACATCATATTCTTATTTCATTTTTTCCTCCTAGATGTTAATATTCCAATTGTACATATGAAGAAATTGAGTCTGAGTGGTTGAGAACATGACCCCAAACTCAGACTGAGTAAGTAACAGAGGTAGAAACTGAATTAGCATTTGTCCTTGAGACTGTACTCTGTTGGATAATCACACAATTTGAATCTGGAGTACCGTTATTTCTGATGTTTGCATTTTTTTGTGGCTCACTCGTTCTTTATATACATGTGGAAGAAATAGAAATGTTTTCTATTTCATCTCCTTATTCCTTTCTTTCCTCAATCTTAGAGAAAAAGCAGTTTTTGTTCAGATAATATAAAGATAGAGACCTTTTTTAAAACTACATGATCTATCAAAATTATGCTAAGAAATATGTGGGCAGACAGTGATCTCTGCCCTTCAGTTTATAAATGAGTCCCAGAGAGAGTATGTGCTAATTCAATTGAATTTATTATTGTCTGTTTATAGTTCTTTCAAAAAAAAAATTAGACAGTTCACTGAAAGGGTAAATGTGGCAATATAGGTAAAACACAAGGAAAAAGGGAGAACTTGAATAAGATAAAATAAATAAACAAAGCAACATCACTAAAGCATTGTTTTTAACATTACATTGTATTAGAAGAAATGCAAGTAGATGGACGATTACAGTGGTATGTGATAAATCCAACAAAAATATTTATGGTGTAATGTGGTAGACATCAAGAAATGTTTAATTCTATATGGGGGAATAAGTAGGTCTCCACAAGGAACATCTACATGAACAGGAATTAGAATGTCATAGTATGGGCTGTTACACATAGAGAATAAATATGTGTTGAAGACTTTACTCGCGTTATTTACTGATGAGGAAAGCAGTAAAATGGTCAACATATTTCCAAGGGCACTCAAGAAACAGGGTTTCCTACAGGCCATCAGAAATGACATTTTTATTTTTAAAAAGTGTCAAAATAAGATTATGAGCAGAGATACAAAGTTAGAGATCCATTTCCACAATGGTGGTATGAGGAGCTCTGTGGACCTACTTGCTCTCCAGTCAAACAACCACAGCTTGCAAAATTTGTTTAAAAAAAAAACAAAGTAAAAAAGCCATTTAAAGTCTCTGAAATTGTTCTACGGGCATTTATGAAGAAACATTTATTCAAGAAAATCTACTAAATCTCACTAAGAACAGTGAAAATCTATGGCACTTGGGTCATGACCACTCCCTCCCCCACTCCACACACACAGCTCAATGTGATGGAAACTCCATTCTGGGCAGTTAACACCAAAACAATGGGATTCTTCTACCACCAGCCCTCAGTCAAGGGCCACAATATCGCCCTGGAGGGGCAAGCTTTCAGTATTTCTCATACCTCCCCATACCAAACTTCATGTTGCAGAAGTTAAATCTCAGGTAAGTACAGCTGAGAGACTGGGGTCTCCATTTATTTACCCAGCCCTCACTGGTAGATGGACGCTTGAGGCTAGGAATAGCAGGCAAAGAATATTGGTCCTCCAATCACCTTCACTCCAGAAAACTCACAGTGCAGAGGTTCCATGCCAGATGAGGCAAGCCAAGAAGACCAGAGGCTACCGTCCCTGTCTAGCACCCTACTTATAAAGCAGGGGTGTTATTCCATAAGAAGTAAGGCTCTGTCTTTGCCCCCAACTCCAGAACTATGGCTTAAAGATTTTACACAAGAAGAAAGGCAAGCCATAAGAACAGAGAGATCCAAAGCTCTTCCCAAAGGAAATGATTTTATTTAGAATAGAGCATAAGGAAGTTTACAACTAAAACCTGAAGACAATGGAGAGTCTGGCAGTATGCAATTAAAAGGAGGCTTGTAGCTCCCTTAAAACAACAAGCTAAACCATAGGTCAGCTAGCTTATAAGTGAGAACTAAGCAAATAGCTAAAAAGAATCCTCATGAAGTCAGAACAAGCCTAAAAAACTGGCCTCAAAATGTTTTCCTACAAAGGGCCTTGTATTTAATTGAATCAGACTGTGGAACAATTTTTTCTCTGGGTCATTGTCAAAGACAATAGAGCAATCAGCTAACAGTTTGTGGAGCCTAACATCTGGGTGTGATACCAATAGAGGCAGACAGCTGAAGAGAGATACCAGGAAAGAGATAGTTAAAGAAAGCCCTGCTAAAACCACTTTCAAACCAGGGTGACTATGTACATGCCCAAGGAAGTGCCCTCTTAGGAGTAATATCAGACTTTATGTGGAGAGAGAAAAAGACTTCACTAAATTAGTCTAGCCAAGTCACTAAACAATTAAGCAAACAGCAATAAGTCTTGGAAAGGAGAGGGAATCAGTATCCAGAGTTGCTACAATTCATGATCTAAAATATTCCGTTTTTAACAACAAAAAAATGAGATATACAAAGAAACAGCAGTGTGACCTACACACAGGGAAAAATAGCAGTGAGAAGGCCCAAATGGTGGACTTAGTCAAAAACGTTAAAACACTTATTGCAAATGTGTTCAAGGAACGAAAGGAAATCATGTTTTAAAAACAATAGGAATTTATGATGAAAAGATCTCATTAAATAAAAAATATCAATAAACACAATGTTAATGTTCTTCATGGCAATAAAGTATATCCTTTTGGGTTCTCTTTTCTAGGAGATAAAGATCATTTGCATATTTACCAGGTACAATATGCAGGTTAACATGGAACTTCAGAGAGTCTGAGCAATTGATTGTTAGGGAATAGCACAAACAATGGTCTTCTAGGAAAAAACCTCAAGAATTCTTGAGTGGCTCTAATAAATGACTCTTTGATATGATAATGAAAGGACTTGCAGGCATCCTCTTTGCCTTATTTAAAAGTTTTGGATAATTTATCTTAACAAAAAATATGTCCCCATGTGACTAGGCAGAGAAATATATTCAAGGCAGAGGAAACAACATGTACAAAAACAAGAAGCAGAAAATAGCAGAATATGTCTGGAGAACAAGTAATTCACTAACGACTATATGTAAGTTATTAGATAAAGAAGAGGAGGTTGGAGAGTTAATACCAAGAAGCCACTTGTGTGCCTGGCTAAGTAAGAAGTTTTTACTTTATGCGAATATTAACCTGTATCTTTTACAGATTTTAAATAAGGTTGAAGATAGTTTTAAAGAAAATAGTAGTGAGAAAGGTAGAATTAAAGGGAATTGACTGCAAAGACTAATCTTACATAGTTGTCTAGGTCCATGCTTCACTACATTTAATGTGCATACACATCACTTGCAGAACTTCTGAAAATTCAGATTTGTTTTAGGAAACCTAGGATGGAGCCTGAGATTCTGCATTTCTGAAAAGCTCCCACATAATATGCCAGTGCTTCTGGTCTGTGTATTACAAACTAAGTAGCAAGCATCAAGATCAGCACTATCTCAGAGTGAGGCAGGAGATAGATAGGTTTCTGGCCGGACACTTACAACTGGCCTCCTGTTTGCATTTCCTGAGACAAGAGATAGGTGGCTCCAGGTTAGGCATGTACAATCAGCCTCTTGTTTGCCCTCTGAAATGGAAGTAACAACAGAAACAGGGTTAAGTAGCCAGGCTATGTCTCTCGTGAACACCTTAAGATAACAGTCATGGCAAGAACAAAGAGGGGCAAAACCTTGTTTGAGTAAAGGATCAAGAGAACATCGCTCCCCCCCACCTTTCCTTGGGGCAAGGGAGACACTACATATGAGCAGAAAGGCTCCTTGGGGGTCAAAAGTTAGGGGACAATGCCAGGACATAATGAATCTTGCTTCTCCCAGACACCTTTGCATCGAGATCCATCAGCCCTTGGTTCTGAGAGGTGTGTGCGCACCTAGGAGGAGGGTCCTGAAACAAATTAGCCAAGGAGGACAAAACAAGACAATTGGCCAGAAGGAAGACAAAGACCTGGCAGAACTGCCCTCTATAAATGGCCTAACTGCCTCTTTACTGCCCTCCTCCTCATCAGTGAGGAAGCCCACACCCTTTCTCTCTGGGTGTGCATCTCTGCCTTTCTTCTGCCTTCAATAAACAAAACTGTTTTCTCTGTGTGCTCTCCCACTTGTTGTTGTGCTGTCTCTAATAATAAACTTTGTACCTGTTTTCACAGTTTTTGCTTCCATGAGAAATGCATTTTTCACTGGGGATAAGAGCCAGGGAAAAATAGCTTGCTGGTCTGGTGGCTAGGATTCCTGGTTTTCATCCAGGCTACCCAAGTTCAATTCCCGGGCAGGGAATTAAGATCTCGCTTCACGCCAACGCTCACTGCTGCCTCTCTGAGATCAATAGAAATATAATGCAACTGAAATATTTAATTTTATTTTTTAGTAGCCACATTAGATAAAAGTAAAAAGAAACCATTGAAATTAATATTAAAAATAGATTTTATGCAATCCAATAGATCCAAAATATTATCAATGTTATTGATTTAAAATATTGATAATCAATACTTTACATTCTTTTGTTCATACTCAGTGTTAGATATTCAGTTTGTCTTTTACACTTACAACACATTTCAATTCAGACTCTAAGTTTTCACTGGAAATACCTGATCTGCATTTAGATTTCATGAAACTTACAATTGAAAAAGATTTACATACCCAAGTTGTTCCAAACATACTCAAAAATTTTACAATAACAGAGTTACATTTCATTTTCATAATTGAAATTAAAATTAATTAAAAATAAACAAAATTAATTAATTCATTTCTTCAGTTGCACTAGTCATATTTCAAGTGCTACCATATTGGAGAGTTCAGGTCTAGATGAGGATCAGATCAAAGGAGAGCAATCAGTACTAGGCTGTAGCATGTAAGTAATATATTAAGGTAACAAAGTGTACGAAGAGGTAAAAAAAAATACCCAAAGAGGTACTGAAAAAACCAGGAGACAGAATTCATTCATCCCTTCAGCTCAGGAGGAGAGCCAGTTGTGCATATCTTTTCCCAATTCTGCATTGAGTGATGTCGCATCAGTAGCATAGTTTTGGCCATCCTGGGCATATTTACACCATAGATAGTAGCAAATGCCCTCCTTCCCTGCCAAGAGCTAGTTGTTAAATATTTACCAGAACATCACTAGAGTTAAAAAATTTTAGGAATCACATCAGTTGATTTTAATTTTCTAAAATTTTAATATCTTTTCATCCAAACGAAATCTAAAATCCTGTACGGCCATACATATTCTGACTTTAGTTGACCTCTCCAAAATCATTTACATTCTGTTATTAGATTACTCTGTTCTTCCTTCAACATGTCAACCTTGTTCCAACTTAGAATCTTCTTTGCTTGTTGAACATTTTCCCCACAGATCTGTGAATTTCATCCTTTTGTATATTTGCTCAAAGCTTTATTTCTCAGAAAAGCTTTCAGGAACCAGTTTCTTCCTAACCTGTGGGGTTATCTATCTGCATCCTTGCTTTATTTTTCTTCCTAGAATTAAACACAACTTAAAATTATATACTTTTTGCTTGTTTATTTAGTTCTTGTGTCTTTGGAAATTAAATGTAAGTTCCTTGAGGACTGTGTTGGTTTTTTTCCAGTGCCTCAAACTGCTAGAGCACTACATGATAGTGACATTCAGTAATAATTTGATGCATGTGGGAATAATTGAATGAATGAGCAAATGAATTTAAATGGGATCTCTAATACGTGGATTTGGTCAGTAATTGCATATAGGGGATGAAAGAGTCTAGAGAGCCAAGAGGCCACTCAGATGATCAGGAAGACATTCACTAGATAAGATAATAAACACAAGAGGAAGAACTAATGTGAGGATAAGTATTACAAGTTCCATTTTGACCATGCCGAGTATAAGTGACTGTGGAAACTATGAATCAAGAAGTCCAACAGAATATTAGATATACAAGTCTGGATTTAGGGAAAGAAACGGGCTCTAGTTAAAGACTGGATTACTATTGCTTACAGGTAACGGTTCAAGTCATGGAAGTGAATTTGGTCACTTAGGAAGATGTTGATAAAGGAGAAGACAAAAAAGTTCAGTATGGAATCCTGGAGAATGCCAAAATTTAAGTGGTAATTAGAGATTAAAATGTGTAGGAAGAAGTAAAAGAAAAAAAAAAGAAACAACCCAGAGAGATACTAAAGAAACCAGCAGTCAGTCTTCATTCATTGTCACAACAAAAAATGCCAAGCATTATGCTAAAATATTTGGTAATCAAGCAGGAATAAGATATGATTCCTATTAGATTTCAGGAAGATGAACACATGGCAGGAAACACCCAAAATGAGTCTGAAAGGCTTAATTGTTGAGTGATGGTTTAGAGTACACAGTAAGGCTCAACTGTCTCTTTCCCACAATCATTCACAGTGCTTCTCAGTTCCACCCACCTGTGAGTCCTGATGCTGAGAAGGAGAAGCCAGTGGTAAAGTAAGAGAACTAGGGTCCCCAAATATCTGCTGTGGAATCTTCCCCTGAAAGACTGGATACTAGAAAGCAACAGTGTCGAAACAGTATAGGCCTTGAGAAACAACAGAGACCGCAATAGGAAGCAAGGTGACTCCCCAGGGAGTCCCAATGTCCAGTCGTGGCCAGCACTTCTGATTAGGCACCCTGAGGCCCACTGCAGCAGGATGTGAAGGGCCTCAGGAGACCTTGCGGAAGTGTATCAGAGCCATGGCAACAAGCAGGTTATATGAAATATGGTCCACAGAGCAGTTCTCATGCAGGGAGCTGTGTTGGGGCCCTGCCACTTGGCAAGTGGATTCTGAGTTCTACTCACCTCTGCAGCTCAGGACCAGCTCAAGTGTTAAAATAATTTCCCAGTTCCATATATTTCATGGGAATTAAAGTGGATATTTAGGTTACTATTTGGAAATGTTTTTAAAAAATAAAAATTTTCTCATATCTGTAAGAAGTATGGAGTCATATCTCTTTGTTTGCAGACACCCTAATCAGTCTTATTTGTACTACGTTGTCTACTTGTTGGTAATATAATAAGGTCACGACTTACTCTATTTTATCATATGCGTTATTCTTACATACTTTGCTTTATTTGTTTTTATAACTTTCAGTACCTGAAAATAGTAGATGCTTACTGTATAGTCTCTAAATTATTTAAAAACTTTTGCTCTGTTCCTATTTGTGGGAAATAGCCAAGAGTATCCAAAATGGCATTCCACTTAGTGATTAACTGGAAACACACTGAGAAATATTCCACTAAGATGCTGGGGAGAGAGCTGATATAAATTCAAACCTGAAATTGTATTATTCAGCTGAAAATCAGAGCAGAATGAAATGAAAAATAATTCAGAATAACTGAATTGCTGACTTGAACTTTAATCACTAAGCTAATTTTTACTTTTTAATGTCTACATGTATGCATTCACTAGGGAGTATTCTGGTTATTATCAAAAAGTCTGTCAGCGAGAGATCAATATACAAATTGTAACACATAGGAACATTATGTGAATTTGTGTCACTCCCTGGAGAACTTTAGGTTTATAAAAAGCAATGAATGAATTACACAGATACATAAATATGCTCCTGCATTTTCATCTGTGACAGATATACTCTTACTGCAATGTAGTCTTAAAACTACACCACCTTGGGCTATGAGCTCATTAGAGCTCTCAAGCTCAGCAGGGTCAAATCTGGCTAATGTTTGGGAGGATGACCTCCAAGGAAAATCCAGGTGCAAGAGGATATAATGTTAGTAATTCAATAGATGATATGGTTCCCTTTAAGTCACTAATAAGCAATTTCCCCTCAAGGCCGCTATCAGACACCATGCTACCGGATGTTTCTTCTTAAAGATTTAATATATGTGGACATTTAAGATCTCATGCATTTTTTCCTATCTTCTTTATTATCATGATAACTATTCTGTGTTAAACACTTTTTCAATTTTTTTATTGAGGTAAAATACACATAACATACAATTTACTATCTTAACCTTTTAAAGTATTATAGTGATATTAAATGCAATTATATTGTTATGCAACTATCAATACCATCCACCTTCAGAACTCTTTTCATCTTGCAAAACTGAAACTCTATGCCCATTAAGCAATAACTCCCCATTCTCCCTCCTCCCAGCCCCTGGCAACCAACATTCGACTATGATGGTTGCCAGTCTCTATGATTTTGATTACTCTAGGTATCTCATATTAGTTGAATCATGCAGTATTTACCTTTATATGATTAGCTTACTTCACATAGCATAATGTCCTCAAGTTTCATCCATGTTGTAGCATATGTCAGAATTTTGGACTATTTTCTTGATCTTTCAAAAGAACCTAACAGAGTGGGATTGAGCGAAGAAGGCTGATTAGTTATCATGGTTAATTTTATGTGTCAACTTGACTGGACCATGTGATGTCAAGATATTTGGTTAAACACTATCCTGAGTGTGTCTGTGTGAGGGTGTTTCTGGATGAGATTAACACTTGAATCAGTAGACTGAGTAAATTAGATGGCCCTTCCCAATGTGTGTGGGAGGGCCTCATCCAATCCTGTGAAGGCCTGAATAGAACTAAAAGGCTGAGTAAGGGATAATTCGCTTTCTCTGCTTGATTGTCTGTTAGCTGGGACATTGGTCATTTCCTGCCTTCGGACTCAGAGTTGGAATGGAATTTATACCATCAGCTCTCCCGGTTCTCAGGCCTTTGTACTCAGACTAAAACCTACCACTGACTCTCCTGGGTCTCTGGGTCTCCAGCCTGATGACTGTAGATATTGGGACTTCTCAATCTCCATAGTTGTGTGAGCCAATTCATTCATTATATGAAATATTGGTTACACTATTGGTTCTGTTTCTCTGGAGTACCCTGACTAATACACATAGTATATCTACCTTTGCATGCCCAATTCTATGAGTTCTTTTATTCCTTTTTATACTATCTGCCTCATAATTTTGACATTTCTACTTGATTTACTGTGGGCCATTACTTTCTACAAGTTTCTGAAAGCCATCTTAGCAGCATGTTAGCAGTGTCTCCCACAATAATTACCAGGGAGCTTACTATTTCTTAGGAGAAAATACCTTAAGATAAATATTCCCTTATTAAACCATATGTTCTACTCCATCAATCCTGCAACCTTAGAATCCAGTCCCATGAATACTTCCCTAATTTTGCTTATGCATATTGGCTAGGTCTGACAGTTTTTTGGGGTTTAGTCCCTTTTTCTCTTAGTAGGTTCACATTTCCTTGGTCTGTTTATGCTATGATTTGATCTACTTATTGATATGGTATCAGGAAGGTAAGGTGAGTATAGGTCTTGAAGAGGAAACATGGTGCATATTTTCCTTAAGCAAGAGGCATACTAGTCTTCAACAAGGAGGACTGGGCCATGTTTGCAGAGTTTTGAGGGATATGGAATATAAAATACACAGTTTTTGTTTTTTGCCTCCTTTGAATTTGATGTTCCCTGAGTATCCTTAGGATGTCAACTCTTCCCAACCAAAGCCTTGACCCTGGCAAAACAGACTTGAGAAGCTGTGAATTCAAATCTCTCTGTGTGCATCTCTATTACTTTTATTATTAATTCCTAAGCCTGGATCTCAGTTTTTTCTGCCCTCTAGGTGCATGCAAGAGATAAAGGACTTTTTAAAAATGTTGCTAAGGAAGCCTGCTCAGATTCACACTTCACCTTCATTTGGTGATCAGGCACCCTCAGCTTTTCGTTCACTGTATTTTTCCAATACAGCAATGGTATTCAGCAAGCCCATCTGATTCCACTGTTGCTATAATTAACACTTTCCCCCAAACCCTCACTTTCCTGAAATACTGTGTCTACTATTGAATTCTTTTATAGTGGTAGTCCATCCTTATGGACGATCAGTAAAACTTTAACAATTGCTTTGGTACAAACTACAGAGGATATTAGCGTTTCATCTACTACCAGTGAAAAGGTGTTCATTACCAACTTACCAGTGAGTGGCCCAAATCCAGAGTCTCATTTTTGAGTTTGCTTCTGTAGACCAATCCAGCACCAATTGCCTTGGGTCAGGTTTCCTGGGAAATAGATTCTGAAACAAACATATGCATGCAAGGCCTTTAATGGGAGTATCATTGGTATCAACAATTCAGGAGGAGTGAAGAAAGGAACTGGTATATGGTCACAAAAAAAGGCCTCAGTCAATCTTGTGGATGTCCCTTCAGAGTTGTACCCCTACAGACAAATAAGTCAGGGCTTTAAATCCCTACATCAACTAGTTCAGGGGTCAGCAAACTTTTTCTTTAAAGACCAGGTAATAAATATTTTTGGCTTTGCGGGTAACATTCATTCTCTGTCACATCTTCTATTTCTCCTCCTCCTTCTCCTTATCTTCTTCTTCCTCTTGCTCCTTTATTAAGACCCATTAAAAATATAAAAACCACTTTTATCTTCTGCATCCTATGAAAATGGACTGCAGGCCAGATTTGGTCTGCAGGCCATAATTTGCTGACCTCTGAAGAGTCAACAAATGTGTGCTTCCTTCATGAAGGAGATGTGAGCCTAGGCTAGGTGGTTCTCTTGGACCTGAAGAAATTCCTAGAGAAAGATCCATCTTCGTGTGTCAACATGCAACACTTGCAGAAACTAAGGGTAATAAGTGACTCACTCCCAAGTGGGGAATCTTGGTGGCACACCACTACATATACTATTATTTTAGTATACTATTATTTTAGTTATATTTTAGCAGGTGACTCAGCCAGTAAACATAAACATAATAAATAAGCAAGTAAATCAATAAATAGTATATTATAAAGTTATAAGTGCTCTGGAAAAAAAAGTAGAGTAAGATAAGGAGGATAAGAGAGGGGAGATGCATTTCACTTAAAGTAGTTGGGTAAGCCTCATTAGGAGGTTTAAATATGTCTTTTTATGGAGATACAACAATAAAATCAACATTTCACATCCATGGTTTGATGTGTTTTGACAAATATATGCAGTTGTATAAATATCATCACAATTAAGATATAGAGCACATCCATTACTCACCCCCAAATCCCCTTATGTCTCTTTGTAGTCAGTCCCCTTTGCTATCTAAACTCTTGGCAAACACTGTTCTGTTTTCTATCCCTACAGTTTTGTCTTTTCCAGAATGTCATATAAATGGAATCATGCAGTATTTATGTTTTCTCTTCTTCCACTTAATATATGCTTTTGAGATTCATCCATGCTGTTGCATGTATTAAAGATCCATTCTTTTTTTTTTGTCTGCATTGAGTCTTTGCTGCTGCACGCAGCCTTTCTCTAGTTGCGGCGAGTGGGGGCTACTCTTCATTGCGGTGCATGGGCTTGTCATTGCGGTGGCTTCTCTTGTTGTGGAGCACGGGCTCTAGGCATGCGGGCTTCAGCAGTTGCAGCACGTGGGCTCAGTAGTGTGGCTCGCAGGCTCTAGAGCGCAGGCTCTGTAGTTGTGGCGCACGGGCTTAGTTGCTCTGCAGCATGTGGGATCTTCCCGGACCAGGGCTCGAACCCATGTCCCCTGAATTGGCAGGAGGATTCTCAACCACTGTGCCACCAGGGAAGCCCAAGATCCATTCTTTTTTAATAGCTGAATAATATCTTATTAAATGGATATAGCACAATTTGTTTATCCATTCACCAGTTGATGGATATTTGGGTTGTATCGAGTTTTTTCTTTCTCCTTATGTTTTTTTTCTATAAAGAATAAAGCTGATATGATTATTTACATGCAGGTCTTTATGTGAACACATGTTTCCATTTCTTTGGGCAAATTATCTAGGGATAGAATGAAAGAGTTATAAGATAAATGTTTACAGTTATAGAAAACTGCCAAAATATTTTCCAGAGTGACTATCCAATTTTGCATTCCCAGCAATGACATGTTAGATTTCCAGTCGCTCCAAATTCTGAGCATCTTTAGGTATTGTCAATTTCATCTTAGCCATTTGACTACTTGCATAGAGATATCTCAGTCATGGCTTTGTTTGCATTTTTCTGATGACTAAAGAGGTTGAGCAGATTCTTACATATTTTTTAACCACTTGCATATCTTCCTTGGTAAAGTATTCAAATACTTTGCTCATTTAATAATTGTCTTTCTGTCCTTTTATTATTGGGCTGTAAAAGTATTTTATATATTTCAGGTGCAAATCTGGCATCAGATATGTGTTCTGCAAATATTTTTCCAGTCTGTGACTTGTCTTTTTCCTCTACCTGACGGTGACTTTTGAAAGAGAGAAGTTTTAACATTGATAAAGACCAATTTATATATTTTTTTCTTTTATGGTTCATGCTTCTTTTTTGTCCTATCTAGGAAATTTTTGCTTAATGCAAATTCGCAAAGATTTTCATCTATTTTTTTTTTCCTTTAGAAGTTTTATAGGTATACTCTTCCATTTAGGTCCTCAGTCAATATCAAGTTAGTTTTACATGTGAACATCTAATTTTTCCAGTGCCATTTATTGAAGATACTAGCCTATTTTAGAGCCTTTATAAAATAAAAGTTTGGTTCTATTACTATTTTTCTCTTTAATTGATCTATACACCCTTATGTCTTGATTACTGTAACTAACCATGTGAGTTTAGAGCATTTGAATGTGTGGGATTGGGAGGATAGTATGGATACTAATAAGAAGATACAGTATTTTATTTTAAAGCAACATGATAGGACTTACTTCTTGTGAGATATCATCTGCAAAATATAAAGCAATGAAATATAGTTAATAAAGGTTCCAGGTCACATCAATGATTTTAAACATTTACCTGACTATTATTAGCAAACTATCTTTGCCTCAATCAAAAATGAAAGCACATTATTTCTAAGTAATAGAAAATCTAAACCCAAGTAAACTTGGCTTGATGAATAAAAAAAAAAAAAAAAAAAGCATTGCATATTGATGCTTTCTTACATCCATGCCTCAATTGTTTACTAAAATCCAGACCTTCACTTTATCATGTTTGAAGAGAGAACTCTAAAGATCGTCTTTGTCCTCAAGGTTTTCAAGATGGTAAAGAAATATATATATATACATAATCACAGAATTCTGTGGTGAGTACTATGAGCATGTAATCTTTGCATTAAATTCAGGAGAGTTTTCCAGAGAAAAAATGCTAGCACTAAATTTTGGAGATTGAGTAGAATTTTTCCTGCTAAATTATTAGATTGAATTCTATTTGGTGAAAATGAAGAGTTTATGTGAATTTGGGTTGTTTTCTTTTTTTTCTGATGCTTTGAAAAGTCTTCTTTTAATTCCTGTCACTCCCGAAGTACATACTGAAGACAAAGATAAGTCAAATGCTTTTCTCAATAATTTCTTAAAAATATAATGTTCTTTTCCCTTTAAATGTATGAACCACTTGCCAAGCAATTATTTATCTTCATTTTAGAGATAAGAAATAGAAGAATGATACCTACTCACCCTGGTATCTAATAAATATTCAAACCAGGTCCTATCTGGTTAATTATTTTATCAGAGGGTATTTCAGAAGCTCAAAAATGTGAATGCATTCTCCAGTGTGGGTAACCACCTCTTGAGCAGTAATTTATACTTTGGTAGGTTCTGAATGCTTTAGGATGACAATGATTATGATATAGTGCAAGGGAGCTATGATTTATCACAAATGATACGCACAACAAACTACTGAAGAAGCACAGAGTAAGTAGTAAAGGACCTCTGGATCCCTCACTCATTACATTGAGTCTTAAATATTGTTTCTGTTTTCCCTCCTAGTCTATCACTGCCACTTGATAAATTATTTAAAATGGAAGGGATTTGATATAATATTGAAAATCTAGTTCTTTAAGTTATTAAATTAAATGAACTATAAATTAGTTTTAACCATAAAGTCTTTTTTGCAAAATAACCATTGCTTTAACTATAGGATTAAAACACTATAGTCTTTATAAAAGAAAGAACTTTTTCTTTCTGCAAAAGTTTAGTTAAATATGAGATTTAGGAAAAACTCATTTGAAAAAGGTCATGAAGAACCTAGGGGCAAGACGGGAATAAAGACACAGACTTACTAGAGAATGGACTTGAGGATATGGGGAGGGGGAAGGGTAAGCTGTGACAAAGTGAGAGAGTGGCATGGACATATATACACTACCAAATGTAAAATAGATAGCTAGTGGGAAGCAGCCACATAGCACAGGGAGATCAGCTCGGTGCTTTGTGACCACCTAGAGGGGTGGGATAGGGAGGGTGGGAGAGAGGGAGACGCAAGAGGGAAGAGATATGGGAACATATGTATATGTATAACTGATTCACTTTGTTATACAGCAGAAACTAACACACCATTGTAAAGCAATTATACTCCAATAAAAATATTTAAAAAAAAAAAAAGAAAAAACTGATTTGTTGTTATCACTGTGTCCAAAAATTAATATGGGTAATAGAAAAGTATTTTTAATGTTTAATAAACATTTTAAAAGCTAGCATTTATTTGTACTAAAGCTGCAGGTGATGTGAATTATCTTATTTCCATATATTTAATGAATTGTTTCCATTTATATCAACAACTGATGCTCCAATTCAGAAGTTTTGGTTTGAAATTATAATTACTTAAAATGGTGAGACATTCTTAGGAAGACAAATGACAAAAGAATACCGTGGGAATAACAGTTTGGAGATCACTGACACAAGACACTGCATCACCTTAACTGGGGCTGAAACATCTATAATATTGGATAGTATCTAGCTCCTTATATTTTGAATCACATCTGAACATGTATGTGCAAGAATATTTATTTGTCTTGCTTAAACAAGTATTGAAATTTCCACATCTACTTTCCAAAAGAAAATTGAAATTCCCATGAGAATTAAAATGTTTAAGCTATATGATATAGTTATTTTTCAACTTAGAGTTAGTTATTTTTCAACTTTTAAATTTCAAAGCCCAAGCATATTCTTAGTGGTGCAAGACTCTAGAAGTGATATAAGAAGAAAATCCTAGAGGACTTTGAAGCTGGTATCTGGCCAATAGCTATATTACATCAACATTTATACTAGAGTTTATTTTCTTCTCTCAAAAAGCTTCCATATACAGTCCTCTGAACAATACATGTTGGTAATATAGGGTATGTAGACTAAAAGAGCGCCAGAATAAGAGCAGAAAGAATTAATTTTGAGTACCCACTATATGCCCACAACGTTACACATAAACCTCACAATAACCCTAGGGATGGGCATTATTTTATATTACAGACATAAAAAGCACACAGAGATTAAATCACTTGTCTAGTTTCGTATAGCTGGTGTATGGCAGAATCAAGACTCACACCTAGATACATATAAACCAAAATCTTATGTTCTTTTCTCTATAATGTAAACACTCAAAAGAACCTAAAAATACAGTAAACTCCATTTTTTAGGATACAGGCATACCTCATTTTATTGCACTTTGCTTTATTATGCTTCGAGATATTGTGATGCAGGTTTAGCAACCCTGCATTGAGCAAGTCTATTGGTGTCATTTTTCCAACAGCATTTGCTCACTTCATGTCTCTGTGTCACGTTTTGGTAATTCTTGCAATATTCAAATTTTTCCATTATTATATTTGTTATGGTGATCTGTGATTAGTGATCTTTGACGCTAGTACTGTAATTGTGTTGGGGTGCCACAAACCATACTCCTATAAGATAGTGAGCTTAAGCAGTAAATGTGCATGTTCTGACTGCTCCACCAACCGGCTGTTTCCCATCTCTCTCCCTCTCTTCAGGCCTCCCTATTCCTCAAGACACAAAAATATTGACATTAGGCCAATTAATAACCCAGCAATGACTCCTAAATGTTCAAGTGAAAGGAAGAGTCAATCGATATGGTAAACTTCCTTGTTGTATTATTTTAAGAAATTTCCACAGCCACCCCAACCTTCAACAACCACCACTCTGAACGGTCAGCAGCATCAACATGGAGGCAAGACCCTCCACCAGCAAAAAGATTACTACTCACTGAAGGCTCAGATGATGGTCAACATTGCTTAGTGATAAAGTATCTTTTAAGGTATGCACACTGTTTTTTAAGACATAATGCTATTGCACATTTAATAAACTACAGTATAGTGTAAACATAACTCTTATATGCACTGGGAAACCAAAAAAATTGTGTGACTCGCTTTATTGTGATATTCAGTTTACTATGGTGGTCTGGAACCAAACCCACAATATCTCCAAGGTACCCCTGTATATAAGAGCATAGAAGCCCTAAGAGGGAAGTAACTTTTAAAAATATGTAGATAATGGACTTCTGATCCTGAACAAAGATGGAGTAAATGCACTTCTTCCTATTTCTCCCCCTAAGTGCAGCTAAAACCCTGTACATGATACATTAACTACACATAAAAAGGCTCTGAAAGGTGGAGAGAAGAAAGCAGACCATCAAGGGAAGTTAGGACCCAAGGAAAGACATGGCAGTGAGTTCCCTGGATTTTCATTTTGCTTCATATATCACAAACTGAGCACTGAAGAAGCTGGTGATTTGAAAGCACCAACGAGCATAGGGAAAAAAAAAAAGCCATAGTGAAAGCCTGTTCTCTGTAGCCAAAGGACCAGGAAAAGGGAAGGAAGGCAAGACAGAAGATGTTTGGATTGTAACTGCTCTACTTTAGGCAAACACCATGGATCCAGGCACAGTGGCTCCACCCCTACCTTCATCAGCAAAGGCTGAGTGGGGAGCCTAAACTTCCAACCTTATCTAGCCATAGCAAGGTATCTTGTTTTTCCCACAGAGAGGTGGTGTCAGAAGAGGCTAGTGAGAGTTCAGGATTCCCATCACTACTCAGCAGTATTGTGCGCCCCTGCCCCTCTCAGTAAAAATATCAGAGGAGCAGTAGTGGGAAGCTGCAAATTTCATCACAGCCCAGCAGTAACAAAACTTTCTTGTCAAGTGAGGGAAAATAACAAGGTGCTCCTCACCTTCACAGCCAGGGTGGATGCCTAGTGAAGATCCTGAACTCCCACCCATATCTAGCAGTAATGAGGCATCCTTCCCCTCTATTCCAGGGTATCAACAAAAGTTGAGTGGGGAACCTAGACTTCTACCACTACCTGGCAGGAACAAGGCAGCTTTTCTTCTCCCACAACCATCTTGGAGGAGACTTGATAAAACAGAGGATTTAAAATAGATGCAGAGTGTCCTAATATGATATATAAAACGCACCAGATAATAGGGAAAATCACCCATTGTGCCAAGAACCAGAAAAATCTCAAGTTGAATCAGAAAAGACAATCGACAGACACCAACACTGAAGTGATACTAATATTGGAATTATCTAACAAAGTTTTCAAAGCATCTTTATAAAAACACTTCAGCCAGAAATTACAAACATGCTTGAAACAAATTTTTTAAAAGTCTTAACAAAGAAATAAAGATACAAAGAAGAACTGCATGGAAATTTTAGAACTGAACATAAAATAACAGAAATAAAAATTCAATGTATATGCTCAACAATATAATGGAAAGAACAGAATAAAGAATCAGTGAAGTTAAAGATTAAACAATAGAAATTACCAAGGCTGAACAACAGAGAAAAAAAAGAAAGGATCCTCAGGGGGACTATTATAGTCCTATGGGACTATAATAAAAGATTTAAAATACATGTCACCAGAATCTCAGGAAAAGAGAAAGAAGGTGGTGCTGAAAAAGTATTCAAAGAAATAATGGGGACTTCCCTGTGGTGCAGTGGTTAAGAATCTGCCTGCCAATGCAAGAGACATGGGTTCGAGCCCTGGCCTGGGAAGATTCCACATGCCACAGAGCAACTAGGCCCGTGCGCCACAACTACAGAGCCTGCACTCTAGAGCCCACGAGCCACAACTACTGAGCCCATGTGCCACAACTACTGAAGCCCATGCGCCTAGAGTCTATGCTCTGCAACAAGAGAAGCCACTGCAATGAGAAGCCCCTGCGCCACAATGAAGAGTAGCCCCCGCTCACCACAACTAGAGAAAGCCCATGCACAGCAATGAAGACCCAATTCAGCCAAAAAGAAATAAATTTAAAAAAAAGAAATAATGGCTAAAAATCTCCCAAATTTGGCAAACAAACAAATCGTAAGCTTATAGATTAAAAAAGCTAAGCAAACCCGAAATAAGATAAACCCAAATATATCCATGCCAAGACCCATAAGAATCAAACTTGTGAAAATGAAAGAACAGGAAAAAAAAGCCTTGAAAGGAACAAGAGAGAAATTAAACCTCACTATGAAGAAAAGTGATTCAAATAACAGTGGATTTCTGATCAAAAACCAAAAAGAAGTGGCGTATCATTTTTCAGGTGATGAAAGCAAAAAATACTCATCCCAGAATCGTATACCTTGCAAAATTAACCGTTAGGAATGAAGTAGAATTAAAACATTCACAGACAAAGGAAAACTAAAAGGAGTTTGCCACTGGAAGACCTATCCTAAGAAAATGGCTTAAGGAAATTCCTAAAACAGAAAGAAAATGATAAAAGAAGGAACCTTGGAATATTAGGAATGAAGAAATAACAATAAAAAGAGTAAAAATATGGGTAAATACAATGGACTTTCATCTCTTGAATTTCTTAAATTATGTTTGATAAATTGAAGGAAAGGTTATAACATTTTTCTGATGTGCTTCTCAAGGTATAGAAAGGAAGTATTTAAGAAAATTTATATCATAAATGGGCAAAGAAAAAGATTTTTAAGGGAAGTAAGTTTTATATAGTTCACTCTGGTAAAATGTCTACATCAATACCCTATGATAAATTATATATGTAAATGTAATACCTAGAATAACCACTAAAAATCAATACAAAGAAATATGCTCAGAAACACTAAAGATCAATCAAAGGGAATTCTAAAAAATGTTCAAGGCACTATTGATACACACAACTCCTTGGGTTGATTTCAAGGATGTAGAATGAAAAAAGTCAGTCTCAAAAGGTCACATTCTATTTGATTTGACTTGATTTGCTTTATACAGCATTTCTGAAATGACAAAATTATACAACTGGATAACAAATTAGTATTTTCTAGGAGCTAGGAATGGTGAGGGAGAAAGTGTGGGTGCTCCTATAAAGGGGTAACATGAGAGGAATCCTCTTGATCATGCAATAATTCTGTATCTCAATTGTAGTGGCAGTTATATGATTCTACACATGATAAAATGACACAGAACTATAAATACACATTTTTTCAATATCACTTTCATTGTTTTGATACTACACTATAGCTGCATAAGATAAAACCTTTGGAGAAAACTGGGTGAAAGATACATGATATCCATCAATAATATCTTGGCAATTTCTTGGAATTTATATTTCAATAAACATTAAAAAATACATAGATAATGGCTGAACTTGTTGAGTGTAGGTTTAAAAAATTCCTTGATAGTAACAATAAAATGCAGAGGTTAAGAGTCAGAATACTGGGAACCAGCGTAGCCATATTTTCTTGGAGATTCCTCATCCATTCGATTAATGTATTTCTAATAGATAATATAGATAACAAGGAAACTTAATTAGACCATCAGGATAGGAACTCTATATTGAGATACTAGCCAGTCTAGGACGAAGAACACATTTATTACATGGCAAATATTTTTGAGAAAGTTGTAAACTTTGTTTTCATTCTTGAAAAGTAAACATCAATTCTTATTTTATGAACTTTTTGACAGAAATACTTGGTAAAGTGACATTTATAAAATTTATGGCTTTCACTACATTGTCTCCTCAGTGTGACCAATCTCAAAAGGAATACACTGGACAATTTTTAGGCTCTTCTGACTTGCCATTACATCTAATTATGATTCACATGAATCATCAGAGTGCCTAAGTTTGGGAGGTGAACATTTCACACACCTTCTTTTTAATAATACAAGACAAAGAATAGTAAAAAAAAAATAATAAATAAATAAATACAGATAGTATTCTGTAATAAGTCGGCTAAGGCTATGGAATACACTTGAAACTCTTTAAAAATATTTTTGTCCTCTGGGAACCCTCCTACACTGTTGATGGGAATGTAAATTGGTACAGCCATGATGGAGTATGGAGGTTCCTTAAAAAACAAAAAATAGAGCTACCATATGATCTAGCAATCCCACTCCCAGGCATATATCCAGAGAAAACCATAACCCGAAAAGATATATGTACCCCAATGTTCACTGCAACACAACTTACAATAGACAGGACATGGAAGCAACCTTAATGTCTATCGATGGAGGAATGGATAAAGGAGATGTGGTACAATGGAATATTACTCAGCCATAAAAAAGAACGAAGAGGGGGGACCTTCATGATGGAGGAGGAGTAAGACGTGGAGATCACCTTCCTCCCCACAAATACATCAGAAATATATCTACATGTGGAACAACTCCTACAGAACACCTACTGAACGCTGGCAGAAGACCTCAGACTTCCCAAAAGGCAAGAAACTCCCTATGTACCTGGGTGGGGCAAAAGAAAAAGGAAAAACAGAGACAAAGAATAGGGATGGGACCTGCACCTCTAAGAGGGAGCTGTGAAGGAGGAAAAGTTTCCACACACTAGGAAGCCCCTTCACTGGTGGAGACAGGGGATGGGTGGGGGGGAAGCTTCGGAGCCACAGAGGAGAGCGCAGCAACAGAGGTGCAGAGGGCAAAGCAGAGAGATTCCCGCAAGAGGATTGGTGCTGACCAGCACTCACCAGCCTGAGAGGCTTGTCTACTAACCTGCAGGGGTGGGTGGGGGCTGGGAGCTGAGGCTCCGGCTTCGGAGGTCAGATCCCAGGGAGAGGACTGGGGTTGGCTGTGTGAACACAGCCTGAAGGGAGCTAGTGTGCCACAGCTAGCCAGGAGGGAGTCCGGGAAAAAGTCTGGAACTGCCTAAGAGGGAAGAGACCATTGTTTCGGGGTGCACAAGGAGAGGGGATTCAGGGCACTGCCTAAATGAGCTCCAGAGAGAGATGCGAGCTGCAGCTATCAGCGTGGACACTAGAGACGGGCATGAAATGCTAATGCTGCTGCTGCAGCCATCAGGAAGCCTGTGTGCAAGCACAGGTCACTATCCACATCTCCACTCCCAGGATCCTGTGCAGCCTGCCACAGCCAGGGTCCCGTGATCCAGGGACAACTTCCCCGAGAGAACACACGGCGTGCCTCAGGCTGCTGCAAAGTCACGCCAGCCTCTGCCACCATAGGCTGGCCGCGCCTTCCATACCCCTCCCTCCCCCAGGCCTGAGTGAGCCAGAGTCCCCTAATCATCTGCTACTTTAACCCCGTCCTGTCTGGGGGTGGGGGGAACAGATGCCCTCAGGTGACCTACACACAGAGGTGGGGCCAAATCCAAAGCTGAACCCCGGGAACTGTGCAAACAAAGAAGAGAAAGGGAAATTTCTCCCAGCAGCCTCAGGAGCAGTGGATTAAATCCCCACAATCAACTTCATGTACCCTGCATCTGTGGAATACCTCAATAGACAACAAGTCACCCCAATATTGAGGCGGTGGACTTTGGGAGCAACTGTAGAGTTGGAGTGTGCTTTCTGCATCTAATTTGTTTCTGGTTTTATGTTTATCTTAGTTTAGTATTTAGAGCTTATTATCATTGGTAGATTTGTTCATTGATTTGGTAGCTCTCTTAGTTTTTTTTTTATATATACATAAATTTTTTTCCTTTTTTTCTTTTTGTGAGTGTATATGTGTATGCTACTTTATGTGATTTTGTCTGTATAGCTTTGCTTTTACTATCTGTCCTAGGGTTCTGGCTGTTGGTTTTTTGTTTTTGTTTTTTTTTGTATAGTTTTTAGAGCTTGTGATCATTGGTGGATTTGTTTTTTGGTTTGGTTGGTCTCTTCTTTTTTCTTCCTTTTTAAAAATTTTTAATAATTTTATTTTATTTTTTATTTTAATAACATTATTTTATTTTATTCTTTCTGTCTTTCTTTTTTTTCTCTCTTTTCTTCTGAGCTGTGTGGCTGACAGGGTCTTGGTGCTCTGGCTGGGTGTCAGGCCTGAGCCTCTGAGGTGAGATAGCTGAGTTCAGGACACTGCTCTACCAGGGACCCCTGGCCCCATGTAATATCAAATGGTAAAATCTCTCCCAGAGATCTCCGTCTCAAAGCTAAGACCCAGCACCACTCAACGGCCAGCAAGCTACAGTGCTGGAAACCCTATGCCAAACAAGTAGCAAGATAGGAACACAACCCCACCCATTAGCAGAGAGGCTGCCTAAAATCATAATAAGTTCACAGACACCCCAAAACACACCACCAGACACAGTCCTGCCCACCAGAAAGACAAGGTCCAGCCTCATCCACCAGGAGGACACAGGCATCAGTCCCCTCCACCAGGAAGCCTACACAACCCACTGAATCAACCTTACCCACGGGGGGCAAACACCAAAAACAATGGGAACTACGAACCTGCAGCCTGCGAAAAGGAGACCCCAAACACAGTAAGTTAAGCAAAATGAAAAGACAGAGAAATACATAGCAGACAAGGAGCAAGGGAAAAACCCACCAGACCAAACAAATGAAGAGGAAATAGGAAGTCTACCCGAAAAAGAATTCAGAGTAATGATAGTAAAGATGATCCAAAATCTTGGAAATAGAATGGAGAAAATATGAGAAATGTTTAACAAGGACCTAGAAGAACTAAAGAGCAAACAAAGAATGATGAACAACACAATAAATGAAATTAAAAATTCTCTAGAAGGAATTAATAGCAGAATAACTGAGGCAGAAGAATGGATAAGTGACCTGGAAGATAAAATAGTGGAAATAACTACCACAGAGCAGAATAAAGAAAAAAGAATACAAAGAATTGAGGACAGTCTCAGAGACCTCTGGAACAACATTAAACGTACCAACATTCGAATTATTGGGGTCCCAGAAGAAGAGGAGAAAAAAAAAGGAACTGAGAAAATATTTGAAGAAATTATAGTTGAAAACTTCCCTAATATGGGAAAGGAAATAGTTAATCAAGTCCAGGAAGCACAGAGAGTCCCATACAGGATAAATCCAAGCAGAAACACGCCAAGACACATATTAATCAAACTATCAAAAATTAAATTCAAAGAAAAAATTTTAAAAGCAGCAAGGGAAAAGCAACAAATAACATACAAGGGAATCCCCATAAGGTAAACAGCTTATCTTTCAGCAGAAACTCTGCAATCCAGAAGGGAGTGGCAGGACATATTTAAAGTAGTGAAAGGGAAAAACGTACAACCAAGATTACTCTACCCAGCAAGGATCTCATTCAGATTCAACGGAGAAATTAAAACCTTTACAGACAAGCAAAAGCTAAGAGAATTCAGTACCACCAAACCAGCTTTACAACAAATGCTAAAGGAACTTCTCTAGGCAGGAAACACAAGAGAAGGAAAAGACCAACAATAAGAAACCCAAAACAATTAAGAAATGGTAATAGGAACATACATATCAATAACTACCTTAAGGGCTTCCCTGGTGGTGCAGTGGTTGAGAATCCGCCTGCCAATGCAGGGGACATGGGTTCGAGCCCTGGTCTGGGATGATCCCACATGCCGCGGAGCAACTGGGCCCGTGAGCCACAGCTGCTGAGCCTGTGTGTATGGAGCCTGTGCTCCGCAACAAGAGAGGCCATGATAGTGAGAGGCCGGCACACCACGATGAAGAGTGGCCCCCACTTGCCACAACTGGAGAAAGCCCTCGCACAGAAACGAAGACCCAACACAGCCAAAAATAATAAATAAATAAATAAATTTATTAAAAAAAAACAAAACTACCTTAAATGTAAATGGATTAAATGCTTCGCCAAAAGACACAGACTAGCTGAATGGATACACAAACAAGACCCATATATATGCTGTCTACAAGAGACCCACTTCAGACCTAGGGACACAAACGGACTGAAAGTGAGGGGATGGAAAAAGATATTCTCATGCAAATGGAAATCAAAAGAAAGCTGGAGTAGCAATTCTCATATCAGACAAAATAGACTTTAAAATAAAAACTATTACAAGAGTCAAGGACAGTACAAAATGATCAAGGGATCAGTCCCAGCAGAAGATATAACAATTGTAAATATTTATGAACCCAACATAGGGGCACCTCAATATATAAGGCAAATGTTAACAGCCATAAAAGGGGAAATTGATGGTAACACAATCATAGTAGGGGGCTTTAACACCCCGCTTTCACCAATGGATAGATCATCCAAAACGAAAATAAATAAGGAAACACAAGCTTTAAATGATACATTAAAAAAGATGGACTTAATTGATATTTACAGGACATTCCATCCAAAAACTACAGAATACACCTTCTTCTCAAGTGCTCATGGAGCATTCTCCAGGATAGATCATATCTTGGCTCACAAATGAAGCCTTGGTAAATTTAAGAAAAATGAAATTGTATCAAGTATCTTTACAGACCACAACGCTATGAGACTAGATATCAATTACAGGAAAAAATCTGTAAAAAATACAAACACAAGGAGGATAAACAATACACTACTAAATAACCAAGAGATCACTGAAGAAATCAAAAGGAAATGAAAAAATACCTAGAAACAAATGAGAAAGGTAACACGATGACCTAAAATGTATGGGATGAAGCAAAAGCAGTTCTAAGAGGGAAGTTTATAGTAATACAATCCTACCTCAAGAAACAAGAAGGATCTCAAATAAACAATGTACACTTACACCTAAAGCAATTAAAGAAAGAAGAACAAAAAACCCTCAAAGTTAGCAGAAAGAAAGAAATCATAAAATTCAGATCAGAAAAGAAAAAGAAATGAAGGAAATGATAGCAGAGATCAATAAAACTAAAAGCTGGTTCTTTGAGAAAATAAACAAAATTGATAAACCATTAGCCAGACTCATCAAAAAAAAAAAAAAAAAAGGGAGAAGACTCAAATCAATAGAATTAGAAATGAAAAAGGAGAGGTAACAACTTACACCACAGAAATACAAAGGATCATGAGAGATTACTACAAGCAACTATATGCCAATAAAATGGACAACCTGGAAGAAATGGACAAATTCTTAGAAAAGCACAACCTTCCAAGACTGAACCAGGAAGAAACAGAAAATTTAAACAGACCAATCACACGCACTGAAATTGAAACTGTGATTAAAAATCTTCCAACAAACAAAAGCCCAGGACCAGATGGCTTCACAGGTGAATTCTATCAAACATTTAGAGAAGAGCTAACACCTGTCCCTCTCAAACTCTTCCAAAATATAGCAGAAGGGTGAACACTCCCAAACTCATTCTAAGAGGACAACATCACCCTGATACCAAAACCAGACAAATATGTCCCAAAAAAAGAAAAAGACAGACCAATATCACTGATAAACATAGATGCAGAAATCCTCAACAAAATACTAGCAAACAGAATCCAACAGCACATTGAAAGGATCATATACCATGATCAAGTGGGGTTTATCCCAGGAATGCAAGGATTCTTCAATATACACAAATCAATCAATGTGATAAACCATATTAACAAACTGAAGGAGAAAAACCATATGATCTTCTCAACAGATGTAGAAAAAGCTTTTGACAAAATTGAACAGCCATTTATGATAAAACCCTCCAGAAAGTAGGCACTGAGGGAACTTACCTCAACATAATAAAGGCCATATATGACAAACCCACAACCAACATCATTCTCAATGGTGAAAAACTGAAACCATTTCCACTAAGATCAGGAACAAGACAAGGTTGCCCACTCTCACCACTATTATTCAACATAGTTTTGGAAGTCCTAGCCACAGCAATCAGAGAAGAAAAAGAAATAAAAGGAATTCAAATTGGAAAAGAAGAAGTAAAACTGTCACTGTTGTAGATGACATGATACTAGACATAGAGGATCCTAAAGATGTTACCAGAAAATTACTAGAGCTAATCAATGAATCTGGTAAAGTAGTAGGATACAAAATTAATGCAGAGAAATCTCTTGCATTCCTATACACTAATGATGAAAAACATGAAAGAGAAAATTAGGAAACACTCCCATTACCATTGCAACAAAAAGAATAAAATACCTAGGAATAAACCTACCTAAGGAGACAAAAGCACTGTATGCAGAAAGCTATAAGACATTGATGAAAGAAATTAAAGATGATACAAACAGATGGAGAGATATACCATGTTCTTGGATTGGAAGAATCAACATTGTGAAAATGACTATACTCCCCAAAGCAATCTACAGATTCACTGCAATCCCTATGAAACTACCACTGGCATTTTTCACAGAACTAAAACAAAAAATTTCACAGTTTGTATGGAAACAAAAAAGACCCCGAATAGTCAAAACAATCTTGAGAAAGAAAAATGGAGCTGGAAGAATCAGGCTCCCTGACTTTAGACTATACTACAAAGCTACAGTAGTTAAGACAGTATGGTACTGGCACAAAAACAGAAATATAGATCAATGGAACAGGATAGGAAGCCCAGAGATAAACCCACGCATATATGGGCAACTTATCTTTGATAAAGGAGGCAAGAATATACAATAAAGAAAAGACAGCCTCTTCAATAAGTGGTGCTGAGAAAACTGGACAGCTACGTGTAAAAGAATGAAATTAGAACACTCCCTAGCACCATACACAAAATAAACTCAAAATGGATTAAAGACCTAAATGTAAGGCCAGACACTATAAAACTCTTAGAGGAAAACACAGGCAGAACACTCTATGACATAAATCACAGCAAGATCCTTTTTGACTCACTTCCTAGAGAATGGAAATAAAAACAAAAATAAACAAATGGGACCTAATGAAACAAACACTTTCACACAGTAAAGGAAACCATAAACAAGATGAAAAGACAACCCTCAGAATGGGAGAACATATTTGCAAATGAAGCAACTGACAGAGGATTAATCTCAAAAATATACAAGCAGCTCATGTAGCTCAGTATCAAAAAACAAACAACCCAGTCCAAAAATGGGCAGACGACCTAAATAGACATTTCTCCAAAGAAGATATACAGATTGCCAACAAACACATGAAAGGATGCTCAACATCACTAATCATTAGAGAAATGCAAATCAAAACTACAATGTGATATAACCTCACACCAGTCAGAGTGGCCATCATCAAAAAATCTACAAACAATAAATGCTGGAGATGGTGTGGAGAAAAGGGAACCCTCCTGCACTGTTGGTGGGAATGTAAATTGATACAGCCACTATGGAGAACAGTATGGAGGTTCCTTAAAAAGCTAAAAATAGATATTGGGATATATGTATATGATTCATTTTGTTATACAGCAGAAACTAACACATCATTGTAAAGCAATTATACTCCAATAAAGATGTTTAAAAAAAAAAAAAAAGGATGAAATAATACCATTTGCAGCAACATGGATGGAACTAGAGATTGTCATACTGAGTGAAGTAAGTCAGAGAAAGACAAATATCATATGATACCCCTTATATGTGGAATCTAAAAAAAGTGTACAAATGAACTTATTTGCAAAATAAACTGGAAGATTGGGATTGACATATACACACTACTATATATAAAGTAGAAAACTAATAAGGACTTACTACTGTATAGCACAGGGAAGTCTACTCAATACTCTGTAATGACCTATATGGGAATAGAATCTAAAAAAGAATCGATATATGTATATGTATAACCTATTCACTATGCTGTACAGCAGAAACTAACACAACATTGTAAATAAACTATACTCCAATAAAAATTAATTTTAAAAAGTAAAAAATAATAAAATTATAGTATCAAAGAAAAAAATATTTTTGTCTTCTCATGTGAGATTAAGTAAGTGGTTGTAATGGTCTCAAATATGAAAAGAGGAAATAAAAAACATGAGTTAATATAATGATTATTTTTTAGTATTTATAAGGCCACCTAGTTGTCTAACTGATTTTACATGATCAAATGTCAAAATCTTCCAGCTAAGTTTCCCAAGTCAACTGATTCTTTTACAAGAAAGTCTTCATATTCCATAAATGTTAATATTTTAAAATTTTGTTTGATGTAAACTTTATAATGTTTTGTATCAAATGAACACAGAATACTTTTGTATTTTGCTTTAGTTTAGATTAATTAGTGTGTACCCCAGGAGTGATGATTCTGTAGTACTAAATAATAATAAAAGTAGTAAATTTTAGGATGGACATATTCACCTATTACTAAAATTTTATCAATGTTTAGTTTTATACATGCTGAGTACCAATAGTCATTGTTACTTAGTAATTTTATAGCTTAGTTCCCCTCTTCATAAAATTATTCTTTCATATTATTTTTGTGTGATAGATACATTTATATTACTTACATATTAATTTAGGAGATGTTTGAATGAATAATATAAAACACAGTTTAATATTTTGATCTGACTACTCAGTCATATTTTCTAAGAACTACATTAATAGATAACCTTTAGTTTTATTGGGACCATGCAATTCTACAAAACTAAAAAAATTGACCCAAGCTATCTTAATCTTAGCATAGCACATAGCTAAAATATAGTAGATACTTAATAGCACTCATATTAATAAATAAATGTCTTCATGAGAAAAATAAACAAGAGTAAATACCTTCAAAAATGAAATAACTGTTTATAGCCATGTAGCCATGCTCTGATTTTAAGGTGAATATACATTGCCTATATGTATGCATATGCATGTGTGTGTCTGAAAAATCTGCCAAGGTATTATATTTAGTGAGACATTACCAGGTGTATTATGATAAAAATTATCTTCTGGAAGGAAATAAAAAACAGAGTGTGTCCATAATCTTCCCAAAACTCAAAGGAAAATAGCCCTTATAGAAAATATTCAACAAGCTGAAAACAGACTTAATACACAGTATCTCCTTTTTGTGTGTGAAATTACTGAACAGATTTCTCTACTTCTTTATGTTAGTAATGTAAGAGATAATGAGTGTATCATCATGTAGAAGAAAATAAATAATATTTCTCACTAAAATTTCTATTGTTAAAGCATAATAAACTAGCTTAGTCATTGTCTATAAGAGAAAAGAAAAAACCCAAAAAACCAACTATATCCTAGCTAACACCTAATTCTAGGAATCCTACACCATTCTCTCTGAGTCTACTTCAGAACACTTTCATACCTATTACATATACCAAAATTCCGAGCACCCAAAACAAGTCAAATATTATTATGAATCACAAAACTCTCTTCAAAGTTTAATCATGGCCTCAAATTTCTTCTTAATAGACTCTAAGAAACTATTGCCATTGGAATTGAAAAATATGGTATTCATAATTGAGATCAATCTGCCATTCTTTTTTTTTTTTTTTTTTTGCAAGTGGTTTAAATCCTTTTATTAAAAGATAAATTAAAGATAAATTGAATTAAAGAATAATCCAACTTTGTGCAGCTTACAAGAGTTATATCTAGGACTTCCCTGGTTGCGCAGTGGTTAAGAATCCGCCTGTCAACGCAGGGAACACGGGTTCGAGCTCTGGTCCGGGAAGACCCCACATGCCGTGGAGCACAATACAGTGAATAGGATAATGGGTAGTTTATGTTGATAAAATGTGTTATTGCAGATTATGCTATAATAGTTTGAGTCATTATATTTCATATATTATTATCAAATGATACAAAGAAAAATATTAAAAATAAACTAAGAAATTTTATTTTATTCTTTTTTAAATTTTTATTGGAGTACAGTTGATTTACAATGTTGTGTTAGTTTCTGCTGTACAGCAAAGTGAATCTGTTATACATATACATATATCCATTCTGTTTTAGATTCTTTTCCCATACAGGTCATTACAGAGTATTGAGCAGAGTTCCCTGTGCTATATAGTAGGTCCTTATTAGTTATCTATTTTATATATAGTAGTGTGTATATGTCAATCCCAATCTTCCAGTTTATCCCTTCCCCGCCTTACCCCTGATAACCATAAGTTTGTTTTCTACATCTGTAACTCTATTTCTGTTTTGTAGATAAGTTCATTTGTACCCTTTTTTTAGATTCCACATATAAGCGATATCATATGATATTTGTCTTTCTCTGTTTTCGTTCCTTTTTAATGGCTAATTAATTTGCCATTCTTTTTTAAGGTAAAGTTCTAAAGACATCCTCTAACATCGAAGCGCTATTAGTGCATCTGAAATGATTATAGTGAATTTGACACCATCATAACATCTAATAATGCAATTTGTGTCTAAATGTAAAGTAAGTTCTCTAGATTTTTGCCTAGCAACACTGACTTTTTTTTTTTTTTTTTTTTTTTTGGCCACACCACATGTCATGTGGGATCTTAGTTCCCCGACCAGGGATCGAACCCGTGCCCCCTGCAGTGGAAGCGAGGAGTCTTAACCACTGTACCTTCAGGGAATTCCCTTTTTATTGGCTTTTTTTTTTTTTTTTTTTTTTTTCAGCACTGAAATAGAAGATATGCATCCCAAATGACACAGCAATTCCATCTAATATTCCACTCTGGAGAACCTCTCACAGGAGTGTACGAGAAGACATGCATATATATATATATATGCATGACTATTTATGGTAATATTTATTAATAACAAAAATAGAACCTAAGTATTAATAAGAGAATAAATTGTAGTATGTTCAGAAAATGGAATATAGCAGTAAAAATTAATAAACTAGAACATCCTATATTAATTCATTTTTCATTCAACAAATATTCTTTCAGCATTTTCCTCACTCATTCCACCGTGAGTCAGATGCCTTCCACAGCCTTTTTCCATCGAGCTGGCATATTTGCATTATTTTTTTCTTGCTACCGTGTCTACAATTCTAACAGTTGTTACCAGGTGAAAAGTGATAGTCATTATGGAAAGCAATTCCTCTTGCAAAATTAGTAAGTTGATAAGCATTTTATCTGTCAATATGTTTTCTTTTTTGCTTATGAGAAAAGATAACAAAAACAAATACTTTACTTAAAATCAAGTAAGGAACAACTCTCTTCATGCACTCCTTATCCACTATTTTTCTCAGCATGAAAAACACATTTGCCATTTTCTTTCTCCATAATAGAAATCCAAAACCAAATCCCATGTAATCTTCTCATATGTAATGAGTCAAACTTTAAAAAATCTAAACAAATATCTTTTTAACATTTCATAATATCTTAAAATGTGCTTAGTAGAAACAAAATTTCCCTTTAGAAATATTAGCTATTATTAGGTTATCTGTTGAGATAATATGAACAAAAGTGAAGGGGAAATAGTTATTATTTCTAGAGGCGATTTTTACTTCATTTGTTGAATCCAGGAATGAAACCTCTAACACCACCCTCTCTTTTGCTTCTTTCCCCATTTTTTCATGATAATCCATCATAGTCATATATAGAAGAAAGTCATAATATTGTCATCAATGCCATTTTGAATGACAGCTTATCCTAAAAGCATGTATCTACTGCTTCCTGATTTCCTGTTAGACTTTCGGTTCTAAGTTAAACCTGTGTTTCTTAAACCTGTGCTTGCATTCAATGTATCAACTGACATTATTTGAAGTGTAATGTTCTTCAATTCCGTCTATAGGTTTTTCACATTTATTGGATAGTACATGCCTGAGAGTAGAGGTTTCGCTTTATTTAATTCTGTAACTTGCCATAGAAATTGGCATTGTATCTGACAACTAGAAAGTAACTACTAATGATTTTTCAAAGAAATAAATAGAAAATATTCAAACTTTTTGATCTCATTTGACTACCTTTGCCTAATGAAATTACATTTCTATTGTAGTTTTGCAAATTTTGTTCATTATTAGGCTAAGATAGATAGACGTCTGTTCTGGTGGCGTTCTTTTATTTTTAATTAGTCATAACATCCTTATATTGATATTTTAATTTCTCTGAACTTTTTAAGCCAACAGAAATTAAAACATGTTGATAGTTATGTTTATAAAGAGCAGCATAGATTATATTTTGAGTTACATAAATAACTTGGAACTATATTCCAATAATTTAAATATGACTTTCATCTATTTATGTACTCTTTATATCATTAGCTGGCGGTTTTACGTAGTTTGTGTCATTTTCCATTTTTAATATTTGATTCATATGCACGATAATACTTTACTTACAGAGGGCTTCTTCTTACCAATTTATCCTTTAAAATATATTTCTTACGGACTCCAGGCAGCAACATCTGCATTATAGACCACATAATCAATTCTTTAAATGTATCAGGTTTAAAATTATTTTTCAATTTTAAACCTAATTTCAGATGTGTTCAAACATTTCTCAAGATGAAATATTTTATCTTTTTTTCCAGTTTTATTGAGATATAATTGCCATATAACATTGTGTAAGTTTATTTTGTACAATGTGATGATTTGATACACTTGTATATTACAAAATAATTACCACAATAGGGGTAGTTAACACCTCAATCACCTCACATAATTAAAATTTCCTTTTTGTGGTGAGTAAACTTAAGATCTACTCTCTTAGTAACTTTCAAGTATATAATAATATATATAATTACAATTATATATATTATAATGTAATACTGTATAAAATGCAGTATTAAACTATAGTCACTATGTTGTACATTAGATACCCACAACTTATTCATCTTATAACTGAAAGTTTGTATCCTTTGACCAACATCTCCCCATTTCCCCCATTCCCTAGCCCCTGACAACCACCAATCTACTCTCTGTTTCTATGAATTCATCATTTTAGTGATACCATTTAAAAAAGTGATATCAGAATATTTGTCTTTCTCTGTATAACTTCATTCACTTAACATAATGCCCTCACAGTCCCCCCATGTTGTCTCAAATGGCAAGATTTCTATGCTTTTCATGTTTGAATAATATTCCATTCAAACTTAAGATCTACTCTCTTAGCAACTTTCAAGTATATAATAATAATATACATAATTACAATTATATATATTATAATATAATACTGTATAAAATGCAGTATTATTAACTAATAATACTGATGTTACCGCATCTTCTTTATCCATTCATATGTAGATAGACATTTAGGCTGTTTCTATAACTTGGCTATTGTGAATAATGTTGCAATGAATGTGGGAGTGAAGATAACTCTTAGAGGACCTAATTTTATTTTCCTTGGATATATACCCAGAAGTGGATTGCCAAATCTTATGGTAGTTCTGTTTTTAATTTTTTGAAGAACCTCCATACTGTTTACATAGCAGCTGTACCAATTTACATTCCCACCAACAGTGCACAGGGGTTTCTTTTCTCCACATCTTGGCTGAATTATCTCTGTCTTTTTGATAACAACCATTCTGACAGGTGTGAGGTGATATCTCAATGTGATTTTGATTTGTATTTCCCTGGTGGTCAATGATGTTGAGCATCTTTTCCTGTACCTGTTGGCTATTTGAATGTCTTCTTTGGAGAAATTTCTATTCAGCTCCCCTGCCATTGTTTAATTAGTTTTGCTTTATGCTTTTGTTTTTGAGTTTTGCTATTGAATTGTGTGAGTTTCTTACGTATTTTGGGTATTAACCCCTTATCAGTTGGTTTGCAATTATTTTCCTTCATTCCATAGGATGCTTTTTCATTTTGCTAAGTTTGTTAGCTTTTGTTTTCTGTTTTTGGGTTTTTGTTTGTTCTGGGCAGAATCTTTTTAATTTGATATAGTCCTATTTATTAATTTTCATTTTTGTTGCTGTGCTTTTTGGTGTCATACCCCAAAAATCTTTGTTAGGACCAATGTCAAGGAGATGTTTTCTACCTTTTTTTCTAGGAGTTTCATGGTTTAAGATTTTATGCTTAAGTCTTAATCCATTTCTAGTTAATTTTTGTGTGTGTGGTGTAAATCATGGGGTCCAATTTCATTCTTATGCATGTGATTATCCATTTTCCCCAACCTAAGTTATTAAAGAGACTACCGTTTCCCTACTGAGTCTTCTTGACTCTCTTGTCAAAGGGTAGTTTATAGTATGAGCAAGGGTTTATTTCTGGGCTCTTAATTCTGTCCCATTTGTCTATGGTTCTATTTGTATGCCAATAGCATGCTGCTTCTATTACTATTGCTTTGACATTTACTTTGAAATCAGGAAGTGTGATGTCTCCAGCTTTGTTCCTCTTTCTCTAAATTTCTTTGGTTATTTGGGAGTCTTTTGTGGTTCCATACAAATTTTAGGGTTGTTTCTTCTATATCTATGAAAAATGCCATTGGAATTTTGATAGGGATTTTATTAAATCTATAGATGGGTTTGAGTTTTATAGACATTTTAACAATATTAGTTCTTCTGATCCATAAACAAGGGTATCTTTCCATTTATTTGTGCCTTCCATTATTTTCATCAAAGTCTTATACTTTTCAGCATACAGATCCTTCACCTCTTTGTTTAAATTTATTCCCAAGTATTTTATTATTTTTGATGCTATTGTGACTAAGAATGTTTTATTTCTTTTTCAGATATGTCAATGTTAGTGTATAAAAACCCAACTGATTTCTATATGTTGATATTTTACCCTGCAAACTTAATGAATTTGTTCATTACTTCTAATAGTTTTTTGGTGGTGTCTTTAAGATTTTCTATATATATGATCATATTACCAGCAGAGATAATTTTACATTTCCTTACTGATTTGGATGACTTTTGTTTCTTTTGTTTTGCCTGATTTCTCTGGCTAGAACATCCAGTAATGTGTTAAATACAAGTGGTGAAAGCAGGCACATTTGTCATGTTCCTGATCTTAGAGAGTACAGCTTCAACTTTTTATATTAAGTATGATGTTAGCTGTGGGTTTGTCATTTATGACCTTTATTATGTTGAGTTACATTCCTTCTATACCCAATTTGTTGAGACTTTTAATCATGAAAGGATGTTGTATCTTGTCAAATGCTTTTTCTCCAGCCATTGAGATTATCATATATTTTTAACTTTTTATTCTATTACTGTGGTGTATCACATTTACTGATTTGTGTATGCTGAACCACCTACACATCACAGGGATAAATCTCACTTGATCATGCTGTATGATCCTTTTAATACGCTGTTGAATTGGGCTTCCTAATATTTTGTTAAGAACTTTTGCATCTATATTCATCAGGGATATTGGCTTATAGTTTTCTTTTCTTGTATTGTCCTGATCTGGCTTTGGTATCAGCATAATGCTGGCCTCATAAATGAGTTGGGAATACCCCTCCTCTTCAATTTTTTGGCAGAGTTTGAGAAAGATTGACATTCATTCTTCTTTAAATGTTTGGTAGAATTCAGCAGGGAAACCACCTGGTCCTGAGCTTTTCTTTGTTGGGAATTTTTTAAATTACTAATTCAATCTCCCTACTCATCATTGGTCTGTTCAGATTTTCTATTTCTTCAGTCTTGTAGGTTGTAGGTTTCTAGGAATTTATCCATTTCTTCTAGGTTATTCGATGTGTTTGCATATAATTCTTTATAGTTGTCTCTTATGACTGGGACTTCTTTGCTAGACTCCTGAACTTCCACAGTCTCTCACATCCTGATTGTCTAAGACAGTGTTGTCCAGGGACTCCCAGATTGTGGCTGAGAGGGGCTGCAGCTGGTTCACAGGTCACTGTGGGGTCCACAGCTGGGAGTAAAGTCTGTAGACCTATTACCCCACACACATGGGCGGGACTCCTCCCATGTCCCTTGACATTTAGTTCTGGATCCCACAGCTCCCACAAAGGCACTTTTGTCTGTGGATGGATGCCAAATTGTTGTTGTTGAGGAGGGGATACATGCAAGGGACGTTTTATTTGGCCATCTTGCTAACGTCACTCCTCCAAAATAATATTTTAAAACAATGTATTCTTTAATTTGAAAAAAGATTGGCATGTTTTCACTGAAAAAGATTGATAACCCCCAAATTTTTCTAAAGTTACTTTAAGCCAGTATTATGTAAGTGCTTTTTATATGATATTTAAGATGATTTTTATAATAATTATGTGAGATAGATGATAATATCCAATTGTACAAAAAGAAAAAAAACTGACTTTCAGAGAAGTTAACTACTTGTCTAAAAGCACATCTTTGTAAATGGAAAAGTCAAGAAATAAAAACACAAGGACAAGAAAATCAGGACCTATTTTCTTATAAACAAGGAAGAAATATACATACATTTAAAAAATATCCCAAATAATGTATTCACTCCATTTGTTATATCATATGGCCTTGATGATAATTTACTAAAAAATTTTTTTTGCTGAATAGATAAAGCATATCAAAGTGGTGAAACAAACTCTAGAAAGAAAAAGTCAGCTCAATTTATTCAAAAAATAATTAAAAGATTAACAGAACATTCATTTCCCTCAGGTTGGCATGATTTCATCTCTGCTTTTTTTTTTCTATTCTCATCCTGATGATCAATCATGTTATGCACAGCAACCTGTCAAAACGTGCTATATTAGCAAATCTGGGATGCTTTGCTCATCTTTCCCCTCAAAGCCCATGCATTTTAATAGGACAAGTAAACTCAAGTTGGTACTTGGAAGGAAGTAAAGGCAGAGAGTAAATCAAGATCATCTTGCTTTAATATTCTTTATGATTTTTTTTTCTATTCGTTAAAAAATTGTTTGGTGATCCTGCTTTGTTCAATCAGAAATTTTTAGCATTCTGCATGGAAACATATGTTACAGTTTTAACCAAAATAGGAGAAAACATACATTTTTATTATATAAATCCTGTAATGACTCACAGCATTCTATAATAAACAACTGATGCAAACTGCTTTTTAGTTAGGAAGAAATAGTTTTGCTCATTTGACATTCCTGCTGTCTATAGTTAAACTCTTTCAAGTTAATTCCTTTCATACTCACAATTTATTCTGTTTCTTTAAGGATTAGTAACTTTTGTCAATGAAAGAATGACATATACTAATTCCCCAAATGGCAATAATTTATCAGACATCCAAAGGGAATAACACCAAAATATTTTCTGATCACTTAGAGTATCTACTAAGATTGAGTACCTGTTAAGCAATTTTTTCTCTTTAAAAAAAATTTTTTTTATTGAGGTATAATTGACATACAACATTACAGTAGTTTCAAGTGTACGAGGTAATGATTTGATATTTGTATATATTGCAAAATGAGCACCACAATAAGTCTAGTTAACATCTGTCACCATAGAGTTAAACAGAACTTATTTTTCTTGTGGTGAAGCCTTTTAAGATCTACTCCCTGGGCAACTGTCAAATATGCAATACAGTATTACTAACTATAGTCATCATGCTGTACATTACATCCTCATGACAATTATTTTATAACTGAAAATTTGTACCTTTTGACCCCTTTCACCCATTTCACCCACCCTCCCCCCAACCCCTACCTCTGGCAACCACCAATATGTTCTCTGTATCTTTGAGCTTGCTTTTTAAAAAAATTGTTGCTCTTGTTGTTTTTAATTCCACACGTAAGTGAGATCATATGGTATTTATATTTGTTAAGCTAATTATAGCAGTTAGACTGCATTCTGCTACAAGTAACAAAAGACCCAACCAAATACAGCTTAAATAATAAGATTTATTCTTTCATATAAAAAGATTTATTAGTTCATATTACAGGAATTATGTAGAAAGAATGACTTCAAATTGGCTAATTTAGAAACTCAGTGGGTTTCCCTTCAACGTCATAAGATGGCTGCAGAAATTCTAGGCATCATCATTTTACTCAGCAACATACAAAGGCACAAAAACTGGGAGAATCTCTAATTTCTATTCTGTTTGAAGATTGAGAAAACTTTCTGGGAATGCCTCGGCAGATGTTTCCTTACTTTGTATTCATTAGGTTTGCATCACATGCTAACACCTGAAGCAATCAATGTCAAGGGGAATAGATCTTTCATGAGTGGCTTAGATTTTATTTATTCACTGGTCAAATCAATGCCAATAAGTGAATAAAATCTGGTTTCTGTTTTCAAAAAATAAGGAAGATGGCTATAGGGACAGCTTTGGATAGGCAAACAATAATGACTGCCAATACCTTTTATGAAGCTAAAATCTCTAAAGCATTTTCTTATGTTTTTGTGTAATATTTATTATCAAACTACAAATAAGAATTTATTGGTTCTACAAATTTCACAAAGACAATTAGTTTGCACCCTCTGAGTGTTATTCTGGTATGTGATATCATGGAGATATATATAATATATGTATAAAATGTATAAGCATATACAGAAAATAATCAGAAACATGGCAATGAGGTAGAGAATGGAGTGTTAAATTGTGAGGTTCATTTTAGTTTTTAGGTAAATAAAACACAGGCAGCATAAAACAAGGGAAAATAATGTAGCAATGGCATATCACATAAGAGAGATTAATCCAGGGCTCAGACTACAGTAGAATGTTTTGTAGATCTAGACATTGACCCCAAAAGTGAAGCTTAGGTAGATTTCAAATAGAGGAACTGCAGAAGTGAAGTTTTGGTGGTCATGGAAACAGAATGAACAGGGATAAGCTAAGTAGATGGAATATGGTTTGAGGATAGTGGAGAGTTGGGGGAATATAGATCTTGGGTATAGACAACACTGAGTTGAAGATCAGTTTTTTAAAGCTCACTCTTTCATACTGCTATTTCTGCAAATCAAACATGTTCCTATGGAGAGGTGACTATGGGGGAAAAAAAGAGCTCTCAATTTCATTTCAATGACAGATTCATTATTTAACTTACTCATGTTGACTTTGGGTAAGCTACTTAACTTCTCTATGTCATCACCTGTCAAATGGAAGTAATTTTGGCCTCTCACCTTCTGAGATGGCTCACACTCTGTGGAGTGTGTTTCTCTCTAAATAAATCCACTTCTTACCTATCACTTTGTCCCTCACTGAATTCTTTCTGTGACAAAATATCAAGAACTTGAGCTTCATTAATTCCTGAGACCAGGTGTGTGGTCTCAGTTAAAAGATGTGGGTTCAAGTCTTAATCTGGGTTTTGGCCAGATTCAAGTCTGGACGTACGGGTTCAAGTCCAATTTGAGTTGCGTGGTTTCAGCTGACAAGCCAGGAAGGGATAGCAATAAGGTAAGATAATGTTGAGAGTTAGGCCTTGGTCCTAGGCAGGCTTGTGGGACGAAGCCAGGTGTACCAGGGAGGATGCTCCGCTGAGGTCTGCCCATTTTTGTCAGGCTGGTCAACCCTGAATGCTTTGGGACTGTGACCAGGAACCTAGGTCTGGACCAGAGGAATGATGGCAAGCAGCATGGTTTGCTATAGAAAGACCGTATGGAATGGTTATGCTTAGGCACATCCAATAGCAGGTCTAGGACAGAATTGTTGCTGCAGGATTTGATAATCTATACTCTTCTCCCTGACTCTGAGGGTTTTTTTCCTACATTCTATGTTCATTCCTATTCCACTTCTCCCTCTTTTCTTCCCTCCCTCCTACCTTCCTTCCTTCGTTCCTTCCTCCCTTCCTTTTCTTAACCCCAGAAGACCTGTGTGGCTGCCAAGATGTACTTCCTTTTTTTTTTTTTTTCTAAATAGCCATTTGGTCAGATGGGGACTTACTTAATCATTAGATAGATTTTTAAATTTATTTATTTATTTGTTTATTTATTTTGGGCTGTGTTGGGTCTTCGTTTCTGTGTGAGGGCTTTCTCTAGTTGCGGCAAGCGGGTGCCACTCTTCATCGCGGTGCGTGGGCCTCTCACTATCGTGGCCTCTCGTTGCGCAGCACAGGCTCCAGACGCGCAGGCTCAGTAGTTGTGGCTCACGGGCCCAGTTGCTCTGCGGCATGCAGGATCTTCCCAGACCAGGGCTCGAACCCGTGTCCCCTGCATTGGCAGGCAGATTCTCAACCACTGCGCCACCAGGGAAGCCCCCAAGATGTACTTTCTATTGACAAGTGCTGACCCTTTGTTTCCAACTTATAGCTAGACCAACTCCTGCTCACCAGTGACACGGTGGGGGACACCTACTGTACCATTCTTTTGCAAGAACTTTTTGGACACTAACACCTGGTTGGGAGACTACCTTGGAAGGGATAACATCTAAAATCGTAAGTGCAAATCTTGACCAAATTGCAGGGTGGATTTTGACATGAGAGTGAAATTTTGGATAGCACAGGAGTTACAGACATCACCTCAGGCTTGGGTCTGAAATGGGTCAGGCCACCCCAATCCCGGCTGATACCCCTCTGGGCCATATATTCAGGGATTGGGAAAAATTCAGACAATAGGAATTTAAAAGGAGAAAAAAAAAAAACTTATTAGGTTATGTAATCAGGTTTGGCCACAATATGAGTTAGGAAATTTAAAATGGAGTAAGGTACAGTATGCTCAAATTTTCATGGCCTTGGAAAATCTAGGCAATGGAACAGAAAATGAATTTAATGCATGTGCAGCTTGGAGGGATAACTCTAGGAAAGACACAGAGGACATTTTAACTGACCCATCCTATGGGGCCATGCAGTACACTGGGTGAGGAACGATGCCATGCCTGAGGCAGACGCACAAAGGAATTACCAGGTGAATTCTATTGATAGAGATAGACGGGACCATATGATTACCTGTTTAATAGAGGGTATGAAGAAATTTATAGTAAAACCTCTTAATTATAGAAAGGCAAAAGAGGGCCAACAGGGACAGGACAAAAATCCTGCAGTCTTCCAAGGGAGACTAGTGGAAGCTTTTAGAAAGTATACAAACGTGGATCCTTCCTCCCCACAAGGGACAGGACCTTTTGGCTATGCATTTCATAGTCCAGGCAGCCCCAGACATGAGGCTCAAAATTCAGGAATGAACAACTCAGACTCCAATGAACGATTTGCTCCAATTGGCTTATTTGGTTTTCGATAATAGGGATATGGCTGGAAAGGCTGAACGCACAGAGAGAAATATGCAAGAGGCCCAGATGATGGCAGTGGCTTTGACCGCTCAGAGACCACCAAAGGGAAGTTGGCTTTTCCAGGCCAGTCTGACTTTTGTGGACCACTAGGCCCACAGGTCTAGCATACTCTATGTGGATAAAAGAGACACTGGAGGGAAGATTGCGATCACTGTGCCCTTTGCAAACAGCGAAGGCACTGGAAGAGAGAATGCCCCAGATGCCAGAGAGCAAAGGGGGGTCCCTTGGCCATTGATGGTTTTACAATCAGAAGACAGAAGGGGCCGGAGGCCGAAAGTGGCTCTGCCTAGAGATACCATCTACATAACTAATGTTGAGCCTCAGGTGGTCATTGCTATGGCAGGCCACTTGATAGAATTTCTTATAGACACTGGTGCAACCTTCTCAGTCTCAACCCAAAGGATTGGAAACCTTAGCAATCACAAGGAGTATGTAATGGGGTGTCAGGGAAGAGGTAGGGGCACACTTTCCTGGAACCCTTTTGTTCAACATCAACAGCCAGCTGTTTTTACATTCCTTTCTGATTGTGCCTGACTGTACCATCCCATTAATGGGAAGAGACTTACTAAATTAGGGGCCACTCTGTTTCTTGAGGGGCAAGGGAACCACCCTCATCACCAAATGGTTCTAACAGAAAACAAAGAGGAACAGATTGAATCTGGAGCTGAAACAGAAGACTTAGTAGACCCTAGAGGGTAGAATATCAAGGTTCCAGGCTTGGCCAGAGATATCTAGCTGGTGATTATTAAATTAAGACCTGGACGGAGATATCCCTGTAAAAAAACAGTAACCAAAAGGGAGGCCACTAGTCTGACTAAACTAACCATAGATGATATTTGGAGCCTGATAAGAATTTGGAGGGAAGCCTTCTCCTCTAAGCTAAATGAGGGAAAGTAAAACCTTACAATATAGGTGAATGGGTGTGCCAGCCTTCTGATGTCATTTGGTGGCTACCCAATTCTTTGAGAAAGGAAAAAAAAAAAAGAAGAAAAAAATGTTTTTCTGGGCTTAAGGGAACAAAGTCATCCTAGGAGGAGCTTGCCTGTGCCTTTGAGATGCAAATGTTCTACCTGGCCTTCTCAGGACCCCTTATCTCTGCCATCTTTTTGAAATGAAAATTTTGAGAAAGGGGGTAAAGTAATTTAGAACTTGACTTATCAAGGATAAATAGAAATCTGAAGTGTCTTTTCTGTAAACATTAGTAAAAAGGGTTTAGCCATCTAGACAGGTGACCTTGATTTGTTCCATCTGCCAGAGGCCCAATTTTAATCCAACCCCTTGTAACTGATGGGTTTTATGTTGTTGTACCTGACTCATGGCTGAAATTCTGAAGTGGGAACTATGAGGTCTGTGTGTTTGTGTGTTCGTATGTATCTATATGTGTATTGTAGATGTATAGTATTGCCAAAATCAGTTCATAAAAGAGCTCTATTTAATTGGCTTAAAGGAACTTAAGTTCTTATATAAATACTCATAAATATGAAAAAAAACAGCCAAAATGAATTTTGGGTTCACGTGATCTAGGAAATATTCAACATTAAATTAATATCTGGTATTAAAGCTGGCTTAAGCTTGTTGGTTTGATTAATATAGACATGTCTTTAAAGTCATCAGTGTTAAGTATAATACTTCTGTAATACCTAGGTTTACTGAAGGTCAAGTTTATGTTATTCCTGTTTCAGAGTTTGTCAGCAGAAAGAAAAAAACTAAATTAACTAGGATTACTTGGTATGTTAAATGTAGTCATTCGTAATTCTGGTTATTGTAACCAAGTTTATCAATTACACTGTAATCAGATGTTTAACCGTGCCTTCTAAATCTTTTGTCATTTATAGATATTTTTGTACTCTGATGCTATTACAAAAAGTGCTTCATCAAGAAGATTCATAGAAAGGCTATGGAAACCATTACAACAGTTCCACATCAAGATGATGGTTATGTGAGGATTCCAGCACATACCAACTTAAAACAAGGAGATGTCCTGCCCCTGGAGCCCCAAGATCAGGCATCCAGAGACTTTTACTCTCTGACAGGTAGGGTCGACGCCCCTACTCAGCCTTGAAGCAGTTACAGAAGACTGACCTTCGCCCCTCTGCTTCCCATAAGAATATGGGAGTAAAATCTCTCAGAGAGAAATGAAACAAGAGGAAAGGGGGCAGGGCACAACCTTTAAAGGAATGATATAGCCATAGGACATGACAAAAACTGGTTAGAACCAATTAGGTCCAAGATGGCAGAAGATTCGACTTCCAGTCGAATCTTGAGCCTCATTATACGCTCACTGTAATACATTAGCATGCTAAATGACACACTCACCAGCACCATGACAGTTCTGAGGCCAACTATAAAAGGTCAAAAAGTGGGCAGTGGCCCAATTCCTGGAAATCTCCTCCCCTTCTCTGAAATAATTGGATGGACCCTCCCACTCATTAGCCTATGAAATTATTCAGCCCATAAAAATTAACCACCCCATATTTTGGGGCCTCTGGCATTCTGAGATGGCCCACACTCTATCTGTGGAGAGTGTTTCTCTCTAAATAAATCCACTTCTTACCTATCAAAAAAAATAATAATAATTTTCACTCCTATTGCCCAGAATTGTCATGATGAAATAAGCAAAACATGTTAAAGAAGCTTGCATAAATCTTCAGCTATTAATAGGTGATTACTGTATACTAGTATGTATTAGTAATAATACTACCAATTATTTCCTGTGACGCAAGTTTAGATAGAGATATATAATCCTATTAATAGCTCTAGGTAAACACTTTGAATATTTCTTGGCATACGGAGTTAACAATGTATTCACAGTATTGAGATTCAAAGTTCATAGTCTCAAATTGAAAATTAATAAGCAGAGGGACTTCCCTGGCAGTCCAGTGGTAAAGAATACGCCTTCCAGTGCAGGGGAAGCGGGTTCCATCCCTGGTTGGGTAACTAAGATCCTACATGCCGCAGGGCAACTAAGCCCGCGTGCCACAACTATTGAGCTTGTGAGCCTCAACGAGAGAGCCCGCATGCCGCAAACTACGGAGCCCACGCGCTCTGGAGCCTGCGTGCCACAACTAGAGAGAGAAAACCCACATGCCACAACTAGAGAGAAGCCCAGCACCACGATGAAGAGCCTGCGCACCGCAAGGAAAGATCCCGCATGCCTCAACAAAAGATGTAGCCAAAAAAAAAAAGGAAAATAAATAATATATATTAAAAAAAAAGAGAAAAAAAGAAAAAGAAAATTAAGGAGCAGAGTTTTCCAACAAGAAATCCCTCTTTGTGTTAGTGTGATTTGTGAGTGACCATTCTGGGATAACTTTAGAGTTTACATCAAAACTCTATGTATTTTTTATGAAAATATGTGGACCGACACCATTTTAAAATTTGTAGTGTTAGTACAGAATCAATATTTTGTAAAGTCACAGTTGTATACGGGTGTTTGGAACTAAAAAGGTATTTATTATTGTAATGAATTTAATTCTGATGGGTTCTTTGAGCAGTACTCTCTGTTAAAATTGCATTTAAAGTATTAATTTAAGAATAATTGAAAATAGAGTCAATGAGTGATTTGAAAAGAATCCACCAGATTATCGTTATCGATGTGTGCCATAATACTTAAAAGTCTGAATTTAAAAGCACTGTACAGTCTTTGAAATAGCTGAATCAAGAGCGAGTCTCTGCAGGGCTGCATGTTATTAAGTGATACCTGTTAATAAACAAGAAGCTCCATCTGTTGTGCGGTGATGTGTTCTCTCCAGACCTCACAGACTCATGTTTTACATGTCAGTGTTCAAGTGTAAATCAGAAAGGGCCACCCAAATACTTTGGAAACAGAAGAGCTGTTTACACCAAATAAAAGTGCATATCCAACATGACAGTCTTGTGTGGATTACTTTTAAGTTTATTGCACTGTGTGGCATTACCTCACTAAATAAAACTGCATTGTTCTAATTTTGGGTTGCATATTTAAATTCAGAGGGTTTTTTTCCCCAGGGTACATGTATTTTAATTTCACTTACACATGTGTTAAGTGACTTAAAAACTCTACTCTATGTACACCTTATTATTTAAATTCCTCTTCGGGACAAAAAAGCCAACTGATTCTCGAATGGAGTTTGAGAACAATTACAATACCATTTTCTTTCTCAACGTCTCATTATTTTTCTACAACATAAGTAAATCAAAATGATTTTCTAGGTGGAAATATTTAGTATTTATTGTCTATAATAGAAACAAAAATCAACCCTTAACCTCACCAGAAAATGAGAAGAAATATCTAGATTTAAAAGGTCAAATTATCATGTTGTCTATTTACCTAAACAGATATCTGTTAGTCTATAGTGCATACCTTATTATTTCCACTTAAGTACTTTTGTATCTCTGTTGTGGCATGTTTTAAATATGAACAGATTTAAAATTTTTTGTTTTATTCATTAAGTATATATTGAAGAGTTAAGTATCAGGGCACTGAGCTAAGCTCTAGACATGTAATAGAGTCCCAAATAATAATTGGTGCCGAAAGCTCAGCTTCTCTGTATACCGGTGCCAAATCAAATCTCGGAGACAGAGTTTTGGGTGAAGTAGAAAAAATAGCTTTATTGCTTTGCCAGGCAAAGGGGGACACATTGGCTCCTGCCCTCAAAAACTATGTGTCTCAACTGGGGAGGATTTCATGAGGAGTTTTATAACAATACTGCAAGGGTGGGACTGCTGACAAGATTAGGGTGTGTGCAGGGTCTCAGGTGGTTTCTGGATGCTCCTCCCTTGATTAGCAACTGTTCCATAATCTGCCCTTTGGAACTCAGGGAAGGTCATGGAGGCTGGAGTCTTGCCTACAAGAAAAGGGGGAAAAAAAGAGGCCTCTGTGCCCAGGCCCCACTAGGTTTCATAATCACTCTTTTTACTCACAGAGGAAATACATTACCTATTTTGGAAACAAAATTAATTAATTAATAATTAATTATCTATAGATTTGTGAAATGAAAAAAAGTACATTCAGGAAAACTGAAATGTATACACATATAAAATTGGGGTTTTTTTTCCCACTATTTATCAGTGTTGGTAAAATGAGAACTACTTGGTGAAAGTTTTAGAGAACGTGTTAGTTTATGAAGGGCAAAGGGGAAAAAGTTGTAAGAAAAAATTCAAATACAGGGGATGGATGACTCCTAGGACAGACTTTTGGGTAGTTTGAAATAAAATTCATATTTTATGGCAAGATGAAAATTTAAACATAAAAAAATTTTCTCTGCCCTTTGGCCCCCTCTCTCCCCACACTGTGCATTGAACCAAACCTCCCACATCAGCAGGAATACCTGCTCAACCATAAAGGGCAACATTGTCTTAGCACCAACAAGACAACTCCTTGAAAGATAACATTCCTTAATGTTGTTAAGGGGCTTAAATCTGGATTGTGTAACTTGTCAATAATACCTCATTCAATGTACAGTCCTCTGTCTCAAAAACTTACATAACTGTGCTTTGACATCTCATGGGTAGAAGAGTTCTCAAGAGCTTTTTGAAAGCCTGTTCCCAGGTTATAATCCTCAATTCGGCTCAAATAAAATTTTCTTTCTTAGATCAACTAATTAATTTTTTCTTTGCCAGTAGAAAAATGCCTACATGTTGGTTCCACCTCCAAGATATCGTTGCTCCTGAAATCAAGCAGAACCCTGTGGGGTCCTCCCAGGTACAAAAGCCTTTCCATATCCCCCATTTCTTGTTCATAGGAAAAAAGTTTCAGCCTCTTATACCTTCCCTGAGTTCCAAAGGGCAGATTCAGTCACTAGAGTAGTGAGGGAATGCAGAAACAAAGGAAAGGCAGTCAAGAACCATAGTGCAGCGATGCAGCAGGATCCTGGTTCCTCCCCAAGGGTTATACATAGCAATCTGATACACATCTCTGCGTTCTTCTACAGGAACTAAGGGCCCCAGCCAAGTAGAGGATGGCAACTTCAGGCTGAGCACAAGCACTTAGACCCTAGATTGGTTGGAACCAGGGGGCTGATGATTGAGATTCCTGGACCACCATCATGTTACCTCACCACCAACCAATCAGAGGGAGGTTACACACCCAGCAGACCTCCCCCCAAATTCTGCCTATAAAACACTTCCCTAAACACCATCGAGGAGTTCGGGTCTTTTGAGCATAAACTGCCCTGCTCTCCTTGCTTGGCCCTGCAATACACCTTTCTCTGCTCCAAACTCCAACTTTTCAGTTTGTTTGGCCTCACTGTGCAATGGGTACATGAACTTGGATTCAAAAACACTCCAATTGGGGCTTCCCTGGTGGCGCAGTGGTTGAGAATCTGCCTGCAAATGCACGGGACACGGGTTCGAGCCCTGGTCTGGGAAGATCCCACATGCCACGGAGCAACTAGGCCCGTGAGCCACAACTACTGAGCCTGCGCGTCTGGAGCCTGTGCTCTGCAACGAGAGAGGCCACGACTGTGAGAGGCCCGCGCACCGCGATGAAGAGTGGCCCCCGCTTGCCGCAACTGGAGAAAGCCCTTGCAAAGAAACGAAGACCCAACAGAGCCATAAATAAAATAAATAAATAAATAAAAATTAAAAAAAAAAAAAACAAAACACTCCAATATGTGTGGATTTTTTCCCTTCAATTTGTTAGTCAGAAATTCCACCAAATATAGTAATTTGTATGAACACACATCTATTTTTAAATTATAAATACTCCTCAGATAATTATTAATCCCATTAGTGTAAAAAGAATTAAACTACATTGTTTTCTTGTTATAACCTGAGATCAGCAACATCAAAATGTGGAACACATTGTGATGGGGAAGGAGAGGCAGATAATTCTGGAATAGTGTGAATTTTGCCAAGAATGGGTCAGATCAGTCGTAGTCCTTCAGGGTGGTTTGGGCTTATGAGGTCTCTTGAGAAAGCACGAGAAAAGCAGGCTGGAAAAGGGAAAAGGCTGTGGGATCAAAACAAATGCCAGAAAAGGAAGAGGCCATTTTCTCTTCAATCCTTCCTCCAGACACATAGGAATAATAGGCAGATACTATCAGCCAAATAATGGGTTAAAGCAGCTATTTGTGGGCTTGCTTGGGAAACACTAACATTTATCCTAGTTTATACATAAAAATATGTCCTTAGTCCCAAACAAGTGGCTCACAAATGCACTTTTGGAATACAATCCATTCATAAATTGTGGTGTCCTCCTATAATTACATTCAGACAAAAATCCTCTGACTCATAAACAAATTAAACAAATAATTTCCTTCCCAAACATCTGTTAGTATGAATTGCAATCTTGTAAACCAGCCACAAGATGCCTTATAATAACATGTGTGGTACAACCTTAGCATATGAACAACATGAAGTCATGAGTTCCCATGGACCTGGTTAGCCATGATTAACCATTTATTCATACCCTTTCCCCAAAGATTTTAGTCAGGACTTTTTAGGGCAGTAGATGGTAACTTCATTTCTTTCTTGGACAACCTAGAGGAAACATTATTTTTGAAGATAATAAACTCTGGGACTATTACTAATGACCTTATCTTTTCTTTTATAATATTCTCCCAAATTCAATTTACATTTTTATAGTTGAAATTGATTAAATCCATTTGACATCAGTGGAAGTAGTGACTTTTCTGCAGAGAATAAATCCAATAATTACTGTCACAAGTTTAGGAGGTAGTTGATAGGTATAAAGTAGATAAAGGATGTCCTTAGACAAAATGCTTAACTAAGTTGGTTAATAAGGAGCCAGCCCTCCTCTAAACCTTAAGGAGCCAGTCCTCTTCTAAACTTATCTGCCAAACCTAATATTTTAAAGTGATAATGAGAAAAACCAGATATTACATCATATGGTAATAATACTTGTTAACAGTTTACAGTGCTCACAATATTCTGGATCTTGTTCTATGGATATTTGGAAATATGACATCATTTAATCCCAACAAAGAGCTATAAGATAGGCACCAGATTTATGACAGTCTTAAAATGGCGAAAATGAAGAAGAAAAAGATTAAGCATCTTGTTCAAGGTTGCATGGCTAGGTGGTACAGTATACGTATGCCATTCAGGTGAGTAAAAGAAATATCTTGTACAACTGATTTTTTTAAAACTTAGATGCTACATCAAGCATAAATCAGGCAATTTAGAAGCTTTTTGAAGAATTTAGGATTTTATTTGTTAGTTTATGTCTAGGAGCTCCTAACTCCAAAGTCTATATTGTACAGATTATTTTCCTACACTTATATCTTTAAGATGGCCTTTATTATTTTAGATCAAAAATTATTTGGGTCTCTTCAATAAAATGTACTTTTGCAGATACTGTAAGAATTCTGTAGGAATTTAGGAAGAGAAAAAAAAAGGGAAGGAAGGAAGGAAGGAAAGAAGGTAGGAAGGAAGGAAGGAAGGAACGGAGGGAGGGAGGAAGGAAGGAACGAAAGAAGGAAAGAAGGGAGGAAGGGAGGAAGGAAGGAAAGTAGAACAGGGTTAGGGAGACCAAGTGAAAGAAAATAATTCGAGTTGTTTCATAATAGACATGCTTCCTGCAATGCCGCACCCATTCAGGAAATTAAACCAACACAAATGTCTGTAATGCAGTGTAGTATACAACAATTGTCACAAGAAGAATCTAAAGTGAGCAACCAAAGGCAGTAAAAGTGCATGCTGATACCAGTCTGGGAAGAAAGGCCTTAAAAGATATGTTTAGCTAGTTGAGACATGGACATGATAAGTGCAAACTGCATTTAGTGCATAAACATTAGTTTATCTAACATAGACATTAAAACATACAGAGGAAAAATGAAAGTAAGATTTTCAAAAAGGTGCTTACGGTCTCTACCTGTTATCAGTTACTGTAAATAAGTTACCTCAAGAAATATTGACATACAATCAGTTATTCCTTATGTCTCATGAATGGTGGATTGCAATTTGGGCTTGGCTGGTCAATTCTGCTGCTGCTCAGGGCTGATGTCACTCATCCAGCTACAGTCATCTGGATTTCTGACTAGGACTGGATTGTCCAATAGCCTCAAGCAAACATCTGATGGTTGGTGCCAACTATGTAATGAAGGGGGAGTGTTCCAAGAGGATGAAAGCAGAAGAAGCTGCAAGGCTTCTTAAAGCCTAGCCTTAGAAGGCATCTTCTGCAGTATTCTGTCACTTTTGCAGTATTCTGCTGGTCAACATAAGTCATAGGGTCAGCCCAGATCCAAGAGCTGAGGAAAAAGACTCTACCTCTTGTTGGGAGCAAATTCATATTGCCAAGAGGCCTAGAAACAGAGATGCATAATACATGAAGGGCCATTGTTAAACCACTCCACTACAGGGCCATTAAGTATTTTGGCTCATTACTGAATTTTTCCAACAACATACAAATGTGCTGCTGAATTCTTCCATCTTTCAAAAGAAAAAAACTTTATCTTGATCTCACTTCCCTCTCAGATAGCTCATCATTTCTTTTGTTTTTCTCTGTAACAAACCATCTTCAAAGAACAGTCTGTTCTCATAGTCTGATTTCTTTCCTCCCATCATTCACAGTTAAACACAATCCAATCAGGCTTTGGTCCTCACCACTCCTCCAAAACTATTCTTGTCAAATTAATCAACAAGCTCCACATTGTTAAACCCACTTGTCAGTCCTTAGCCCTCTTC